>NC_044601.1:10389189-10689189 GCF_901933205.1 Camarhynchus parvulus
GCATAGCTGCGTATCTGGAAATGGCTTGAGGTTTTTATTAATTCTCCTTGAAAATACAGGACTTTCTTTAACAGACTGGAAGCCCAGCCCCGAAACTAGGCAATTATCCCTCTCGGCCCGTGTTTTTACCACAGTTTTAAACCGAGATTGCACAGGGGGGGGTGACACATGGTTAACAATAGGAGATCGTTAACTTAAACATCTTCCATTTGTGTGGGAGCATCGGTAATTCGACGGGAAGGATGAGGCCCTGAGTCCGTGCTGAGGACAGGCTCCAGGCTGTGGAATTTTCCCGGAGCCGGAACAAAAGGGAGCCAGGTATCAATGCAGGCATCTAAAGAAGCACAAGGGATGAGATTCAGGAGACAAAGCTCCAGGATGAGGAGGACCCCTGAGCAGGATGTGCTTACTTGGCAGGTGGCTTTTGTTTACTTGCAGGATCAGCCAAGCCAGGAGGAAACTGGGCTGGGCTGCAGAGAAGCTGCAGCAGGATTCAGACCAGGGCTTTTGTGGGGAGAAAGGAACACCCTGATCTCCTTAGTGGATGCCTCAGGCCAGAGAGGAACAATGAGGGTGAGGCAAGCAGGCAGAAAGAGCAGCGTTTGGTTTGGTCTGAAGCTGTTTTAGTGCTGGGAAGGTGGCACAGGGCTCCCAGAGAGGATCTGCACCTCCTGCCCGCAGTTATCTCTGGTTCTAAGCAATGCCCTACTCTGGGAAGTCGGCATGGGCAGCATTGCTCCGGGGCTCTGAGCTGCCTGGGTCAAATTCCCACTTTTATGGAGATCTTCAAGGGTTCTGCCAAGCAAAGGAGGATGGTGTGACTTAGGCCACTGTAATTTTATGAAAGCAAAACTCCACCAATTATATATCCAAGTCCTAAGCAAGCAGCTGAATGAAGTGTCCAGCCCTGGGAACTGCAACTGGGTTTCATTGTTCATTCTGGTCTTCAAGGACCAGAAAATGAACTTTTTCTTTAATAGTGAAATAAACTCACCTGCATCTGACCAACTAAATACTCTGTATCATTTGTGATTAGCATCGTCATAGTGAACTTAGACTCGTGCAGTGCCTTACACTGTTTGTTCCTCCATCCATTTAAAAAGTTACTCACTCATTCTGAAGTCCCTTACCTCAATAGACTGGCCCTTGCTCTACCATCAAATTGTTTTTCTTGCACTTGTAGTGTTTAGAAACAGGACCAAACAGGAAATAATCTACTTTCGGTATATTTGGAAACTTCTTTTCTTTGTAGAAGCAAGCTCAATGCACAGAGAAATTATGTGTTCAGTCCAGCAAATATGTTCTAAAAAACTCCTCCAAAATGTGGAGGTAAGTATAAATTGCAAATAGGATCTACAGAAAAAATTGAGCTAAAAGGAAAAATGTTTTTGGATGGGGGTGAAGGAAGGCAGGAGAGCAAGGTCTCGTTTTTTTGGTTGGTTTTTTTTTTTTTTTCCTAATTCCATGAAGATTATAAATATAATAACTAAAACAACCCTTGCAAGAGATTATTAGAATTTAAGCTCAGCACTTCTATTAGCATTTAATGCTGCAAAAATATGTGCAAACATATCCAGAGGAAACAGAACATTTCCTCACCTACTGGCTGCCCTTCAGCTAACAGGATTTAGTTATTTAAATGCATATATTTGAGCTACTGGACTATTTGGACTCTGATCTAAAAAAACCACCAAATTTGCAAGCAGGGAGGAACTGCAACGTTCAAGCAGAGGTCTCTGATTTGGCAGCAACAAAGAGATTCCTCTCTGTAGCTCAGCAGTGAGGCACATATCTGCTGAAGATGTGATACTGCAGGCAGCAGTTCTCCTCCTGAATGTTGCAGGAGATGTTTCTTACACCCAGGCAAAGGCTGATGCAGCCAGCAGGACCCAAGGTCTGACACAGATTTGGGTTGTCAGACCTTGGTCCTCCTTGCTGTCCCCTCCTGCTCTCAGCTCAAGGCACTGCCCTCCACCTCCCATGCAGGTTTGACTGTCTGATGGGTCTGATTGTGGATACAGGACAAAAATTCTCTTTGACTCTTCCTCAGGTGAGAGAATTAAAAAAATCCCTAAAAACTTAAAAAGAAAAAACCCAACGAAAACCAAAACCAAACCAATCCAAAACAAAACAAAACAAAAAAAAAACCCCAAAAAAAAAAAAAAAAAAAACCAAAAAAACAAACAAACAAAAAAAAACAACAACAAAAACAAAAACACACAAAAAACCCGCCAAACCCCCCCCAAAAAAACACCAAAAAATCCCCATCCAATAGAGGAATTTTTTAATTCTAGTATTCTAGTGGCACTGGCAGTTTATTACAAGACTCCTTACTGCTTACTGCAGACAGCCAATTCCAATAGGAATCTTCTAGGCTTGCTTACAAGTGCTCTGAGAGCAGAGAGATACCCAGAACTGTTCAATCACACTTGGGCCAAGATATATTAGTAACGCCATTAATATTATTTGGCATATTAATAATGCAGATAAACATTTTGAGCAATACCTTTGTCATAAAGATGGGAGGGGAGGGTCATCTGACATTTGTGGGTGTGCAGGGCCCATCTACCTTTTCTTTGAATGTGGAATTTATGACCCTGGCTGCTCAATTCAGCATTCCAGGAGGAAAACTCAAATGACTTGCATGATCATCTGGACCCTCTTGCTCCTCTGTGAGTTATGGGGTCACAGCTCCAGTTCCTCATCTCCCCTCTGCTCTATTTATTGTCTGTCCATCCCTGCAAAACATTTCTGTGCTCACAGCTGCAGTTCCTCCAGAGCCCAGCACAGAGGCCAGTTCCAACTGGAGTTTCCAGGATCTCCCCACATGCAAACAGTCTTATCAGGTGACTTTTCCATAAACTTTTTCCTGCCAGAACCCTCCTGTGGCTCAGTTTTACCTTAATTTTTGAGCCTTGGTATGAGAAATCTGACTAAAGAAATCTGCAATCTACAATCTGAAATTGCAGATTTCAGCCCTTTAGGAAGCAGAGGGAGGATGGAGCCAGACTCCTCTTAGAGCTGCACAGCAACAGGGTGAAAGGCAATGCAGCAAGCTGAGTTTTGCCTGCATCTGGAGGAAAAGAAAAGCCCACAGGGTGGGTAATGAAACACTGGAACAGAGGCCCTGTGTTCTCATGGGACCTTTCCTCTTGGTTTTAAAATTCAACTTGTCAAGACTTGGAGCAAAGTGACCTGAGTGAGATATTGAACCATCAGATGGCCTCCAGAGCCAAATTATTTTGTTAATCTCTATCTACTTATTATCTTACATATTTAGGCTACTGGGGTTTTAGAGAACACAACAGTATTAAAATTTTGACAACAGACTGCATTAATGAATAAATAAACATACTTTCCTCCTATCTTGGCGTTAATAAAATTTTATCTAATGCTGAACAACACTAATTCTATTTTACAAAAAAATGCAGGCTGATAAAGAGCAAGTGTGGCTTTTGGAGAAATGTACATCAGAAAGATCTTCTGCAGCAGTTTCTTTTCCTTTTTTTTTTTTTCCTTTCAAATTACAAATGCAGAAAGAATCAAAGGGAACGCATTTTCTTGTTATCTGTGGTTTGCAAATCAAATCATGTTTGGTGTTTTTTCTCAGTGACTGTTGGGCATCTTTGTGGTTTTCTGCTTGGCTTTTCAAAAATTGCATACAGAGTGGGTATGGCCACAGTAATTACTGTTTCTTCCATAATTTTCCATGCATTCTCATTTCAGTGGGACAGGGCTGCCCAAGAAATGACAGGATTTTAAAGACCCCAAACATGTGTTTGCCATCTTAATTCCTCATTTATGTCATTGAAGACTTTGCTCTCTGGTTAATTTTAGTGTAACCTATACTACAAATATGTGAAATATGCTAATTAATTAACTTCTGCTTTAATTCTTGAAATAGAAACTGATCCAGCATTGTCTTTGAAAGTGATTCTCCCCATATTTATGATGAAAAAACATTAAATCATACATTTGGACTTTCATGGTGAAGCTAATAAGAAAAGGTTGCTAAGTAAGTTTTCCAAAACTTGTTGTAGATTGTGGCATAATAAACCCCTGGCTTTCATGCTCTGAGAAATTGTTTGGATGTTACAAATGGTGATACTCTTGTTGCTTTTCTTGTCTCTAATGGAGAAGAATCAGGACACTGTGGTTGTTGGAGGTCTTGATAAAATACACTGGAGTCAGAGGAAGAACATTTAGTGACTTCAGGACTGCATGAACAGGAATAACAACCCTAATTTTGAATTTCTTATGCTCCTGTTTAACCTTTGATTAGTCCAGATGTTCTTAAAAGTTAATATGGTCTCAAATTGTCCATAAATCCCTTCAATCTTAAAGCCTTGTTTCCTCCCCACCTCTCTTTGAATAGAAGAACAAGCAACTTTATAAAAAAATAAAGTACACAATTTATGGCATTCCATCACCAGAACAGAGAGGATAACGCTCACGAATGACATGAAACTGGGTGCCTGATTCCCAAATATTTCCTTTTATTTTTTTTTAATTTGGTGGAAACCATGAAGAATGACCCCAGATCTCCCCCCCAAAAAAACCCTGTGGGAACCAGCACTCCAGCCTTAGGTAGGAGAATGGGCAGCCTAAAGCCCAAAGCAGCAGACAAATCCCTGGAGAGCAGCTTTTCCATTCAGGCAAGCTTGAGGAAGGGAATATCTGCACAAAAAGCAAATTTACTTTGCTGGTGGCTGTTTTGTTGGCTAATTCCAGCCCAGGTTTCCTTTCAGCCTGACCTCCTGCCACATGGCTGGGATAGTCTGATGCTGCCACCGGTTGCCATGGCAATGACAGTGATGATGGCATGTGCTCAGCATAGCCAAATTTGAACCTAATGAGAGCAGATGTGACGTGGAGCTCTGCTGCCCGAGGAGCAGACCTGGTTATATCTCCATGTCTTTTTCTAGGAGTTGTGGAGACTTAAATGCAGCTCTCTGTGAGTGCATTAGCTGTGAACACCAGCAGGGTCGGATGAAAATAATCTCTGCTCTCTGTAAACATCGTTTCATGAAGCTGAGCACACACCCACGTGAGGAGAGCTGAGAGAGAGGACAAGCCACAAGGAAAACAAGAAGTCTCTTCCATTGGCAGCTCCCTCTTGCTGATGTGCATTATCTTCCTTTAAACGTAAGCAGATTCCTGTATGTGGCTGTGTGTTATCAGTTTTGATCTCTTCACTTTCCTGAGAAAATAACTACTTCCAGTAGCTGGGAGCCTGTGTGACAGGCTACGCAGAGCTGCAGAGCACCATGAATAAATTGTGGCTGTCACCAACTTCTCTGCCTAAACAGGACTGTTACAAAAATAAATTAGCGCTGCCCTTGAGCGCTGCTAAGAGTAAACACCTCACACATGACTTTGCTGAGGGAAAGAGTGAGACCTGTGCTCCACTACAGCCAAGCCTACACAGACAATGTGTTTTCTGCATGAAAGAACAGCCACTGCTCTGAAAAACCACGGGGAGATAAAGGGTCCTGGTGCAATAAAGCAACATTCAACCCAAATGCTTTATAGCCAGTTCCACCCCTGCTGACTTGGGTTAGGACCAAGGACTCAGCTGGATCACAATCAGGAGGGAAGTTTAAGGCTGTTTCTTAACTACTCTAAAGTTTCTTGGGGAGAGATTGAAGCTCCAAAATTCTCCCTGTTCTTGGTGTGCTGTCAGATGGGGATGCCTGAAATGAAGCAGCTCTGAGCCTCACCCATTGCTATGTGTGAGTTGTCTCATGTTGCAAGAACTGTGGCTTTATCTCTAAGTTTGTAGAAAACAACTCCAACTTTGGCTGCAGGTGCAGCACTTGGAGTAGTTTTACCTGCATATTGGGGTGGAATAAGCCAGCCTTTGTATGTGGAGTCCTCCCTGTCTACACTTTTTCTTGAGGTTTTTCAAAGACCTGATTCTCAACCAGAAGTTCACATGAAAATATTAATTGCTGTGAGGACTTTGCACTGAAACTGCCCAGTGGATTTTCCAGCAGTGGACAGGTTATTCAGAGATTATTTGAGAAGCCATTTTAATCATCTACATTGGACTAAAACTAACTAGGGAAAACCTGGAAATTGCTGATGAAAAACTAAGGCACACACCATCCATATTTGTTTCTAAACATGAAAAACAGACAAGACAAATGAACAGAAGGAAGAGTAGCATATAATTTTCTTAATCTTAATCATGCATCATGTGTCAAGAAGACGTGTCTGTAGAGATGACACACCTTGCCTAAAAGGTAGTGTAGACTGTGTTGTTCTTTCAAACACGTGCTGCTGTTTTTCCTATTCTCCCTGCAGCTCCTTGTCCCTCCTTTGTTAAGAAATTCATCAGAAGCTTAACCAAACTCCTATATCCAGATTTTAACTTTAAGGAAGTCAAAGTTCAAAGGAGGAACAGCAAGGAGGGCAGGCAACCTGCAATTTCAAAGGGAAGCCTTGCCCCTCATCAACTTCCATCCACTTCCCCAACCTCACATCCCAGCGGGATGCACCTCTAAAAGGTGCTGGTAGCCCTTTAGGAGAGCAGAATTCGCTGTGCTCCTGCAGGGTGATTCATCCTCCATCCATACATCATCCACATCCGTCCGTCACCCACATCCATCCACCGATCCCCCATATTCATCCATCCATCCAACCATCCATCCATCATCCATCCATTCCAGCATCCATCCCTACATCCAACTCATCCATCCATCCATCCATCCACCCACCCACCCCCGACTACACTCCACATTCACCACATCATTCACCACCATCTTTCATCTACCCTAACCATCATACCACATCAATTATCCAAACATCCACGACATTCATACCATCAATTCACATTCATCCATCCATCCACCACACCATCCATGCATGCAGCCATATCATCCTCCATCTCCATCTCATCCATTATCTACCATCCACCCATTCATTCATCTATTTTACTTCATCCCCATCTGTTTCACCACTATTACTATTCATTCATCCACCATTCATCCATCTATCATCCATCTATTCATTCACATTCTTCTCATCCACTCATCCAACTACTATTTATCCATTCACTCATTTCATCACTCCCATCCATCTATTACATTCATCCATAATAATTCATCCATCCATGCAGTATTAATTATTTAATTATCTATTCATTCATCTATCTATTCATCCACACACCACCATTCATTATTCATCCATTCCTCCTCCTCCTCCGATTCATCGACCATCCATTCATCACATCCATCATCCATCCAAACCATGGAAGAGCAGGAAACGATGCTGCTCCCACCGAGGTCATGGAGGTGTCATCCAGAAAGAGACAGAACAGCAGGATATGGAGCTTGAGCAGGGACCTATCAGTGGATGGAAGGATTGAGAGATGGAGGAGATGGAGGGAGGAGGGGGGGGGGATGAGGAGGGGATGGGAGATGGGGAGGAGAAGAGTGGGAGGGGGGGGATGGATGAGGATGGGATGGATGGTGAGGAGGAGGTGGTGGTGGATGGGGATGGATGGGATGGATGGATGGAGGTGGATGGTGGATGGATGGATGGATGGATGGATGGAGGGATGGATGGAGGATGGATGGATGGATGGATGGATGGATGGTGGATGGATGGATGGATGGATGTGGATGGATGATGGATGGATGGATGGATGGATGGATGGATGGATGGATGGATGGATGGTGGATGGAGGATGAGGATGGATTGATGGATGGATGGATTAATGGATGGATGGATGGATGGATGGATGGATGGATGGATGGATGGATGGATGTTGGATGGATGGAAGATGGATGCATGGATGAATGGATGGATGGATGGATGGATGGATGTTGGATGGATGGAAGACGGATGCATGGATGGATGGATGGATGGATGGATGGATGGATGGAGAGATGAAGGGATGGATGGATGGATGGATGGATGGATGGATGGATGATGGATGGATGGGTGGATGGATTCATGAGGGATGGATGGATGGATGATGGATGGATGGATGGATGGATGGATGGATGGATGGATGGACGGATGGATGATGGATGGATGGATGGATGATGGATGGATGGATGGATGGATGGATGGATGGATGGATGGATGGATGGATGGATGGATTAATAGATGGATGGAATGATGATGGATGGATTGAATGATGATGGATAGATGGATGGATGGATCAATCGATTCATGAGGGATGGATGGATGGATGGATGAATGGATGGATCGATTGATGGATGGATGATTGATGCATGGAATGATGATGGATGAAGTGATGGATGGATGGATGATTCATGGATTCATGATGGATGATTGGAGAGATGGATGATGTTTTGATGGATGGATGGATGGATGGATGGATGGATGGATGGATGGATGGATGGATAGATGTTTGGATGGATGGATGATAGATGTTTGGATGGATGGATGGATGGAATGATGGAAGGATGTTTGGATGGATGGATCAATGGATGATGGATGTTTTATGGATGGATGGAGAGATGGATGGATGGATTATGGATGGATACTGGATGGATTCTGGATGGATGGGTGGATGGATGATCAACGGATGGATGGATGAATGGATGGATGATGGATGGATGGATGGATGGATGGATGGAGGGATGGATGGATGATGGATGGATGGATGGATGGATGGATGGATGGATGGATGGATGATGGATGAAAAAATTGAGAGATGGATGAATGGATGGATGATGGATGAATGGATGGATGGATGGATGGATGGATGGATGGACAGATGGATGGAGGCATGGATGATGGATCGATGGTCGGAGCACCAAAGACGCTAGGGAGGACCTATTAAGAAGTTCTATTCCAGCATGCTGGGCATCTTCCCATCTCCCTTCCTCAGTGCTGACCAAACCCAAGACTACTCCAGCCTCCTTGAGCTCTTCCTTCTCCACCAGGCAGGTGGGATGGATAGATGGATGCTCTCTGTCTGTCTGTGACACCCCAGCGTGTGTGTGATGAGTGGGCATCGAGGTCTGATGAGTGAGAGCTGCAGCACTAAGGCTAAGGCATATCTCACCCTCCACCTTTGAAACATTATCTGAAAGCTGGGTGAAAGGAATCTGCCCAACAGGTGTGCTGGGAGCCTGGCACAGGGACTTGGGCTGGGGCCAGTGCTGCTGAATGTCTGCTGTGCTGCTTGGCTGGCTGGCTAGAGTTACAGCAGGGTGTAGGGAATGCCTCTCCATCTGCAGCAGCTTCTTGCTTGCTAGAAAATTCTCCCAACGTTCCTCTGTCATCTACTACCCTGGAGGCACAGGCCTCTTCCTCTTGCTTTTCTTCATTTCCACCAAGAACCTGTGCAGCTGCCCTTGCCCAGGGTTGCTCCTCTGCAGCTCCAGTTTGAACCAGAGAACACAGGGCAGCAGGGAGCAGCAGTCTTGGGATTTGGCTGGCTCAGGGCTACCATCAAAATCCTTCAGATATGGCTTTGACTAGTAACAGTGGGCAGATTAGCATCTGGTTGTTGCTGAGATCACCTCAGGTTTATGCAGCAGCCTGATCCTTCCTGCACAGTTACTCTCAGGACTGCCAGAACTACCTTATCCCAGCAAGGAAATTACTCCAATTTCTAGACTGTCATTTCAGAGCTGCCAAGTCAACCTTCTCACCACACAAGTAACAGATAATGATTGAAAGGGATCTAAACACATTAAGCTTGATGGGTTGGGACAGTTTTAGATAGCAAGCTGAGTAAGAGCTTTCAGAGCCAAGGCAGTATCCTCTGCATCCTCATGACTTCAGCCACGTCAGCCAGCCCTCATGTGTGAATTTGCCTGACTGTCAGCCAGAAATCTTCCTGATAGCCCCTCGACTCCCTTCACTGCCAGTTTTTGGGACCATGTGACAAAAGATCAGGAGAAGCTTTCTTTGATCAGTCTTCAAGTATGCCACGAACATTATTTTTCTTTTTTTGTAAATACAAGTTTGACTCTCTGTGCCTGAGATCAACAGCAGTTTTGCTTCTCATCTTCATGGGATTTTTAGAAGGGCACTTAGCAATTCCTGTGCCTCTGTTCACCAACAACAGGAATGTTTTTTTCCAAGTGCTGGCACTACATGGGACAAATAAGGAAAGAAGCTAGAAAACCTTGGGCTTGATATACAAGTGGCCCAGTTGCCTCCAGAAAGAAGTCCTGAAATGGGAAACTTCAAGTACCCCAGACTGCACAAATCTAGCCAAGTGTGGACATCCAAGTGTGACACATTCAGTCCACTGAAAATGTTTGCAAGAGCAGAGCAATCATCACTTCAGCTCTGTGAGCTCTCACTACTTGATTGACCTTACAGAATGATGAAGTGCAGCAGAGTCCATCCAAGAGCAGTTCAGATCAAAATTCAGATCAAAAAGTGATTTTCATCACCTGAAAACAAAAACTAACAGAGCCAAAACTGTGGATTATACAGGTGAGTGGTCCTAAATGAGCCTCATTTATTAATTCTTCCAAACAGCAAACATGCAATCAGGTCAGGGAGAATTGCTAACCTGAAACAATAATTATGATTTGCCTTTTGTGATTTAGCAATTAATTAGCATATGACTAGTGAATATTAGGCATTTACAAGATTGCAAATCTGTAGTCCCAACCCCAGCTGGAGGCTCTGTTAGACTACACTGCTAACATAAGTCTTAATAAGTGGATTGGTAATCTCTGTTATGGGTTTCTTTCCTGTTCAGAGCGTAGGAAACATCCCATTCCTCTAGGTCTGAACCAGGATTAATTGATTGGTCTCATATGAACCTGAAAGCCATTAAGAGCATGAAGGATGAAAGGCAATTCAAACTGCTTTATTACCATTTTCTACTAAAGTACCAGTTTAGACTCTGGACCTACTGTGAAGCAGCAGGTTTCCAGATATTGACTGTGCTGGCATGTGCTTCTGGAAAAGAGGAAACGGCTGATTCCTAAAAGCAGAAACATCTGCTCGAGTCATGAACACTTTCTGTCTGAGGCCAAGCAGCAGGACTGATAAAGAAGTCCCTGTGCTGCCAGCCACATTGGCCAGAATCACAGCAAAACAGTGGTGAACTGTGAACCATGCTGATCCTCCTTCATCCTCAAGCTAAAATATTTGTTTTATGGGGCTCACCATAGCCCTTACCATGCTGGCTTTCACAAATAAGGCACAGAGAGCCTTTTTTCCCCCCCAGGCGTGGGTGGAGGAGCAGAGTTGTTTGCCCAGGAGAGTCATCCAGGAGTCCAGAGAGGCCAAATTTGCCAGTCTGGGCACTGCACTAGGAGAATACACATTTTTTATTATGGTTGCTCTCATACACTGATTTCTTGGGCTTTTTGATGCATTTGTTGGCTCATTTAAATCAGTGCATCTACCAGAGTGTTCCTGACAAGGCAATGAACAAGTATAAAAGAAATTTGGCCCAGTGAGTACAATACTGATATTAGGAGCCCATCTAAGATGCTTCCTCATCTGCTCTGAGTTCAGTTTATTTGACAGAACTACAAAAGTAAAAAAGTGACCATTCCAATGTTTTTCTTGAAGCAGCAGAGCTGCAAAACCCAGGCATAAATATCAAGACACTTTTGATAGTTTAGTACTACTGGCAAGTGAATATGACAGAGGAACCTAACCCTTGGGGTACTGGTCTGATGTTCTTAAAAGGAAAATCTTCTCCCCCTTTTATCATGAATTAGAAGAATTTGCATCAGAAGAATAACATTCTTAAAGTCAAAAAGCAAAGGGACCAGGCTGTAAAATTCAACCTTGTATCAACGAGCAGTATGTGTGGACTCACATTCTGCAAAACAAGCAGAGCAGGGGTTGAATTTCTCCCACTGAAGCCATCAGATATCGACCACAATCATTTCCTAAAGTCCTCGTGGAACACAGGGGCCACAGGGATACAGCCCAGAGAGAAGGAGGGTGCACAGCTGACCTGTGGGACACATTTTCCAGCTCCTGCCACATCTTCCTTACAAATTGCTTACCACTGTTGCCTGCTTCACAGCTCTGTGGGGACATTTCCTGCTCCAGAACTGACAGTGCAGCCTTTGATCCTGCCTGAATCCCACAAATGAGAACCTACAGCAAGGGGCTCTTTCTTCTTCTTGCTCCCAGCCCTCACCAAACCACATCTACACCTGCACTTCAGCAATTCACTCCAGCACGTGCTTAACATTACGGTCATGCAGGACTTTATTGTGATTAAAGTTAAGCATGCATTTAAATGCTGTGTGGAGCTGGGACCTCAGTGAGGATGGCTGTTGGATCAGCCTGCTATGACCTCTGCTGAGCTGATTATAACTCAGCCTTTTGTAGCATTCTATTTTTTCCCCAAAAGTCATAGTTTGCTCACTGTGTCTTATAACCGAAATTTAAATGGTCCTGGTTTTAGGTTTTTGTTCTTTTTTTTCTCTCTATAACATTGTGCAAATGAAATAGATTTTTCTATTCCTGCAAATATTTGAGATGATAGGAAACATGTCCCACACCCCTCAGCTTCCCCCAAACTCATTCTGTAACACCTGTACACCAACGAGGCATGTGAAACATAAACATACCTTTTAAAGTTCTAGGAAGGAAATAAAATCAGTTTCTGTAAAAATTTCAACTTTCTGCAAACAAAGTTTAAGATAAAACAGGTGGGTGTTGTCTTTGTGTGTGTAGCAGAACAAAGAAGAATGGTTAATCACCCCATACCACAGAGATTCCTGACTTGTCCTCTTCTGACCACTGGAAAATGTGGTGGCATAAATAATCACGCAGATTTCCTCCACTTTCTCTTCTGAAGGAACATTGCTTCCCTGCTGGAAGCTCAGAGAGGAACTCTGAATACGCCTGACTGACTGAGAAGCAGATCTTTAATTTTTGTTTTGCAGATTCATATCTGTGGATTATGCTAGTCTACTATCCCAAAGGGGGAAAAAAAAAAAAAAAAAAGAAAACAAAAGAGAAAACAAACAGGCCATGGGATCATCTGCATCACTGCTGTGAACAGATTAGCCCCATGTCATGTAAAAACTCCTTATCACACACCTGGGATTTAACCTGTGAGGACTCACTCCTTTGCTGTGTGGCCTTGCATGTCCATTTCACCCTGAAGTTCCAAAGGCAAAACATTCCAACATCGTTTTTTTCCAATTTACCTATCGCCCATATTATGAGCAGAGACAGCTGATCTTCCTTCTGATTTTTAATTCTTCCCCTTTTCTGTCCAGAAGGACTGCTTAACCTAAAACCTTAATCCTTAAGCTTGGAAAGTCTGCAGTCACTTGCCTTCATAACCATGTTAGCTTTATCACTGCATCATCAGAAGTGCTATTTTTTTTTAACAGAGAAGTCGATGTGCTAAGCCTCTCCTCCAGCACTGCAGTCTTCTGATATTTCACCCTCAGATACAGCTGGTGTCCTCATAGCTGGAGCACTTGGTTAATTTAGGTTCATTTTATCATACCCAGCAAGCCAGGAAATCTTGGCTAATGGAGAACCAAAGGATTAGTAAAAATTTCATATCTTACCCTGAGAGAGGAGAAAAAGAGCTGTTTGAGCAGACAAAAACAGGCGTGAAAGGCCAGAAATGTGAAGTCAAGGAAAGCTGTGCCATCCACACCAGCAGGGCAGAATTTTTACCTGGGATGTTTTATTTGGTTCCTGGGTGCTCTTAGATTTGGCTCTGCTCTCCTTGGGCAGCAGCTTCAGCCCTGGTTTGTTTTTTTGGTTTTATTTTTTTCCCAGGGAGAAACCACTCGTATAATTGAGCTTATGATGTTTCCTTTTTCTTTCCCTGAGAGTGGCTAATAACCTCACCCTTTATTAGAGATGGGAAAAAACACATAAGAAAGAGATGCTGAAAACCAAAATTCATTATTTCTGCCACTCATGGAGGACTTTTTCTTCATTAAGAGAGTTATCTTGAGGGCATAAGGGAGCTTTAAATCCTTTTTCTCTGGTTCAGGCTTCTGTTCTCATACACTTTTACCACTCCATCAAAGCATTTCTCCACTGACAGCCTTGGCACTTCATTTATTTTTTTTTTGGTTTTTCTACTACACCTTTCCCCCAGCTACCTGTCCACAGGATTTGTTCCTTTAAAGGCTTACAGAACTTCTCCTTGATACATGAGATCCCTCTTTTAACACGAGATATGCGAAATATGTGCTTCACATTTTCATGCCCCACTGTCAAATTGGATAATATGAGATTAAATAAAGCATGTGGATAGTCTTGTTTAGCTCTCTGGTATTCATGAATGAAAAGTGAAACCTCTTTTTTTTCTCCTGAATATTTACATTTCAAGTCTTAAATGTGTTTATAGTATTAATGTTAATATAAAATGTACTTATGGTATTAATGTATTTTTTATTTTAACTAATAAAAAATATATTGTTGTTTTCAATATATTGAAAAATATATTTTTCAATATATTGAAAATATATTTCATATATTTTCAATATGAAGATATATTTCATATAGACCATATATTCCACTTTTCTTTCAGAAAAGGGTAATTTTCAATGAAAAATAGAGAAAATTTGTAATACAGCAAACAAAGATTGACAAGTTTAGACTTCAGTGGTCACTTCATGTAAACAACTTAATGTTGCATTTTTTATTAAAAAGTCACTAATGAAAATGACAGTCTAGTAGTTAATATCTGGCGCCATAAATCCATCAAAAACTGAAGAAGAACCTAAAAAATGTCCATTACAAGACTTCTGTGTGAAAAGCATAGCAGTTAAGCCTTCAATCCTTTACATCCAGAGTTCCACACCTAATCTATAGGGAAGACATGCAAATACAGCCTTCACTGCATGGAATTTTCTGGAATTACAAATTATTGTATATTACTGGCATGAGTGCCTGCATGCATCTGGAATCCTGCAGGGGAAAGTCAATCCAGTTCCACTGAAACCATTGTCACCCCACTGTTACCTCCTGGACAAGGATTTTGGGGACAAAAATGGAGATCTGTGCTCCCCAGAGCACTGCCAGTGTGCCCACAACCAGCTCAGGTGGTTTGTGTTTCCATCAGATTCCTCCTCTGAAAGGCTTGTTAGCTGACTGGTAAGATTACAATAAAAAATTAAAATAAAATAAAATAAAATAAAATAAAATAAAATAAAATAAAATAAAATAAAAAAAAATAAAATAAAATAAAATAAAATAACAACAAAACAAAACAAATAAAATAAAATAAAATTATCACTCCCTGATTAAATAAAAAGCAAGTCAACAGAGAGCCTGTGTAACTTCTGTAGAAAATTGAGGCCTATTCTGTCTTTCCTTAACATAAACATCATTTTTTGCATGTCTGTTGTGCTCCTAATGCAGAAAATGATGCTGTAGAGATGTTGTAGTGCCAAGACTCTTGAATTTAATCCATTCCCTTCTCCTTCACTAATATTATTTATTTAACAGCATCACGCAAAATCAAGGCTCCATCCTACTCGACTATTCACCAGCATTGTCAAGCAGAAAAAAAAAGAAAATATGCAATTACCTGAGGTATGCAGAGTTTGTCATGTTAGGTCAGATTGATCCCATCTCTGACAATGGCCAAGAGCAGATGCTTGAGGAAGGAATACAAGGTCAGAACAGCCACAAGAGAGATCTTTTCCTGGTAATACCCCTCCACATTCTGAGGGAAAAAAAAAAACAAATAAAATAAGGTAAGCCTCTACAAAACTGAATGTATTACTGCACGCTGTGAGAATTTGGTTGTGTAATTGCCCCTGTGCTTTGTGTCATGCATGTCCAGGAGTGGCTCCTAATCCAATCTCATACCTTGAACAGCAGCTGGCTCACAGGGCCAGCAACTCCATCAAAAAACCACAAATGTTCTGCATCCCAGAACAGAGCTTTGAAACTGCAGATTTTGAAAGTCGTGTCTTTCAAAGAGAACAGCACCCCCCTGACAAGCCTTCCATTCTTACTTCAGCTCAGATTTTCAGCTCTAGCCAGGTGTGGATGCCACCACCTCCACAAACCCTCCTCCAAAAGGGGTTTAATTGGGAACAAAATGCAGCACACGCCCAAACAAGAGGAGGAAAATCCACCAGGCTGCTGCCTGAGCAGTAGCTCAGCACCTCTAAAAACACAGAGGAATCTGAGTTAACACCATGGGGATGACAGTCACGGTGCTAATAATGCAAACTATTACTAATGCAACCCTGCAAACTATTTGGCCAAAATAGAGCAGGCAATCCCTTCATTTCTGTGCAACAATCCTCACTGTACTGAGCTTGGATTGTGGAGCCTGAAGCTTGCCAAAACTTTGGGTTTATCAAATGTTCTGGAGCATCTCAGCCAAAATCAACTTGCTTTGGACTGGCTGAAGAAGCTTTCTGTTCTTTTCTGCTTGGGGTTGGTACTGTAAGCATCACCTGGGTCTCTGAGCATTTCCAGTGGGGCTGAGCAAGCCAGTTGAGCTTTGTGGTGCTCCTGTGGCTCTCTTTACCCTTTTCCAACAGGTTTGGGCTCACAGGTATCCTGCTCTCACAATTTGGTGTGTTTCATGCATGCAGCCTTCACACACACATATTGCTTGTGTGTTTGCATGAGCCAGGGCAATTTCAAAGGAGTCCAGTTTCCTTTTTAAACAGTGGTGCAGTTTGCAATTGTCTGTATTTGCAATTGTCTGTATTTGCAATCATCTGTATTTTCAATTGTTTGCCATTTTTTAGTGTGACCCCAAACCCTGACAAGATGTGCAGGGTTGGGGTATCCACTGTGCTCTGCAGCCATGAAGGGCACTTGTTACCTTGGGAAACAAAGGCAAAGCTGATTGAGACCCCATGGGATATTGTTCCCCTCCTTAAAATCCTTTCTGAGCTGAAGGACTGACTGATTCTTCCATAAAAGAGCAAAGTGCAAGTACACCTGGATGGAAAAACTTTTTTTTTCTCTATTTGTTTAGATGTGTGGCAGGAAGAGGCTAATCTCTTGAAAAGGACCATCTGAAGATGGAAAAAACCAAAAAAGCCTAGCAAATGAGTGCAACAGGCTGCCTTTTGTGCTACAGCATGGCCTTGGTAGGTGAGACCAGAAGCAGGGTTTTGGAGGAGGAGCAAGGGGAAGCATCTTCCCCTGCCTGTAAAGTGAAGGCCACACTGAAAACCAAGGATGCACAGGTGCTCCTCCTTCTCCACTCTGCTCCAGTGCTTCCAAAGAGAAAAAAGCCAGTGCCTGAGCTGAGGAAGAGGCGGCAGAAGGATGAGGATGCTGGGAATACATCCAGAGGGAAGCACCACACGGAGCAAGGAAGATGAGATGCCCTCAAGCCCTGTTGTGGTTGGTGGGGAGGTTTGCATTAATTTGAGTGGAGCACGTTAATGAGTGGTGGCACACCTTGTTTGTATGGCAGTGAGCAGTGCAGCTCCCTAGCTGCAGGAGTGAATCAGAAAGGTGCAAGCTCATCATGCATATGAAATCTTTTTTAGATACCGATCACGCTACAGGAAGTCTTTAATCTTCAAGGAAAACCTCCCTTTGCCTTCAGCAATGAGGAATGCACACACAGTGAGGCAGAAATGTCCTCCTCAAGCAATATTTGCTGTTGTTTCACCTCCCCAGCGAAAGAGGGGTGAGAAAGTGACAGGGCTGAAAAAACTCTGAGTGGAAACAGGACCAGGCTGCAGCTCAGCACGCTTGGCCATTTAGGAAACATGGCTTCCAGGCTGATCAAACCTGACTGGCATTCATTTTCCCACAAATTGTTTCCTATTATTTGGCAATCCAATTTCCAGCACGCCTCCTGTGCCCAGCCCCACCAGTTGCTGAAGGGCAGGAGCTGGGTGTGAGGCATTTGTGCAGGAATCAGCGCAGCTGCACCTGCCAGCAGGGTGGTTTGTGCCCCTCTTTGCCACAGGAGGTGCCTGTGGATGCCAGAGTTAGAATAATTCCTGGTTTATTTCCTTTCCTTCTTTGCTCAGCCAAACCCACTTGTGCCTTAAACTGAGCATGGGCACTTTTTTCCCCTGCAAACTGCATATTTTCTGCAGGCAACGCTGGCATTGAAAGCCTTTGTGTCGCTCCATCTTTGTTACAGATCTACCATGGTCTTCAAAATTTGGTTTGTTCACCCTCTTCTCAATGTTTTGAATGCACTGGTAATATATTGGTGCTGTTTTGATAACACTTGCCTGAAAAACTTTTGTTCAGTATTAGTCTTTTGTGTCTGCCATTCATACCCAACATTTTTAAAGATGCTTGCTTCACTTTTATGTTGAACACTGTTTATATGACTGGAATGCAAACACGAATTCTACAAAATTTGCCAAGATAAATGGGTTACAACTTCCACTTAAATACTTAAATTTTTCTGCAAATCTCAATGACTGTGGTTATAATTTTCCCAAATTCCTACAGAATGGATCTGTTCAATCTAGGATGCCAATAACTTCTAAAGTTTGGTGATAAAAGTGTTGTGAAATATGAAATTCCTGTTTTAAAAGTCTTCAAATTACTTTCACTGTATTCACAAAAAAATTATAAAATATTAATATATTTCAGTACAACTATTCTTTCATTCAAACCTCTGTTAGAGAAGAGTATTTTTTTAAACCTCTCCAGCTATCAATAAGTTATTGGGATACCATTTATATATTGCCAATTAATTATTTTTAAAATTGGCTCAATTGGAATTAGTTTAGCACGTACTGCTAAAAAAATGCATGGAAGCACAAAATAATTCTTAAAATTACTTTTGAGATACCAATTTTCTGTGTACAGTTATACAGAAAGTTATAAATTTACAACTGGAGTTTTACAGTTTTACCAAAATGCTACTGTTATGTCTTTGGTAATTTTTAATCAGAAAATGAGTAATTAAATTAAAATACAGTGAAATAGTCATGAGAGTATTTTACTTCCTCTTCTGAATAGAACAAAATGAAAATTCAAAATATCGAACCTCTCTTGAATTTAAAAGTTTGTTTTCTTGACAACTCTACTTAGTGGCTATTAAAAATAACACACTGATTAATGAAAAGAAACCTGAAATAAGAAGTGCCTGGATTAATTGGTGGCCTTTGAGGTGTGTTTTTTAATATGTTAGAATAAGTTTAATTGTGTTCCATTGCATGGCTGAGGTGACCCAATACACCCATGCTTCTCAGGAAGATCAATTGAAAGCCATTGCATCTTCTTCTCTTGTGTTCCAGAGAAGAGGAGAGAATAGGAAATGATTTATACTCCCAAAACCTCAGGGAAAAGCATCACTAGTGGCAGGGAATGGGATTAATTTGATTTTTGTCCTCACTTGCAAGAGCATTTCTTAATAAACCAAAGAACATGATCAACACCATTCACGTTTCAAAATCTTAGCCTTTTTTTGTACAAACATTTTCTTTTTTGAGACAGGAAAAAGTTAGATGGCCCTCCAGACACACATTTCCTCATCTGTACAGCATTTGGTTCCAGCACTTTGTTCCAGGACACATCTTTGGTCTCCAAGGCCCTTCCCAGCCCTGTTTTCAAGCTTGAGTGCCCAGTGGAGAGAAATGGGCTGAGAAGGGCTGGCGGAGCAGGAAGAGAGGCGTGGCTGGATGTAGGGAGATATCGCAGTGGAGATAAATGTGTCCCTCCGGTATTGTAGATAGTTTTGGGTTTTGTAGATATTTTATTTGTAAAATATTGTAGATATTTTTGTTTTTGATGAAGGAGAGGAATGATGAGGAGGGTTTTATTTTATTAAAAGGTTAATTATTATGTTATATTAACTATATTATATTATATTATATTATATTATATTATATTATATTATATTATATTATAATTTGTTAAGTATTTAATTGTACCTTGTTGTACATTATTTTGTGACTGTCAGTTGACAGTCTTGATATATATATAGAGATTTAACTGGTTAGTGAATCAAAATATTTATATTAGAATTTAATTGTTAATTTTAGATAAATATCTTTATAATGTATTTAAATTATATTATATATTAAAAATTATATTATATCTACCTTATATCTTTCTTATAAATATAAGAATATAATAAATATATACCTAATATATTAATATAATATAATATAATATAATATAATATAATATAATATAATATAATATAATATAATATAATATAATATAATATAATATAATATAATATAATATAATATAATATAATATAATATAATATAATATAATATAATATAATATAATATAATATAATATTTAATGTAATGTTTAATGTAATATAATCATGTATATTATATATAATTAATATATAATATATTAATGTAATTAAACATTCAAAAATTTTATTTGTGAATAAATATAGGTGTAGTAAATGAGACAAGATTGTTGGTTTTTTGGTTGGTTTTTTTTTTGAGGTTAAGAATTTTAGAAATTACTTGGGAAGTTGTGCTTTGCTTTTCTCTGTGAAATGTGGCAATTCTCTGGGGCCCTGGGGCCAGCCTGCTGGAGAGCAGATCCTTGGGAAGGACACGGGAATGCTGCTTCTCAGCCTGGTCTCCAAGGGATGGGACAAATGAGAGAGGACAGACCTGGCTGACAGATACTGGAGATATTTTAGATTTTAGAGGATTTTTGGGTGAGCAAAAGGCCCTGACAAAACTTGGCAGAAGTGATGTCAAAATTGTGAGGAAAACAGCCA
The DNA here is from genome assembly GCF_901933205.1 of Camarhynchus parvulus. Classification (NCBI taxonomy): domain Eukaryota; kingdom Metazoa; phylum Chordata; class Aves; order Passeriformes; family Thraupidae; genus Camarhynchus; species Camarhynchus parvulus. Next base: position 10,409,792 of record NC_044601.1, read on the forward strand.
GGACTGTGATCTTAATTTTTTTTTTTCCCTCCAGTAAAGGGATGAACAGGAGTTACTGCACTTCCTACCTGAGAGCATTCAAGCAGTGGGATTCTTTTGTACTGTTGAATTTTACACAGCAAGAAGAAGAATTACTGCTATACAGTGAAACTTTTGTGTCTGCTGCAGTCTTCTTTTTGTAGTGCATTCCCCCAATGCTAAAAACTCCATATAAACTTGTTTTTGCTGGTCTGGCTTGGAATCTAATTTAAAAAAAAGAAAATTAGGAATAGTGTGTGAAACTTATTAAAACTGAAAACTACAAAATGCAAAAAAAATCTATTCACCCTGTGGTGTGTACTTACACTTAAGTATTTTCATAACATACATCTATCTGCATCACTGCAAATCTCTTAGGTGTTCTGGTCTTTTGGGGTTTTTTGATATAATTTAATAATATGTAAAATAACTTAAAGCAAGAATAATGGGGTGTAGAAAACCATGAAACAAGGACTGCAGAAGAAAAACGTCATCTTTGCCTGCTATTTCCACAGAGGTAAGTTGATGAAAAAAATCAGTGTTTGTTGGTTAAACTACGAAAATCATTGAATAGGAAAAATGGAATTTCTTGATTTTGCAAGGCAACATTAGAGACAGTGGAGGTATTGGTGCCTTTAGATCACAGAACTCTCCAGGAGCAGGTCTTTTTGTATCCATTTGTGAAAATTAACAATGAAGAAAAATAATAGACCTCCAAACCTGTATTCTGGCCTCAAAATGCCCGCTCCTCAAGTCGTTAGTGTCTGAACAGGGTTAGATATCCATGGACAGAAGAACTGAGGAGGATTTTGAGCTTGGCACAGTGGGAACATCCTGGTGGCAGGATGTGTGTGGCTTGGCTGAAACTCCTTGGCTGGTGGGCAAAAGATCTGGAATCAGATGGGCTCCAATGCTGAAATGGCAGGAAGCCTTGAACAAAATGAAAAGGTTTGGCAAGCTTCATAACCTAGGAGTGAAATGAGAACTCCCAAAACGTGTTCCAAGGCTTCTGCCACTGGGGTTGTGTGTCAGGCAAGAAGATTAGTCTTAAGGGCTTGTCTACACAGGAAATGGGCTGGTTACACTGAAATAATGATACTTCAAGAGCTTGGCTGGTCCATTTCCTGATGCAGATGAGACCTTAGCAAGGCAAAGAAATCCTTGGGAGAGAGGGAAAGCACAAAGGTGGCTGGGCCCACCCATCAGGCTAAAAACTGTGGCTATCTCAGAGCTTAGTCTGAGGATGGATTTCAGTCCTGCTTGCTGGGGAAGACCAAGGTAAAACAGCTCATGGCAGATGAAGAGGTCAGCTGGGAAACTGGGCTCCTTCTGGTGCTGAACACAGAGACAGGAGCTGCACACTGCCCAGGAATGCCAAGTGTCCACCTCCGATGATTCACACCTCCTCTGCTGTCCTCTCACCCCAAGGGACAAAGAGCAATTGTTTTAAATAAACTCATGGAGCACCAAACTACTGTGATTTGATCAGCACAATCAGGTAGAGTTTGGTGGAGCAAAACTGGTGAACACCAGCCCTCCAACCCCAGGAGTGCAAGATCAAGAGTGAATAAACATTTTGAGCTCTTCACCAGCAAACCACATCTGAGCTGGTGTGCCAAAGGGCTCTTGTTGCTGTGAAATCACATGGCAGCTTGATTTTACACCGAGGACATTGAAACCCGTGAGTAACTGGCTATGGAGGCAGTTAATTAGTACATTAATCCCAGGGACAATTAAGTAGGTAGGCAAACCAATTAATTTGTTGGAGTCCCTATGCTTTTTTCCTAGTATGCCATGGGTTCTTGCACTGGAAATTCCCATCTGCAGCTTGAAAGTTGTCAAGGGGGAAAACAGATATCACTGTAGCTCTGGACTTTCTCACCTGGAAGGTACAAGAAACACTTTGAAATTAGGGAATAAAACAACTTCAGAGAACTTCTATGAAATGATCAAAAGGGAAACAGTTAAACATGTGAGCCCAGCTCTAAAGCTGATGTCTAAGTTAGAAGAATGTGAAGAATGACAATTTAAGAACATACTGAGATGAATGAGAAGGTCCAAACCTCATGGAGCTATTGCTCCAGGCTCTCTGCAGACTCAGAAGTACCTGCATCAGCTGTGTTTGAGGCACATTTATCAGAATTTAATTTGTACTCACAATGACTAGAAACACATTATACAACATGCACAACTTGGACCTTGGAGAATGACCAGGCACCAGGGAGAAGCTTCCAAAGGCAACAGCACCTGCAGAAAAAAAAAAAAACCGAGAACAGAACAGACAAGCAGCAACAGGTCTGATAATCCAGCCTAGAGACAGGGAGCAATTTTCAGTGCAGACTCAATGGAACTGGAGATAACTGGCTGCAGAATAAACCTGACTATATCCCCTGCATATGTAATGCACCTAGTTTTCCTTCTGAAGAGCTGCAAACTTGATATTGCTCTCACTTTTTCTATCCAAAACGTGAACACTTAGCATTTTCCATGAAGCTACTAATTTCTTTGTGGCTGTTCTGAAAAACTTTGCCTTTGCTGGTGCATTTCCTAATACCCACTATGTCCCTTCCCATCTGTCCCAGAATACCACCACTAAACATCAACACATGATGCATCAAGTCAAATTTGAATTTTTGTTTTTCTTTTCCCTTCTTTGACCCTTCCCAGTTCTTCTTCCCTTCCCTTTCTTGTTCTTCCTTGTTCCTCTTCCCTTCCCTTCCCTTCCCTTCCCTTCCCTTCCCTTCCCTTCCCTTCCCTTCCCTTCCCTTCCCTTCCCTTCCCTTCCCTTCCCTTCCCTAGAGCAGAAATCACTCTCACAATAACACAACTAATAACATATCTGCTAAATCTCTGCTCAATTATATCACTTCTCATTACATTCCATGTCAAGTTTTGATGCTCGGCATGTTTTACTATTAGAATAATAAGTACCAGCTTGATTGCAGCTATATCTTTTGAAAGACTACACCAAAAGGAGTACCACCCACTTGCAGTTGTCAGATTTTCAGATAAATTAGTTCATTACTGAGGAAATGATGGCTTTTTTTTTTCTCCCATCTTCTTTTGAAATTAATTCAAATATTAATATATTGATTGGACAGGTGGCATTTACATAGAGACTGATATGTATAAATAATTGTTACCTTTCTGAAGACAGAATGGGATGCTGAAACATTTTTGCAATTGTAGGTGAAGATTTTTTCCCAAGTGTGCTGGTACTATTTATGGACTTTCTTTTGTGTTCTTTTCTGCATCTTTCTTTTGTCCTACCTTCTGCCTGTTAATGGGATCCACCCAGTTACCTCAAAAGCCTGGGTTTCCATAAAAGAGCTGGAAAATCCTGGTATTTTTTGTGCTGGGAAAAAAGGAAACAAAATGTACCCAGCTGTTTCCACATGTTAATGTAAAAAACATTAGTATGTGCAGTCACAAGACAGGTAAGGATGTCCATAAATTATGAAATATACTTGAGTTTTTGGGGCTTTTTAGTTTTTTTGCTTTTGGTTTTGGTTTTGGGTTTTTGTTTTTTTTTAATACGCATTATAGCACCAGTCACCTTAAAGATGAAGTTACATTTCATGACAACAGGATTGGCTATCCCTGACTAGATCAGTCTGCAATGCAATCGCTGGAAATATGAACTCACATCACAAATGGTGCATCTTCAATTATTCTAGAGAATACAACAGCTGTGAAGATAAAAACTGGGAAAAAAATGCCTTCTGCATAATTGTCAAAACACAAGTATAGGTGAGATGTTGCAGAAGAAGGGCTCCTTTGAAATACAGCATATTAAATTAAATTAATGCAGAGAGAAACTCAGCAAAAGTGTGGTTTAAAATAAAGGAGGTCAGGGTGGGCATTAAGAGACAATAACTCTGGAGAGATCAAAAAGGGGAGCAGAAAAGAAATGTAATTCTTAAAACAGACTAAGACTTTATGAGCTATCACTGCATCATAGATAAAACACCAATGGAGAGAAACACATAATTTCAATACATAACACCTACAAGAAAAATCTCTAAATTACTGAAAGGAATTGGTAAAGATTATTAACCCAGTTAGATGCAAGAATGAGCCAAGCAGAAGGTTCAAATTAGCAGTTTATCCATTGGAGTCAATGAAGCCAGCCAAATTGCATCAGCTGAGGATTTGGTTGATCATTTGGAGATGTGGAATAGGGAAAAAAAATTAAAAGTGCCATAAATACATGGGATTAGAGAAAAATTCAATGTTTTAACAGAGATGAATGGCCAGCAAATGGATGAGGAAGACCTTGATTTTGTGCTGGACATAGATTTAAAATCCTGAGCAAATCTGCAGAGGGATTTTGTCAAAACCTCTCCAGAGCAGCAGCAGCGACAAGCTCAGGGAGAGGAAAGGTGTGCCCAAAACAAATGACATTATTAGAAGAATAGAGCTTTGGCAGGCACTTCAGCAATGTTCCACTTTCTGCAGCATGCATCCCTCTGCTCCCAGGGAAAATGAACTGGAATTGACCCACGGGCACCACTGGGACTTCAGCAAAAGCTGACGAAGAAACAACTTCATTAGGAAATAAACTATAAACTGAAGTATTTCAAAAAGCAGGAGATAAAATACATTGTTTCCTTTTATATCTTCAAAGGCATGCAATATGGGAAATAACTACGCTTGAAATCCTTCCACAGGCAACGAAAATACCTGCTGGAGTTGCTTCAAAAGAAGAAACTTGGGCTAACTTTGTAATGTATCAATAAAAATGTCATCAAACTGCATATACCAGACATATTATTCTGTGGTAGCAGGTACTTCCCTACAAAGCCAGAGATGGCCTTGATCAATTTTATGGTGTGTCTAGAAAAATTAGGTATCAGAAAAACCGGCTAGGAAGGGGAGTTCAAGCCTTTTGGAGGCTGTATATTATACAGGTTGGTTAGGACACACAGAATAAAAATTATTGGCTGGTATTTGAGGGCTTAAGTTTTAAAAATACTGAGGCGTTAGAGAGATATATCAAGAGATGCAAGGGTTGTATTTAAGTCTTGGCAAAAAAAAAAAAAGGAAATGCTTTTCTCAAGGTGTACAAGCAAAAATAGATTTGTATTGAATTGCATACATCTAGGAAAATACACAAGGAGGGGGGGCACACTCTGAAAAATGACCAGTAAATATAGCTAGAAACCATTTGTATCTAACCCATAAATTCAAAATCATTTCACAAATCACTCAGTACCTCTCTCCTCTGAAGACAAAATCAAAACATTTCTCTCCTGAAGTCTTCTTAGCAGTAAGCATAATGTAGTATTGGGATACCTTATCCCAACCAGCAAACTGTTGTCATCGTCCAGAGGTCAGATGATGCAAAATGACTGCAGTTTCAATCTCATTGACTCCATCTAAAGCCATGCTGAAGGTAAATGAAATCCAGCTGTGTCTTTTGAAGGACTGAATTTCATAAAACTTAATTTGCACCTACAGCAAAGAATATTTTGCTTCTAAAGATTTCAAAAGTGAAAAAAAAGTGAATTTGATTAAGCTCATGGTCACTGCTTTTTAGCAGTAACGGAAGTCAGGATGTGTCTTTAGCTGCTTAGAAATCCTTGTTATGGTAATTGCAGATTTTTTGCAAAGTAAGTTTGTTGCTTGCATTCTAGTGGTAGATAAAACTTCCTTTTGAATAGACTGCATTCTATTATTTTATTAAATCAAACTTATCACTGAAGAGTGGATGTATGCCGACAAATTACCTAATGAAGATCTAGGGCCATTTGTGGTTCATGTTTAGCAACTAACAGATGTGTTTAGCGTGGTTCCAACCCAGTTAATTTTAACACTGGAGGAATTCTTTTTCATTAACTCCACTGCAAGTTTCACCGGCCTCCAAATACAAGTGTTTTTTTCCTGCTGCCTGCACTTCCAGGCATGTTCTGAGACTGGGGAAGTGTGACCTGTGCTACCCACCAAACCCACCTTGCGGTCTACCACAGCCTGCCAGCACCACACACATCCATTATTCCTGTCTCACGCCTCAAATAAAAGGTTTTGGAGAAGGACTGGTTCCCTGGTTCTCTTTGCAAAGTGATTTCTTGAGTCCTGGTCCTGGTAAAGAGTTTCTGAGGAACGCTGGGGACAAGTATAAAAACCCAACTGTGAGTTTACTCAAGCATTTCGACTGCTGAAGATTCAGCTTCCTCAAGGGAGCAAAACCTCTATTTCTAATAATTGACTCTTCTGCATCTATCAGAGAAGGAAGTGACTTTCAACACCCAGCATGGTCCTCACCAGTGCACTTCTCTTAAGCATTCTCAGCAACATAAAAATACATCTTTCTGTGGGTTTTCAACATTCTAGGGTGTGCTTGCAGACAAAAGTGATCTCACCGTGAAGAGCTTGCTCTTGGAGATCCCAGTCTGAGCTCTGCTGGTTGAAAGAAAAGCATTTCAAATTTTGTTAGCAGGCTAAAAGTTTTGTGTTTTAATGGGAGAATTTTCTGAAGAGTTCTTAAGAGCCTAGATTTGCACTATTTACACGTAAACCTTTTTGAATCAATGCCGTCTATAAGAGTACTTGCTTTACGAAAATTTTCTTGATGAGATTATGTCCCATGTCTTTCATAGATCAGCACTTCCAGACAACCAGCTTCTCCTCAAAGTCCTCTCCCAGTAAGGAAACTCTTAGAGGTTAAAAAAATACGAGAGTTACCAGGGTAAAAGTCAGATCAGCACATTACTAATCTTTTTTTAGACAGGAAAGTGAAATTCTCTCAAGAGCTGGAGAACATAATATTCTACAGACAGACTGGTATTTAGTTGTTCAGGGAGCTGACACAATACTTGCCTCTTGCATAAGGATTCTGAAGCCTAGCTCTGGTAGGAAAAAACAGCTGTGAAGAAGAGAAGAATAAATACAAGTTCATGCAAAGTTGTTGTAGGAAAATGAAGAAATTCTCCCAAATCTGGGAAGGAAAAAAGAGAAGCCACTTCCAGTTCTGCGAGTGGACATTAACAACAGTGCTTCACTGCTGACTGTATACAAAGATTTTGCTTTCAGCGTCTTTATTTTCCACATTGCTTTCCTGCTGTCCCCTGCTCACTGTGGCTGTGTTCACTGTCCATGCTAAATGCCATCCTGAGAAGATAATTAGACCCCGTGGAAAAACAGGTTTGGCTGGGGGGAACGGGCTAGGAGGAAAGGAAATTCAGGATAGCATCATCTTGATCTTTCCACACCATCTTCTCTCCCTTCTCCCTGTGGTCTTGATACCCTGGGGCTCACAGGAACAGGACACAGGTGTCAGCCATGGCCATGCAAACCTGGCTCACTGCACAACAGCCAAGCCCAAACTGAGGGATGAAATGTTTGGGATCAAGCTCAGGCTGGTCAGATTCTCTGGGTGAGGGAAGATGCAGTCCATCCCAGAGGCTGGAAAGATGTCTGTGTTTGGTTCTGTGTTGAAAAACCAACAGTTGTTTGGTTGGTTTTGAGGCTCTTTTGGTGGGATTTTTTCCCCTCACCCTTGGCTTTTTCTTCCCACGGCTACACGGCGGAACGTCAACCAGAAAAATGAGCAAAGGCTTAATTTCTTTTACTTAAACCCAAAGACCATCCCTTCTACTGCGGCTTCCAACCAACACGGCGGTGGGACACCACCTTTGCTGGGAAGACAGAAAGAAGCTGAAATCCCCTTGAAATCCCCCTGAAATCCCGGAGCGGGGCTGCCAAGGGCTCCGGAGCACCGGGACATCCCCCGGCACCCCAGAGGGGCAAACCATCCCCATCTCCCTTAATGGGACACTTAACCCGCCGGGCTAATTAAGACCAGGGGGCTGTCAGCAAGTTTAACCCCTTTATTGCCGGGGCTCTCCAGGAGGGTCCCCCCGCACTCCCACCACCCTCGTAGGGTCCTGCATCCCCCGGGCTGGCCCCCCTCCTCTCCTTAGCCACAAATGCCCCTTCCTGAGCCAAACCAGCGCTCCGAAACCTCGGGGGTTCTCCCCCTTGCTTTTCCCCCCTGGGTCCGCTTCTTGGGAGCCCAGCGTGCCCGCCTCGCTCGGAGCGCCCTGGGGAAGGCAGCAAGAAGAAGTTATGGACCACCGGAGCCCTGGGGAGCATCCCCCTGCCCCGAGCCCCCCGCGCTGCCCCGCGGAGCCTCCGGTTCCTCCGGGGGTCCCCCCGGGGCTCGGGGGGCTCCTCCGGGACCGGCGAGGGAGGGATTCCCCCCTCCCCCGCAGCCCAAAGACCGGGGGGATAGGGCGGGAAAAGACTTCCAGAGTATCTCCATGAAGATCCAGTTTCTTTCTTTCTGGTCAGAAGCAACGTGTTTTGTGGTTGTGGGTTGGTCTTTGTCGCTCGCTTTTAATTTATTTTATTTTTTTAGGTTTGTTTTTGGTGGTGTTTTTTTTTCTCTTTTCCCGTTTGTTTTTGTTTGTTTGTTTGCCTGGGTTTTACATTTAAAACGCTGAGAGACAAAGAGGTGAATTATCTGTCTCGGCGTTGATGGTACGTCAAGGATTGCAAAGCCCAGGCGCTCTGTTCCTGCGATGGGGATGATTTATAGAAAATTGCAGGCAGAACACATGCACATTCTGGCAGCCGTAAAGACAGTCCCTCCCTTTTCCTTAATGTTCTTTTATCAGCTTCTTAGGAGGTGTCCGCTCCGTTTGTCTGCATGAAACCAGGAGTCTTAGTAGGAATCCTCAGTTTTGGTGTGTTTTTTCCCCTTTTCCTTAAGAAGAATTCTCTAAATCCAACAGTGCTCCTTCTGCCCAGATATTATCCTTCCTCCCATTCCTCACAGCACTTGTTTGGGGTGGAGGGCGGGGGGGAGCGGAAAGAGGGGAGAGGAGGAGGAGGAGGAGGGAGAAGATCTTTCTCCTGTTTAGTCATTAACTTGCACGGCTCAAAGAAAAGGAAGATTTAATGGGAGAGATCCTGCATGTGTGCTTTGTCCTCACGGCATTCTTGCGGATGGGAAGACCGGAGGATGCATGGGTTTAATATTTGACCACCACCTGGGCGACCGATTTTATTTTTATTTTATTTCATTGCTGCGCTCAGTACTCCTGCGTTTGGTCTTCAGCTGAGCTGAGAGAGAGACAATGAAGTTCTAACACGCCTGACTTCTCCCAGAGTCAGTAAAACCCAAAAAATTTCCAGGAGATCACCTCAGGTTCACCACTCACATGTCAACTTTCCTCGGGAGCAGGGGAGCATCTCCCCCCTCCAGACGAACCGGAGCTCCGTGGTTCTAGTCCCTCTCCCAGCCATGCGAAACTGCAGAGCTTGGAGAAACCCCACTGATGTTCCAAAACCCAGCCATGCCCTTGCGCTCAAATTGATTTTGCCTCACTCCCGCGTATTGATTTACTGAGTCTGCACGTAAAACCCTAATTCCTCCCGCCCCTACCACCCCCATCCCCCTTTCCCTCGCTAGACATAACCCCAGAAAGTATCTGACCTGGTGCTGTGGGAGGGGAGAGGGGGGGTTGGTTTTTAGCTGAGGTGGGGGTGTGGAGCAAAAAAAAAGAAGTAGCTCAGGACAATGCTTAATAGAAACGGGACTAAATAAAAATGCAGGCTACAGCCGCTTTGTCTTTGTCTGCTTGCCTTCATCACCCAGATACCTTTCTTTGTGAGCCTTGATCGTTAGTTTCCACGGTTTTAAATAATCAGTCACAAAAGAGGCAGACAACTAGGTGTTGGGAGGCATAAAAGTTGTTTTAAGTGGAATTATTTATTTTATTTTGCGGCCAAAAAAAAAAAAAAAAAAGAACTTTTCACCAACGTAGAAGTGATTTTGGTGATAGTAGTGCAAGCTCTCTTTTCTCCCAAACGCTTGTGAGAAATAAAAAACCTGGAGATGACTGTCTTTTATTTCCAGGAGTAGACTTCAAAATACGTGCCAGAAATGGACAATTCGAGTGTCCTTTCTCCACATCAAATGCGAGCTGGAAGGGGGATTAAAAACCAACCACGTGGTAGATCTGGTTTTATACTTTGCAACCTCCAGCTCCATTTATGTTCTTTACCCTGCTCAGGGAAGATTAGCCTCTAGATGGATGTGTCTGAGGGATCACCTCGGGGGCAGATCTGCATGCAGAAACCGGTTTTTGTCATGGCTGGAAGAGAGCTATGACCCAGCAGAGCGCTCCATCCCAGCGGCTCCCCCAGCATCGCAGGAGCTGCTGAGCGCTCCTGCACAGCAAGCTTTGTGAAGGCAACAGCTTGGAAGGGGAAGATCTTCAGATCTTTCCCCCTTCTTCTCCTCCTCCCTGGCCTGTGAGTGATTCAGAGTCCCAAACCTTAACTTTTTGTTACCACCTTCATCCTCTTAATCTCCTTCATCTTCAACACCTCCTCCTCTATCACTACCATCTTCTCCTCCATCTGTCTGCCTGCTGGATCTCCCTCGCTTGCTTGCTTTCCCCCCTCCTCTTCCACCTCCCTCCTCTTTCTTCTTGCCTTTTCCTCCTCTCTTTTCTTCTCTTTTCTTTCTCTTTTTCCTCCTCTTCCCCTACACGTTGTTGTTGTTGTTAGAAAGGATTCTTGCACCCCCTGGTGCTCTTGCGTTTTGTGTGGTAGGAGAGGAGATTGTCTTCTTTCTCTCTCTCCCTCTGGTTGCTCATTATTCAGAGAGAGACACAGAGGGTGAGAGAGAGAGAGAGAGAGAGACGGATATCTCAGGTCATCTGCAGCTGCAGCAAACCAGTGAAGGAGAGAGAGAGAGAGGGAGAGGGAGAGGGAGAGAGGGGGGGAAAAGCAGGGAAAGATGGCGATCCTCCATTGCTGAGACCTGGCAAGGAGCACATGAGACTCACAAAACAACTTCCACAACAATAACAAGAAGAACTAGGCAGAGAGGAAGAGGAGAGGAGAGGAGGCAGCAGCAAGAGCAGCAGTGCCGGGACGCTCCTGTAAGTTCTTGCAATTAAAACCCATCTCTGGTTTGGCATTGGAGAGATCATCTCTCGTCTGTGTTGTGTGTGTGTGTGTGTGTGTGTGTGTGGTGTAGCGTGTGTGTGTCTCCGTTGTGTGTGCGTGTGTTATTTTGTTTGGTCTTTTATGTCTGTCTTTCTTTCCATCACCTTCCTCTGAAATCCATTCATTCGGTCAACGGAGGAAGAAGGAAGAAAGAAAGGAAGGAAAAAAAAAGAGAGAGAGAGAGAAGAGAGGGGAGCGAGAGCGGGGTGTTTTGTTTGAGAGAGAAGTCTCTTGCATGGAGGAGGAGAAGAGGAGGAGGTGCTGGTGGTGGTGGTGGTGGTGGTGGGAGGAGGAGGAAGGCGGTTAATTAATTTTTTGTTGTTGCATTACGGGGGGGATGTGGAGGGGGGGTAGAGGTGGGGGGAAATATGGGGAGATAAGTGAGATACCAGCCGAGCTTTCGGGGTGGGGGGTGCCTGAGAGGATATGTGTGTGTGTGCGAGGTCTGGATGGTGCTGTGCGTGTGGACTTGGATCAGAGACGGGAGACACACGGAGGAGAGAAAAGCTCCGTGCTGGCACGACCCAGGCAATCGGGTGACCTCTTTCTTCCTTCCTTCCTTCCTTCTTTCCTTCCTTCCTTCCTTCCTTCCTTCCTTCCTTGCTTCCTTTTCTTCCTTTCTTTCTCTCTCTCTTTCCTTCTTGCTCTCTTTCTTTCTTCCTTTCTCCCAGCCACTCTTCCCCCTCCTCCTCCTCCTCTTTCCTCCTGGTCCCCTCTCGCTGCCCTCCTCACCCCGGCGGTGGTGCCCCCTCCGCGGCTCTCCTGGAGTTGGGATGCGGGGGTACCCGGTGGCTGGAGCCGGGGCTGGGGGGCTGCTGGTGCCCGCAGGAGGTGGCTTGGAGGAGAGGACAGCGTTCAGCTGGAGAGCAGGAGCCATTACACACGCTTGTGCTCTCCTTTGAGAGAAAGGAGAGCGAGAAGGGAAGAAAGGAAGGGGAAGGAGCCCACTTCTACTCGCTCAGTTCCCCGATGTCCCTACCTTTTAACCAGGCAAAGGAGAAGGCGCTTTCTCCCCTTTGCCCCTTTCTCAACCCACCCGGAGCAGGTTTCTCCCTATCTCTCCCCCTCTTTCCCTTTCTTTATCTCCCTGTCCTCCATTTGCAAGCTGTCTGCTTTGGTTCCAGTCCAGGCTCCACAACACAAAGCTTCTCCTCGCTCTCACACACATGCACACACACAGTCCACAGGCTCTTTATGTCTTCTGGAGTAACCTTCTCCTTCCTTCTCCCCCCTCTCCGTGCCCCCCGGCTCCCCTCAGCACTGTGGTTTCTATTCTCCTCACACAGAGAATCCTCCTGGAGCTTCATGTGGTTGTGATCTGATAGGATTCCTCCCCTCCCTTTCCCCTTCACCTCCCTCTCTTTTTTTTTGGGGGGAGAAAAAGGCAAAAGTTTCATTTGTTTCTCTGGTGTTTGGAAGGGGAGAGACCTCCCAAGTTTTTTGAGTGCTTTCTTGCTCCTGCTTTTGTGTGTGTGTCTGTGGGGGTCTGTTTGTCTCAAGAAGGCTGCTTGCATGTCTAAGAGGAAGTGACTAGTTTGGCAGAGAGCTGTGATCTGAGTCAGGTAAGCCATGTCATGTTCTCTAGCTCCACCAGAAAATGGAGGAGAGAGAGAGAGAGAGAGAGTAGACAAAGCTGAGATGGGAAGTGCTCCTAACATTGTGGATGTCCCTCCATGTTTCGAGGCTTTGCTGGGCAGAGGAGCTGGCTTAATCATGATTTTTTCCCCCTAAGGTTTTCCCCTTCAGATTTTTTCAATGCACAACATTGTGATGGGTCTTCTCTCGCTGTCTTCATGCTATCAGGAAATGAGGATTGGAGGAAATTGCTCAGATTCTCCTTCACACAGAGAAACACATCCTCAGGCTTTTTTTCTCTGATGCTTTCATGTGGAGGTCACCTTTCTAGATATTTTTCCTTGGTTAAAGACCACAGGATTTTGGAGGTTGATCAGTTGGCCAAGTAAATAGTGTATATAAGCATATATTTTTAGATTTCTGAAAGCATTTGGAGGTAAGTGCATGCAGCTTGAGGCTGCTCAGGTTCTTCCAGAGGGTATCATGAAATGTCTCTTTTTTTCCTAGGTGATGATGCCTAATTTTTGGGATTTCTAACATCTCATTTTCAAGAGCATTCCTTCTTTTGGATGCCTTTTAAATTAAGATGGAATATTTCTCCCCACTCACTAGGTTGCATTAAAGTGATACTGGCAAGCTTTTAGTAGGTTCCTCAGAGCATCATAACATACATAATTTCTCTTGGAAAAAGCAAAACAGTTTTCACAGCTGTCTTTTTTGGTGTCATAAAATACTGTTTTTTCCTGAAAACTTACAGCAACATTCTTACTGTGATTTTAATGTCATTATGGAAACCTGAGATCTTTAAAGCGAGATAGCAGTTGAGCAAGAATCAGTGTGCTTTGTTTTTAACCCACCTTTTAATCTGAAGCAATTTTGAGTAGACCCAAAGCAGGCCTCGGATCTTCTCCCACCCACTGAAATCTGCACAGTAGATGCAATTCCTCAAAAAGTTCAAAATACACCCTAAAATGCAGGAGAGGGAAACGGGTGCAGTTCTGCTGAGCTTGAAGGCATAGCTCCATGGAAGGGTGTCAGTGATGTCCATACATTGATTATTCTAAGATGTTTAAGGAGAAATGTGGGAAGATGTTAAGTGGCAGGATGGGGGACCAGTGAATCTGAATCAGAATACCCTCCCAGATGTGCAAAAAAACCGGAAGGATTTGAGGATTGCCGTGACAGGGTGATGAACTCGAGATCCGTCTTAGAAGTTAAAAATCAATGCCCTTGTTTTATTTTTGCTGTGGAAGAAATGTTTTAATGTGTAATCTAATATACCTCGGAAGGATATTGCTTTATCAACTGTGCATTTCTTAAGTTCTGGTTGCTGATGTGTCACCCAAATTATTGAGGTTCTCTGGTTGCCTCCATCTTTCAGAAGAAGGCCTTGGAACATACCATTTCAGGTATGTTTAATCATATATTTTGACAAAAATAGAGGCTAACTGCTTTTGGTTTGGGGGTTTTGTTCGTTTGCTTGTTTGTTTTTGCTGCTGTTGTGGTGTTTTGGGGTTTTTTTCCCCCCCCTGAGGTGATATTTTTTGATGGATTTTTCAGACCTCTGCACAGGTCTAAGTCAGCCATTGAAGAAAAATTGAAAAATTGCCCACTGACCTTTGCTTATTTGGGTCAGATCCCAAATATCCATCCCCCTATATGGACTGTATGCAGAGTGCTTGTGGTTCAGAGCTGTGAATTCTCCTTTTACTTCTGGGGAGGTCAGCCCAGTGCTGGCACTACAGGGTGCCCTGCAGACACACTGCCCTTGAGCGTGGCATGTGCAATCCAAGAACAGCTCTGAGATTTAAGTCAGGATCTTTTTGGGAGGGCCTATTAACGCCCTAGAAAACCAAATGACGTTGCAGTAGTTTTAATGGGGTTTTTTTGGTTGGTTTTTTGGTGTTTTTTTCTGGGTTTCCTCACTATGAGATTGAAACCTCTTCAGAGAATTGTACTCTTGTCAATGGTGCTTCTTGCTGTGGTTCTGCTCAGACAGACTGAAGTTCACCTTGCTGTTAAAGTTCTAGCTGAAGAACTTTGATTAAAAAAAAAAATCCCAAAACAACACAAAACAGTTCTACCCACCAAAAAAAAAAAAAAATCCCAAACAAACAAAATCCCCAAAACCCATTGGTTTTTAAAGAAGCTCCAGAAAGATGATCTTAATTCATTCCATGGTAGTGACATGAATGTTTCTCCTAATCAGGCATTAATTTCTTCATTCAGACAATGGCTTTCAATTGCTTTTGGTTTGGGGTGCACAGAATCTTTTATTGGTCCAATCTCTAATAGAAAGTGTAAGCATTGGTAGCTTATTCTCCACTATTTAAATATGCTTTTCTTAATCACTTCTCTCACACCTACTAGACATAGCCTATGAACCACTGCTTTAAAAATATTTAAAGGATTATTTGATTTCCTTTTACATTTTCACTAGCTTCACACCCGGCTATGTTGTTGAGAAACTTGATATGTCATGTTTACAATTTCCTTCCATAATTAAAAATATTATTTTTTTGCAAGAAGAAAACTAAGAATACAATAATGTGTATGCTTGGAGTGTGAAGAATATGAGTACATAATGGGGTGCTGGAAAGGGAAAGCAGGGCAACTGCAAGTGGAAATGGAAAATAATATGATCATCCAGTGACCTTTATAAGAAAATTCGTTAGCATTGTGCACTTTGACTTAAAAGAGGAATTGACTTTTATGAAGACCGATAAAAGGATGATTAAAAAGACAGTTGACAAGTAGATGACTATTGTTCAACATAGATGTCTGGACATCTGGCAGATGTTCCTCTGGGCCCCAAGGAATGGGCAAGTTTAATTTTAACCTTAAAAAGGAAATGGGAAGAACTTAAGTCTTATAATAGTACAACTTGCATTTTGAGGAAGATTACTTCAGAAGAGCTCAAAAGATGTCTCTTGAAATCTGGAACTCCCAGAAACCCAGTGTGAATAAGCATTTCCTATTGGGTTTTCCCATTATTCCAAACAACATTTGTGGAGTTACTATAGAAATTGAGATTACCTCAGTTTACTGAAACACTTTCTCTGTGTGGTCTTGTGGATAATTTCCTTAAACGGGCAGAACAACACTACTTTGAAGTAAGAAACTTCATAAAAAGGACTTGAAAGTGTGAAACTGGTGAATAGCTGTGTACTACTCATTAACTAATATTGTCCAGTGTTGAAGCTTCACCAGGAAAACCCAGGGACAAATAGGGATTGGAAGAAGCTGCTGATGGAGGAATGAGGTCCTGTTTTCCACAGATCAGGAAAGGTCTACAAAGGCCAAGATGTCTGTGTTATTTTGTTTCCTTGTATTTTGCTACACTTACAATCTACTGTAGAAGAAAAATAATGGAAATACTCCTTTGGCATCGTGTATTTCTTTTATTTTGACTCTTTAACAGATACTTTTCTACTTTGAAATAGAAGGTTATATATTTTATGAACTTGTTCTGGATGAACATGATCTGCTACCAGTGCCAGAACTGTATAATTGGCTCAACTTGCATGTTTGATCCAAGATGTGTTCAAGTGTGAACTTCTAATTGCTGGCTTCAGCAGAGATGTTGAACTTCATCAGCCCAAATGCCTACTTGCTTTTCCATCAGTTGGGTACTAAACAATCAAGAAATCTCTGGGCCCACAGGAGGTGAGCAGGAGGTCTGCTGAGTGTTAATTGAGGAGAGAATGAGAAATTCCATCTCACTCTTCAGAGAGTGAGAATAACTTTTGAGAGAGGGGGAAAAAAATAAAAGGAGAGTGATGAGAGTGAAGGTTGCTTAAACATCTGCTAAGTTCTCAGAGAGAGGAACTCTAATGGTTTAATCAAGAGGTGCTGGAGAAGGTGGTGTGATGCAAGTCCTCAGCTGCTGGCAGAGACACAGTTAACATTGTACACGGCTGAACTTCAGCATGGCACTTCTCCAAATGAGTTGACTGTTGAAAATAAAATGTTCCAGAAGAACTGGGAGAACAGGAAAGAAGTTAAAATAGCACGGTTTTTATGCCAGTGCTGAAAGAAGAAAAGGGGGGAGGAAGGGAGATAGATCGACTTATGATAATTATCTTGTTGGTTGTAGCAAAAATAAAAAAAAAAAACAAAGGTCTTTAGTAGAAGTTTCCAAACTTAGGGGACCAGGTTTAATAGAAGTGGTCTTTATTTGCATCCTGAGTTTTGGAAGTGTTCTGCTTTCAGCTTGTGTTTGAGAAGTTCAGCACATAGGTAAACACAAAGTCGTGTGAGTTCTCTTGTTTTTGGTTTCTGTTCAGTTTTGTTCTTTCAACGTTAAAAACAATACCAAAGATCTAAAAAGTCTGCCCCTTGTCTCTTGATCTTTATTAAGCTGTGCCAGAGGTTGCAGCACAAATACATCTCTGAAGGGATTTGAGGAAGAGGAGAGAGCTTGAGGTAGGGAAAGAGGAGCCATTGCGTTTGGTGTCTTATAGTTGAACGCAATCTTAAATATAATGGTTTTTTTTTCCTCTGGGCTCTTTTCAGCTGTCTGGGAGTTGAAGGTCTTGGTGTGGTTGCTTTGGTCAGCTTGAGGCAACAAATGTTACTGCAGTAACTCAAAATCTCCTGGCCTAATCACTACTTGAAGGAACATTTCCTTAAGCAATGTTTGGGACAGAGCTTTCCCTCATCATTGGTTTTGACTGCTTTGTAGCCATTTTTGAGATACACTTGCTATCAGAAGATAATTCCCAGACCTAGCAGCAGAGCTATACATTGTATTTTACCTTGATCAAAAGTCTTATCGTTTTCGGCTGGTTTTTGTGGTCCATAATTATAATTATGGACTCCACAGCTGCTGTCTAGGGGGAATACAGTGGGGTTTTGGCTTGGGCTAAAAAGCAGCCTCAAAGGTAGAAGATGTTAAGATCCATCAGGAGAGGCAATTAATTAAGTTGAGTTTAGCTGGTAATTGAAAGAAGATGGAAATAGGAGACCTCAGGATGTTCAGGAGTTGTTCTTGAGTGGAGTCAAAGGCAGTGTCTTAAAGAATACTTGTTTAATAGTGTCAGCATAGAGAGCTGTAGGCGCAGCATCGATGTCATGAGTGATTAGGAAGGACTTATTTAGAGCTTATTAGGGTAGCAATCATTGCAAGGCCAGTGTGTGTTGAGGACAAATAATTCTGGGAAAGCACTTGTATCACTGGGTTACTTCTATTAGTTTTGAACCAGTTAAATTAAGAATTCAGTTCTTGACGTGTGTCACTTGTTACTTCCTGGTGGAAAATAAGACCTTCTAATTGGGATTATGTGTGAAGAAGCTAAGTGCTTGCATTATGTGACAGTGTTTTTCCTTCTCCTTCCAGTTCCAGGAATATGCAATTAATAACTTGAAGTCATTTAGATAATGGGTGCTCAGCAGCCCTGGATGTTGTATTTGCAGCACTTGTTACAGATGGAGGCTTTGTGCTGACCTGAAGATTAGGAAGTGGGATGTTCATCAGAGTGGCATTACAGTTGCTATTAAAAAGGTCTGGAAAGGGGCCTGAGAACCCCAGCTGCTGTCATGGTGTGGAGGAAGTCAGGCCTTCAAAGGATACAAGGATTAGAGCTTCAGGAAAAGTAAATGGTAGCATCAGCACAAGTAGAAAATAGGCAGAGCTGTTCAGCAAACAGAAGAAAAGTAGGCTAAGGCATGCCATAATTATGTGCAGTGGAAACTTGCTGCTAATGGAGCAGTGGCGTGGGGTAGAGAGGCAGGAGAACGATTTTTCAAGACAAAACAAAGCAGACATTGCAGAGAATGATATGGGAAGACTGAGGATTCAGTGTGCTCGTGATAATGTGAAAGAGAAGACTTTGTTTTGAAAGATGCTAAAAATGGAATCTTCTGATGCACATGTGGTCAGTGTTTCCGTGGCCTGGTAGGACAATAGGGGCTTCTTTAGCACTGCTGGGATGAGCAAACCCTTCCTTTCCGCCTGCAGCTCTTGGGTTCAAGCAGTGGCTTGGGATGGTATCGGTGGCTGTGGAAAGAAGGCATCACAGGATATTCCTTTTGAGAAGAAGATGGGTCATCCTGGGCTGCACTGTTGTCATGCAAATGCTTCAAAACACAATGGCCACTTATCACAAGGGCCAGGCAGGCACATTCCTCCCACACACTGTCCCCAGACCTCTCCAAAGAAAAGGGCAGAATGGGAGGGAATGTGCTTGGAACCTGTGCTCCAGCAAACACAAAACACTTTCTTGAATTTATCTTCATTTTTCTCTTGAATTTCTTAAACTTTCTCCCCTTTCTGTCAAATAAGGAGCAAAGGCTAAGGGAGAGACTACTTGTGCTGGAAGATTTTGGTCCAGCGTGATGGTGATGTGGAGGGTGGTTCATTTACCTTTTTAATGACTAAGTTGCTGGAGAATTTGATTGTGTAGCTGGAGAGGGATCATTAATAAAGGCCTTGCTGTAGTCCAAAAGTCACAATTCGGCTGGCTGATGGTGCTTAAAATGGTTGGGGTTTTCTTTGTGATTTTTTTTTGTTAGTTTGTTGGTGGGGTTTTTTGGTGGTGGTGATTTTTTTGTTTGTTTGTTTGTTTGTTTGTTTGTGATTTTTAATTTTTGTTTTTTTGTTTTAATTTTTGTGGGTTTTTTTTAATTTTAGTTTTTTTGTTTTGTTTTTGTTTTTGTTTTTTTATTTTCTTGGGGGTTTGGTTTTGTTTTTTTCATTTCTGCCTCCCTCTCATTGCTATTAAATGGACAGCTGAAATACATCCTAGGTCAGAAATTCAGAGGGATTGGTAAAGGTGGTTTATGTCAGTGGTGATTGTTTAACAACTTCTTTGTAATTTCCTTTTTTTCCTATTTTAATTTTTAATTTTCATGGTTTTATTAAAGTGAAAACTGCAGTCTGGGCTAAACTTGGGATAGTTTGAGGAGTGCTGGTCTTGAGGGGGATGCAGTGAGTCAAGGATGAGTACTCATCTCTAGTTGAGCAAACTGCTGCTGAAGAGAACTTAAGAGGCCCATGGATATTTATTTATTTTAACTCAGGCTTGGATTCTGCAGTCATAGTCAGACTCAGCTAGATTTGTGAGTAAGTGGCTCTTTGTTAAGGGTATTTGGGTCTCTCTGACCAAAAAGAAAGGAGACCAAAGAATTGCTGTACAGCCCTTGAAATATTGCTCTTTTTTTTTCTTAATTCATTCAACTATCTATCCTTCTACCCAGTAAAATAGGCATAATTAGGATTTAACATGGATCTTGGAAATGACCACCCTGGTGCTGGATTCTGCTGCTGTGTGTGTTAAAACAAGCCAAGATAAGGAAAGAAAAGCCTCCTTTTGTGAGTGGTTCTGGTGTGTGAGACTGGAGCACAGCTGCTCTTCTCTTGGCGAGCACTTGAGAGATGAGATGTGGTTACCTGCCACCTTGTTTTTGTGTCCCTGCTGTCATCCTGACTGAGCCTGTCTCCTCAAGTGTGTTGTTGCTTGTGGTGAGTATGGATGAATATATTTATATATACACAGTACCTGCTTAGTTGGTGATGCAGCCAAGTTTGGAAGGCAGTGGCCAACGGAGTCATCTTCTTGTTTTCCGCTGTCTTGTGAGACAAGTGGTGCCCTGAAGACAAATAAATAAATAAATAAAACGTCAATGTGAACAAATTTGGAATTATTTCTCTCTGTATTTGATTGGAAGATCTGATTTTGCATTCCAGTTTTGTCTGCAGCTGGGTGGCTCAGGCTGCAGGATGTGGGACCTTCGAAGCCTTGCTTCCATCATGCTCAGCTAAATAGCTTGACGAGTGTAAAAAAATGTAACAAATGGCTGATGGAAAATCGAGAGCAGCCAGACAGCTCTCAGCCTGGTTAATTAGCTCCTTGACTGCTGAATTGTTCCTGCCCCGTCATATGGCTGTGGCTTGCAGCCCTGCGAGAAAGGGTTTGGCTTCCTGGCCAGGAGCGCGCATCCCAAAAGTTGAATTAATGTAACTTGAAGTCAGTGTGGACAGGTTCCTTTTGGTCTAAATGACCTTTTATCTTTGCTGGGGGTGGGCAGTGGGGAGAAAGCATATCGGCTTTCAGCTGTGCCAGGTCATGCAGAGGCCAAGTTCTCTTGTCTGTGATCAAGCATATGGTGTGAAACAGCCCGGTGTGCAACAGCACTGGGGCAGAGGAGCACTCCAGCAGCCCTTCTGTAGGTAAATGTGACCCAGGGCCACGTCCTGCCATGCAGGATGGGTGTGTTTAACCCTTCAGTGGCTCCTGCTGTGTTTCCATCCTGGTGGGTTGGGAAGATGTCACTCAAGAGCGCACGGGTTTCTCCTGCCAGAGCACCCGTGCTTGTGTGAGACCTGAAATCTCTGGCTCCAAAGGCTTCACTGTATTACTCACTGGGGCTGCTGAGAGAGTGAGTCAGTGTGTTTGGGTCTTTGCATGAAAAAATGAGCAAACCTGAATTATTGTAAAAATTATCAGATTGCAGAGGTGATAAATAAACTACAATGAACTTTCCGTTCCACGTCCTCTACCACTGTTCTGCTCTCCTTCCACCGTGGGTCAGGGGGGAAGACAGAGATTTTCAGTGTGCTGTTCTCCCAAGGAACCACATAAAAAAACCCTGCTGAGGCTGTACTGTAGTCAGAAAATGTCTTTCAGACAGTCAGAAGTTGCTTGGCAAGATGTCAGGCAGGTTGACCAAAGGTTGCAGGAGTTGCGCTCCTGCAAAATGAACATGGAATGGTTCCTGCCCTCCATGGTTCTCCAGTGCTTCCACAGGTTCTCCAGTTGGTGTACAGGAATATAGTTTGCTTGCTGGTATTCTGGTCTTATCTCTGAAGATATTTATTTTAAGAATTCATGTCTACATAGGTTTGTTAATACTGTACTGTAATATCAGATGGGCTGCTGAGACCTCAAGGGGGTGAGGAATCTATTTTTAGTGTGTTTGAAGGGTAGATGATGTTTCAGGTTGTGGAATGACTTTCTAGGGGGCCTGTCACCATATACTGAAGTTTTGTATGTCATGGCAGTGGAGGCCAGTCATATGATGATGAGTTAGTAACTTAAATGGGACATTAAAAAAAATCCTGCTCTTTGGGGAAATTTTAAAGATAGATGGAGCTAAAATGTCACACTGCCTGTTCTCATGCTTTTTTCCTTGATGTGCTGAAGACATCTAATCCTCTTTACAGGTGAATTAAGCAGTCTGCTTATGAGCTGAAGGCAATACCTGCTGATCTGTTGACATCCAGATTGGAGGGTTATTCATGTCTCAGTAAGACTTTTAGTAATGGATGACCACAAGAGCATTTTAGCTGCCCAGGTGGTGTGAAGAAGACGGTCTGTGATCTCCTTCCACATCAGAAGTTAGTCACATGTAGGAAGTTGGATAGTAGCAGTAGTAGATGGATAGTGCCATCCTCTTTGAGAGTGTTTGACACCCCAGCCTGCAGAGGTTTGGAGCTTTAGGTTGAAAAGATCCAGCCTCAGACAAATGCATGTGTGCAGCAATCTGAGCAGTGAACCCAGTTGTGCTTTTGAAGCCCTGCACTGTGGTGGCAGCCACGGAGAACAGATTTTAATGATTTATTATAGTTAGATTTTATGCAGATTTGCTTCTTATTTCCTTTGGAAGACAGCAAAACTGCAACTTTTTACAGGATTCCTCTTACATTCCTGGGATTTTGTTTAGTGTGCAGGCATGTGCGCTTTATTTATTTATTTTGTAACTGCTCACTGCCACTGCTAGGAATGTTAACAAAGGCTTTTTAATAGGTCAGACCTCACCACTGTTGCATTTTCATAGTTTCCATAGTGCATTTGGTAGATAATAGATGGTGGGGAGGTAAAGCCCTTTATGCTCTGAGAGCTCATTCATGTGAACAGTTGCTGTGCCCTGGTTCTGAATTTTCACTGCAGCTACTTGTGTGAGTAAACATTTGAAGATCAGATCCTTAGCTGCTTGGAGTAATTCTCGTGGAGCTTTTCAGGGAGGCGTTTTGAAAATTACATCTTGAATTGAGGATGCCCTTAACTTTCAACAGCTTCCACCTACATACATGAGATGCTCATTTGTGGTTGCATGTGAGGGCATGGCTGTAGCAGATTTGCAGGATTCAGCGGAAGCATATGCATTAGATAATTCTTTCACTTTCATTTGTGTGCTCTTTCTTTCATTCTCGCTGTTTGTATTTTGACAGCAGGAGCATGTATGTTATAAATACTCAACTTTGACTTCAATTAGTGCTGGCATGTCCCTGAAGTACTGTTTCATGTGACTTTGCAGATGTTCTGGTGAGAACATCCCTGTTGCTGTGTTGTCTGTGGATAATGCTCACGTGTTCTGGAGCCCCATCACTAACTGTGGTGGTTTTGGAAGCCGCTTCTCCCTCTCAGTTTTCCTCTTAATTAAAGGGATTGGCTTGCATAGATACTAGTATGGTAGTGGCTTGTTAAAGACAAATGTTTTGGATCAGGAAAAATGCAACCTATGTCCTTTTACAATGGCAGAAGCATGTAGCTTTGTGTGTGTGTACATAATACAAGTTCCTATCCATGTGGTTCATGCTGCTGTGGTGCTTCATCTGGCAGATCATTTAAATATTTACTCCAAAAGAGCTTGTTCTCTGTTGGTGTGAAGCAGCATTTCCAGTTATTTTTAGGTCATTTTCATTTTAGCAACCCTGTTGGAGATAGACCAGATACGAGGGCTCCAGACCGTCCCTGCATTTTGGTAGAGATTAATAAAATAAAACTTAGTGGTTTGATCCCAAGAAGAGAGAACAGGTCATCTGGTTAACAGAAGGTTAGGCAAAGCAGTGCAGCGCTGAGAGTGCCATAAACCAACCCAGAATATCTGGTAGTCTGTCCAGTGGCTGTGTGTGAAGCTGAAATGGTGCTCTGGGATCTGCAGAGCCAGCAGTTCTGTTACCACTGCTGTGACGCAGGAGATAATTCTGTTGGGCAAGCATCAGCATGGGGGTGGATCTACAGCACAGGATGTGTAATGTCAACATGAAGCATGGGAGCTGGCAGTAAGAAGGAAAGCAGCCATTTCATGCCAGTGCAGGAAGCCCAGATAGATTTTTTTTCTTTCCCCCCCTCTGCATCTTGTCCTTTTGTGCTGCTTTCATACTTCGTATTAAACAATTACCTTCTCTGCTTTGTCATCTGGAAACTTCAGCCCAACAGGGTTTCATTTCTTCCTCTCTTCCTGAACCTGTGGGATTTTTTTCTTGTTTTTGTTTTTGTTTTGTTTTGGGGTTTTTGTTTGTTTGTTTTGTATGTTTCTTTTTTAAAAAAAACATACAAAACAAGTAGCAATGAAGTGCACTCCAAAAGCATGTCTGATGGATTATAAAAGGGGCTGGGGAGAGGCTGAATGGCTGAAGAGCAGATCTGGAGAAAGAGAAGAGCTCAGTCATGTGCAAGTCCTGAGCTTCAGATGAAGCTCTGCTGTAGATCCTGTTGGCTTTGGTGCAGACACAGTTTGCTCAAAAGCTGTAACCATTTGAGAACATCAAACTGCAGCTGGGAAATGCAGAAGGTATGGAGTGCTGTGATACTGCGTAGACCTTGAAACTCTGAAATTACTAAGAAGCTGTAGAAAGCTACTGTAACTGTTCCTGCTTTCTTTTTACCAGAAATGCACATTTAGAACGCCTTTGTCCTATTTGGCTAATGCATAACACCCTTCTGGATTGGTTGGGGGTTTTTCTTTGTTTTTTTTTTTTGTTGTTGTTGTTGTTTTTTATTTGAAGAGCCAAACATTGTTGCTAGTCTATCTAAATCTGCAGAAAGATTTCTAAATAAGTCTACTAAGCGTTCAATGGACTTTAAAAATCTGGTGGTATGGCTTCTGTCAGCTCATCACACACTTGGCTTTGTGGTTTAGGTTTTTTTCCCACCTATAACATTTGGAGATATCTTCCTGTAGCTTCAGCATGGGAAACTCTTGGATACCAAAGCTTGCTCCTTGATGGGTACAGCAGAGCTGAACTTCATAATCAGAGCTCTCATGGTTCCCATTGCCTGTTCAGCAGGACCTTCAGATAATGTATTACACATCCCCTTGAATGAATCCTTGTCTTGGATGCCGTTCTGTGGCAGCCCTTGGAAAGCATGACTTTCTTCATGTGCTCCTAAGAGCTGGAGTGGGAGTAGTCAACCCACAGGTATGTTTTCCCAGTTGCAATTTGGTGATGGGAGGAGGGGATGCATATAAAACATGGCTTGTGTGTGAAGACTGTTTGTTCTGTTCCGCAGTAACTCCATCCTTTAAACTGCCCCACTGGCCCCGTTCAGATTTTTTGGTTGGAGCTGTGGGACTCTGGCACTTCTGCATAGGGAACATGCAAATAAATGGCATTGAGGAGTTACATGGGACTTGAACACCATCTCTCAGGGCAGAACTCCTCTTGGTTCCATAGATAGGCCATGGTGTGGCTGTTTCATCATCAGAAGTATTAAGGATGCAGGTGAATCAAAATATTTTTTTAAAAAAATAAAGTATGGGCACTCCGTTCTGTCTATCTATGTAATTTCCACTGCAGGTTGTACTTTGTAGTGGCTGGTAGTTTTGTGCTTTTCCTGGTGGTGTTGGAACAGTTTTCAGAGCATGCTGGAGGAATGTTCATCAGAAGTGAACAAATGAACAATGCCACCAGAGATTGTCTGCATGTTTTCTCATAGACCATCTCTGCACTGGGAAGAAAATACATTGTCCTTGACTTTTTTCCTACTGAAAAAGGTGCTACTTGCTGAAGATAGTTTATTATAAATAACTACTAAGATGATAATCTCACCACAGCATGCTTGGCAGTCTTCCACTGAGTTAGCCTGTTTCAGCAAGGAGCTGTCGCTTAAGATACAAAGCAATCTGCAGGGACATATGATCACACACACTGACTGTTTTCTCAGTCATCATGGATGCCTTATCGTTTCCTGTGCCTGTAATTAGGAACTGGAATTATTATCTGGTGAACCAGCAGGATCCACCTCCAGAAAGATGGACCTGAGTTCCCACCTCACAAACATTATGGTTGCAGAGAAGCTCTCAGTTGTGGAGGCTCTAGTAGACGAATGTCTGTTAGACATGGGCTTTTTGCCTTTTATTTTTGTCACAAGGATGGATGTGAACTACTGGGGAAACTCCTAATATATATATATATATATATAAATTCATATGTATATATATATATATGTATGTATATATGTATGTATGCTTACAGCAGTCATTCCTATTAGAAATTATGGAGAAATGCAAGCCTACCCTTGGCAATGATGTAGAGAGGTTTATTTTTTTTTATTGTTAGCTTTGTTTGGGTAAATAATGACTTCAGGATCTCTGAATGTTTAGTTTTGTAGGGATGCTGTCCAGAAGAAAGATAATGATAAAGAGATAAGAGACGATATCCACTTTTTATGAGAGTATCCGAAAACTAATATTAGTATCTGTATACACCTAGTGTCAAGATTTGGCTGTAGTTACATAGCTGGATAGTGATTTTTTTTTAATTAGAAAAGTTTACACTGCTTTGTGGTACATGACTGTTGAGTTATCATGTTATTGCAACAGTTATGTGATGGATATCAGTGGCAAACTTCCTTTCAATTAGAGTGCTGGCAAGTGTTTGCCTTTTATTTGTTTGAAAACAACTTGATCAGGCCATCTCTACTGCTTTGTTGACAGTATAATATGAATCAGAACTTTTTCTAACTTCCATGTTACTCATGGATTTCATTCTGTGGTGCTTGATGCTTCTCAGTCCTTAAAACTTCTCTTTAAAACTTGGGCATCTGTGGTTGCTTTGAAGTGTGGAATGTGATATTTAGTGGAAGAAACTGGTGTGATTGAGGTGGAACAAATGAAGATACCAGCAATGATGATGGACTTTTTCTTCTACTGGATTTGGCAGATGATGTTAAATCCATGTATCTCAACGAGATCAATGAGAAAGCAGGAGACAGGAAGAATTTAGGCAATTTAGGCAGACACTGACTTGCAAGGCTTAACAACAGCCCTTTTTTTTTCCCTAAACATTGCAAAAGCATGGAATTGACTCATCCAGACAGAGAGATGCCAAATCTTTATCTAGTGATGGTATCCTTCCCTAGAAACTCTACAAAGGCTCTGCTCTTTTCCTGTGAAGTTGTGGGAGCAGATTCATGGTGGAATGGGCTCTGCTCACGTCTAAGATGAGGAAATTCTTGGAGCAGGTTCCTGGTATTCAGTGTCTCACGCGTGACTGTGGATTGCTCTTCATCTCAACAACTGACCCAGATGCTTTTACACTCTGGGATGGCTCTTCAGAGTCTGTCACGTCCATAAATCACCTGCCTTGGACGACCTTGTGTCTTTAAGGAAAATCCTGTGGAACAGTTCGCTTCAACCTTACTGAAGGACACACTCTGAAGAGCCAGCTCATTAAGCGAGCTTTGAAGGGTGTGCTCTGCAGAGCAGCTTCCTGTTATTTGGTTAATGGTTGACCTAGTTCTACTGCCATATGCCTCCTGGAACGCATTCTAATATAAAATATGTGCTAAAGCAAGACTGGGATAATAGATGGAACATCAGAGCCTCTGTGGAACAGAAATCATATAATGCTGTTGCGTTTTGGAGGGTTATCATAGTTACTAAAAATGGCAATATCTTCATGGAACTGTGCTGATTCTGATGGCAAGCTCAGGAATGTTAAACTCAGCCACCCATGTTGGGTTTTTTTTTTTTCAGGCTGGCCTTGTACAAAAGGTTTGTATCAGTAATTCCCCCGTGCTCCGTGTGTGAAGCTAAAGTTAGGTAGTGAAGCATTCAGAGTGATATTACAGCTGTGAGAAAAGATTAGATTAGATTTGGCTAAAGGCAGGAGGATTTTTTCCCTGTGGTAGGTGTTTTTTCCATTGCAACCATGGATTAGCAAATTTTTTTTTTCCTTTTTAAATGCTGGCAGAAGCCAGAAATTGGTATTTGAGCTTTTTATCTGATAACAGAGACTGCATATTTATGTACATACTTACACTTAGGCAGAAATATAAGAAATTTGGAGGTGGTGGGTAAAATTCAACCTCCAGCCTGGGTGTGCTGAAGTTCTGAAGAACTTGACTGTCTTGTGTTTTCTGGTTGATTTGGTTTTGTGCCCTAGGAAGAGGAAGGATGTATGATAACAACTGTTTCCATAAGCAAGTGTGCATTATGGCAGAATAAGGGGAAGGGAAAATCAAAGCCACGTTTTGTAACCTCTTGAGAGCTCAGGACTCTCTATCAGTAGAGGCTGGCGATTTATTTTTCTTCTGGCAGTGTGGGAAACCAATCTGCTCAGCAGACAGCATCACGGTCGTGTGTTCACACAACCTGGCAGTGGCCAGCCTTTGTCTCTTGGGCTGCAGATGGCTTGCAAGCAGCCCAGGTCTGGATTCTGGGCAGAGGTATGTCACCACAGCGGTGGGGGTGGCTGGGGCCAGCCCAATTTGTCTGTGTGGGAAGCAGAAAACTGTCAGGACACGCAGAGGCAGCTGCTGCTGATGAGCACGAGGAGTGCCCAACCTTCAGAGAAGTGGTGGGAAGTCTTGGGAGTCACAATAATCTTGTGCCTCTCCAACTCCTTCAAGCCTGTTCAGGTGCTTCTGGTGGCTCTGTGGTCTTTTGTGTGAGGCTGGGAGTATTTTACTTCATTTGTGTAGGACACATGCAGCAACAGTGTTGTGCAGTTTCCACTTCTGCCTTAGCATTTAAGGATGAACTGAGCTTTTTGTAGGAGAGCTGCCTGGTGGAAAACAAAACTGCAACATTTTTAGCAGGATGCGGTGTGTTCTGTGAGCTGTAAATCATATTGGTCATGAAAAAAAAAAAGAAAAAAAAAAAGAAAAATCTCTGCGACTGACACAAGCACAGCTATTTGTGCAACCTGATCAGAACAAAGGATAATGCTTCTGCTGCAAGATCAGACAGATCTGACGTTTCAGCAGGCTGGGCAAATGAATGGCGGAAGTGGTCCGCCTCCTCTTATCCATTGTCTCAAAGATGCAGGCTCATGGAGAAGAAAGGGAGTTTGAATAGGGCTTCTGAAGGAATATGCTGCTTTGTGTTCTGTGGGAAGAGAGCAAGGAGGAGTTCTAGAAGTTCTCTGCATTGGCAGGCTGACAAGCTCACAATGGGAAAATGTGGCAGTGGACTGCTGGTGTTGGAGGAGCACTTTCCCTTCTGCAGCCTGCCTAGAAAATCTGATCTGTAATTAGGAAACTGGTGAAATGTTCCAGGCCTGGAATATGGGACCAAGTCTATCCTGAAGGAAGGTCAGTGGGTTTTTAAATCCAGTGAACTCTGACCTCCTGCTTGAGACTTCTTCTATAATTCTTTTCTTTTTTTTTTCCTTTCCTTTTTTCCTGTGTCCCCTCAATAGTCTGTGTGTTCCAGGATACCTCTCAGTTGTGTTCCTGATGGGATTCTTGCATAGGAAAGGCTGGACTGATCAAATTACTGGGACAGTCAGGACCTTCTGCTTGGGAAATTCTTGTGGTTTTTCGTGTTCCAGCTGTCAAATTAACCCAACTGGGATTTTAGTAGCAATCTCCCTTTTTAAAAGCATAATGAAGCCAAAGAAATGTGAGAAGGGAGAGAGCAGGACAGGGATTTTTGATAAACTGGGTAGAATTGAGGGTTACTTCACATTTCAGAACTACAATATATGAATTCCAGCCTCAAGGGGTATTTAATCTGAGAAATGGATCCTTTGGAGGGTGGGGGGTAGAATTTATATCAGTAACCTGGCTGGTTAGATTTCTGTATATTACCTTTTTGCATGGTCACTGGGACTAGAAAATGCTAGCAGTTATAGGTGCACCATGATCAGAAGGCTTTCATATGGAACCAGTTTTCTTTAAAATCGAGCATTCCTTGGCTCAGGGATCAACAGCTGTATTATTTTTTAGCCATGACGCTATTTTTCTTTAAGTTAATGGAGATTAGATTTGTGTCTGTGATAACAGAACCAGTCTTGGTCGTCCATGAGATCCCTTCTGCCCTTTGTTTTCCCACGTACAGCCTAGACGATGCTGTCAATCCAAAAGAGACATAAATTAATTCCACAGGATGTTGACAGTCCATCATCAGCATGCACTGGGAGCAAAGCTTGCTGCTTTAGAAGCCCACTTTAAAAAAGCACATCAGAAAGTCATCAGACTCTCCTGATTGGAAGCCTCTGTTGAAAATTTTAAATGTGTGATGGCCAGGCTGCCGTGATTGGCATGTTCAGTGTCCCAAAGCAATTGTGAAAATTCACAGAATCACAGCAAGGATCAGGTTGGGAAGTGACCATTGGAGATTTTTTGGTCCAACCTCCTCTTGTCTCTTTTCAAGAGGCAGCCCCAGCTCCCCCAGCCTTTCCTGGTGAGGGAGATGCCTCAGGCCCTTCCTCACCCCCACAGCCTTTGCTGGCCCTGCTCCAGGAGCTCTGTGTTCCTCCTGCCCTGAGGATCCAGAGCTGGACACGGCCCTCCAGAGGTGCCTCCAGGGCTGGGCAGAGGGGCAGGATCCCTCCCTGACCTGCTGGCAGTGCCCTCCCAAGGGCACTCCAGGATCCCCTTGGCCTCCTTGTCCCCAGGACACTCTGCTGGCTCAGGGACAGCTCTTTGTCGCCCAGGACCTGCAGGTCCTTCTCTGCAGAGTTGTTTGTGCTGGTGCTTGGGCTTATTCCTGCCCAGGTGCAGGACCCTGCATTTTTGCATTTCAAAAGGTTCTGCTGTGCCCATACCCTTGAGAAGGGCAGCAGAGCACTCCCAGTTTTGTATCATCAGTGAACTTGCTGAGGGGACACTCTCTCCCAAGCCACCAAACAATCATGGACCCAGTACCAAACCTTGGGGACACCACAAATTAGAGGACTCTGTGCCGCTGGTGACATCCTCTGAGACCTGCCCTTCAGCCAGTTCTCAGTCCACCTCACTGTTGCCTCTGTTTATTCTCAGCAATAAAAAAAAAAAGGCTAAAAAGCCATCCCAGAGGATGTGCCATGCTGGATTTGACCCAAAAACCACCAGCATGTGTTTCCAGCTTCTTTGACCTAAGGGGAATAATATTGGGGATGGGAAATAATACCACTAGTGTTGCTCCTGTATTCAACCATGGTTGCAAACTGTGTCTAAACTAAGCCAGTGTTATTTGGACAGAGTGATCAAAAATGTTTATATTCAAAAATGTCTAGTGGAAGGAGTTCATTGAGCTTTCCATACATGCCTGAGTGTGAGGACAAGGAGAAAAATCTCATGGTTGCATATAAATCTCTCTCAAAAAAAAAAAAAAAAAGGAGTATGAGCGTTCTCTCAAGTTATAAAGTTTTGGATCTAAAAGTGAAAGAACAGTATCAGCCTGGCACTAAGCAGAGATTAAAAGGTCAATTGTGTATCAGTGAAGGGTGCAAAATGATTTCTTACAATCCTCTGCTTACTCACCTCTTCAGGAAATAGGAGGGACAGCAGAGGATCTTGGCTAGGTTCAGAGATCCTGAGAAAAGTATCCTTTGAAGCTGTTACATTCCCAAATTTATATTGGGCAGATCTTATCTTTGTGGGATATTTTTATTATTTTCTTAGTAACATGACTCCTAGTAATAAGACAGCTGGACCAGGCTCTGCTTTCTGAAAATTCAGAGCACGGTGCCAGTCATAAAGCTGATAATTTTTTTTTGCCAAAAATAAAAAAAAATACTATATTGTGGCCTAAATCATGCGAAGCATGGAGGATTGGCTTGCATGAAACTTTAAATGACAGCAATGTGCTTGGCATCTATTAGGTCAAGCAAGGTGGATGTCTGAAGTTCCTGTGGACAAAACTTGAATTTTGGAATTTATCAATTACACTTAAAAGACTCCTGGGCTGCCATCAAATGTTCCCAGTGGAGCTGAGCTGAAGGACACAAATGACCAAAACATGTATTTGTACCATCTTTAGATCTACGTCTGACATACTTTGTGGTTTGGTTTTGTTTGGTTTTTGGTGTAAAAGGGATTGAGAATGGGTCAGTGCCTCAGGGATCATGCAGATGGAGGAAGCTGTTTTTTGCAGCTCTAGGAGAAAGGGACCATGCAAAAAGTGCAGGAGAGTCATAGATCTCCTTGGCCATTGGCTTTTCTGGTGTATCAGAAGACTTTTGGATCTTTCCAAGACTGAAGTAAGTAATGACCTTGCTTTGATGTATCAAACAAATAACACCAGTGTTGTGCCTTTGAGAGCCCTGATCCCAAAGAGATAAGCAAGGGTTTTCCTTTGTATCTTGGACCCATTCCATTCAAAACAAAAGCATCCCACAGGTCAGGCAAGAAGGGTATCTGACAGGATTTAAAGAGACTTTTCCGTTTTTTCTGTCTGTTTTCTATGCCAGTAATTTGTATTTTTTTATGTGTCAGACCTAAACGCCTGTCATTCAGTTTCTATCTGTAAAAGACAGAAAATGTGGAACAGAAAATGGTCTGTGACTCACTCAAGCCACTGTGTTGGCTTTGAAGCTTGTATGGACTTGAAGAAAGACTCCTGTCTTCCTTTTAATTAAAGAAAAAAAAAGTGATCCTGCAAAGTAGTAGATATTTAAAATTGTTGGAATAGCTAAGTGGACTAGGCTGGAAATGCTTGTGCTGGTAAAGGTCTGAAGCCTGGAAAATCGTGCTTCACCATGAGAGCTCTCAGGTAGTCCATTCCTCCCCTTCAGAGGTTTTCAGGAGTGCATTTGGAGGACTAAAAGGAGTCAATTTGCCTGCCTGTGTACAGTACCACAGGAATCTGGATAAAGCTGTAAAAAGATGTAGTGGCTGGAACCTGAGACTAGAAAGATGCTCATTATGTAAACAATTCCTAATTTCTAACTGAATTGCAGGGAAAAAAAAATTAAGACCTATTGGAATTTCTGATGGACTGTCAAAAGTTGTAAAGTGTCAAGTGTAGCTCCTTCGCAGATGCTCTGGTAGGAGACAGGCTTCATTGAGTTGTTTGTGGACAAATTGTGTAGCTGTGAAAGCTGAACCTTCAGCAGGAGGACTCCCAGCGCTGCTATCTCAATTTAGGGATTAAAGCCCCACTGATGAGAATCCTGCCATGTGGAGCTGCAGGGAGTCCAGGGAGGTGGTTGGGTTCTACCAGAATGTGCAAGAAGATTCTTGCACACCTGGCAAAGAAATGGGAAGCAAACAAACCAAATTAGGTGAGATGATAAGGCTGACTGTGGGTTTGTAGTTATCAGTTAAGGCTTTATTATTTGTACTGGGCATTCCTCCATATCTCCATTTTAGGCTTAAAACTATGGACAAGTGATATGCATTAGGGCTCTCCAAGTGGAATCTGTGCAGAAGGTTGGTAGAAGCTGCTTTCCTCTTCTCATTTTTCTGTTGTCTCTACCACAGAGGAAAAAAAGGAAATAGAATTTTTTTGAAGTCTGACAGAGCTACTGTAGATTTTCACACTGTAATTTCTAAAGGATAAATACATCCCCCAGAAGGAACATCTCTGGTTTCCTCTGGAATTTAGCAGCACTTCAGTCACCTCGAACTTTCGTCCTGGCTTTACAGATGGAAACCAGAGGCTTTTGTCCTGTAGTTACCATAGAGGAGGTTGTTGCACAAAAACCCAATCATAATTTGTCAACATGTCAGTTTCCTGGGGTAGCCTAACATTCTACTATAGATAGCCCAACCAAGCCATCTGAAATTATTATTAGCAGCAGAATTATTATTGTAAATGCTTTTCAGTAGATTTGAGGGTTTCAGCAATTTCAGTAGTAATTTGGTTTTCATTTTTTGGTAGTCATCTCTCAAAATCTTAGGCTTTGGTCTGTCAAGGGTGATAAATCTAGGAAACCTAGAGATTAGGCCATTTTGTGTTCTGTGCTTATAAAAAACTTCAACAGTTAGCACTGTCATCAGATCCTCTTTTTTGATAACTGATGCAAAAACAAGTCAGTTTCAGGGGAAAAATAGTTCATTAGCTTGGTTTTGAAGGTCAGCAGTAGAGGCCTCACTGCAAATGCTTCTTTTTTTTTTTTTTCTTCTAAACCAATTACTACAGCAGGATGAAGGAGAATTTTGATTCCCTAATTGACAGGTTGCTTTCAATTCTAATTTATAGTTTCAGTTTTAGAAGTGTTCTTTCAAGATTCAGAACTCTCTATGGCAGCAGTCTGACTGAAGGAGCTCTAGAAGCCAATGGGAGAAGAAAGGAGATAAGGAATGAAGAAGGGGGAGGATGTTGAAGCTGTTCCCCTTGTTTTTGGAATCAGTGACTCTTTTAACCTGTAAATAACACTCTTAATTAGTGATGTCCCATCATAAAATGCAAGTGAAGATAAGACAAGATATAAAAAGATTGCTTCCTCTTGACAAACCACTTTTTCTCCATTTCTCTCCCATGTTCTGTGTCAGATCTTTTCTCCCAGGCATGAGGTGCAAGTCCTTTTGTCTTCAGCTTGAACATTTCCTTTGTTCTAGTAATCAAGCCTACAGATATAGGCCCTGTGTGCTCAGCTGAAAAGGAAACAATTTTTTTCTCCTTTTTTGACAGTGAACCTTCACTGCTGAAATGATCCTGTAGTGCAGGTGGCTTAGAGGTACATGATATCAGTTATTTTGTCAGCTTTTGCAACACATCTGAAGGCTCTCCAGAAAGGGTGGAGAATAGCACCAGTCCCTGATTAGCATGTCTGGGTTCTGCCTCCTTCAGCTTCTGAAACCTGGGAGATCCATTGCAGGTTCTGCTTTCAGGTGAGGAGAAACTCACTCCTGTTTCAACCCTCCACTTCATGATAAAAGGCTGTGGTGAGCACTGATTCACACAAAGGTCTGGTCCTCAGCTGGGGAAAACTGGCAGAGCTCCAGCAAATTTCTAGAAATAAAAAACCTAGAGAAGTCTCTAAAACCACAGCAGTTGCTGGGGCTTGCACAATATTCTACAGCTTGCAACAATACAGCAGCATGAAGCTGGGATGACACTGATGGCTTAATATTTTTTTGTGATCTCCTGGGGTGTTTTCCTATTTTTTGTGAGAGCGAAAATCCTAAGGCGAGAACTTTGCTCCTGTTCTCTTGGTGGCATTGGCTTGGGTGGCTTTGTTTTTCTTTGAAAACTGATAGCAGAAGACTATCCAACCTTCAGGAGTGGAGCCATTATATGTGGGGCTGTGCAACAGGAGCCAGAGTTTAAAAATAAAACACCAGGCTGCCTTCCTGAGGATCCAGACATAGCAAACACACACGCACACACATACGCAGGACCTCGGCTGGCCACGGTTGTATCAGTTACAGAGCCCAGAGCAGCAGACAATGAGAACCAAAAAGGGAGCCTTGTTCCTCAAAAAGAAAGAGGAAGAAATACAAGGCTTTTGTAGCCTCAGATGCCAGTTTCTGGTGTGCACTGGAGGCCCCTCAGCAGCAGAAGGTTGAGGGACAGACAAGTGCCAGTCATTCCTGGTGATGTTTGCTGTAGGTCCTTCCCTGCCTTCTCTCTCCCACATTTTCTCTGCCCATCTGAGTAAGGGGGTCTGAGCTGAGCAGTTCTTTTTTGAGAATGTGCTCCTTCCTTAACAGAGAAAAGCACTGGCTTTTACATCATGCTGAGTGCTGAGTGACCTGGATGGCAAACACCTTCAGAAGAAAGGAAGGACCAACTATTTTGTCTTCAGAGCTGTGTTGCTCGCGTGTTGGACTGCAGATGATCAGATCATCTTTCTAGAAGATCTGAAGGCATACAGAGGAGATAGTGGATAGACCAGGAAGAATAATTTGTGGCAAGAAAGCAGAAAGGTATGGCTTAGTGCCAGGAATACAGCTTGGAAAGCAAGACAAGTTAGGTTAGAAAGGAATGGTCTTTTGAAAGAAAAGGTGACTCTACTCAGACAAACAAGTCTAAGAACCTAGGAAGATACAATTCTTCATTAATTATGAATGTGGAGAGGGATGAGGAAGGCGAAAGATTTAACCCTTTTTTGGCTGCTTCAAAGTGCTGATGTGATCTCACGCCAACTCCTGTCCAGGGTGGGAAGCTAGGGTACCTCCGGGGTCTGGGTGTGGAGCAGCTGGGATTGTTCTTCTCTCAGGTGACCCTGGCAGAAGCTGTGTGCAGGAGGCAGCTGTGTACAGCCTTACCTGTAGCCTGTGTGCCACCTCAGGTGTGCTGAAAGATTGGAGCCCATGCTTTTGACTGCATGGTGTGCCCAGATGCATCTTGTAGTAAATGCAAAATGAGTTTTCAGCCAGGTGTCTTCCAACTGCACCAAGAATGTTTGTGTATCTCAGCTGACAGCTATAGGCAGGAAAAAAAAAGAAAACCACCCAATGGAGGTTTTTCCTCATCTCTGCCCAGGCAAAGTAGCAGTCACAGCTGCCCATGACACACTTGGCTTTCAGCAGAGCTCAAGCTGGTTCTGCTCTGCAGACATAGGATGAAGCATGCTCAGTGTGCTTCCTTTCAGCAGGAATGCCAGCAGTATCTTGGATTACTACAGAGGCTGCTCTGTGTCTGTAAGCTCCTTTTGCAGAGTTTGGGTTCACATGAAATGGGATCAGGAGTCCTTGGTAGGCTGTGCATGGCTCTGAGCACAGAGCCTTTTGGAAAGATGTGTTTTCTCAGACATCCAGACTCTCAGTAGGGAACACTTATTTTATTGAAAAACCTTATTTTCAGAAAAACCATAGTAGCTTTGCATACTGGTTGAACATAGACTGAAGGTGATGTGTAGCCTAAAGGTTTTGTAGGATGTGATTCTCATACAATCTAAGCATTTAAAAAAAAATCTATAAAATACCTTTGTCTTGCTTGTGGTAATATACAAACAATGAAGGATAGGTGCAACTGTCAGCATGTGAAAACTAATTGCTTGGTTTGCTGCTGTCATAAATTTTGTCAGCCAGGGTGGAGTGGAAGTGTGCACATGCTTTGTGGCTCCAGCTAGCATGTGTGAAAGAGAGGTCTGATTAAATCAAACTTCCTCTTCCATGGCCTGAATATCTCCTGCTTAAAAAAAAGACATTAAGGAAGACCCAGAGAGTTCCTCTTGCAGGTATCTTTACGAAGGTGCTATAAAGGAGACTCTCTTTGATGACTGCTAGTGAGTATTGATGGGGTTTGGTCCAGATTATTTGATAGAACAGAATTATTATTATGTTTCTCATTATTTAGAAGAGTTTGGGAAGAAAAACTCAGCAGTTTGGGCAAAGACCTCTTAAGAAAAAAGCCTCTTAGATCACCCAATAATTTCAGTTTTTCTAGCTGCCAGCCCTGCAAAACAAATATTCTTCCTCACCCTCATAAAAAGCTTCCCTAAAAAAGCAGGTTTTTTACCATGTGCATCTTCCACTGCAGTGTCAAGTAATACGAGGGTTAGACCGTGTTAACCAACCCCAAACTCCATCTCCACTGATATTCTTCTCTGCAGCTCTGCAGACATTTTGCCGAGTTGACCTAAATTCTTCAGCAAAAGGCCTGGATTCCGTGCAGAAGGGTGGAAATGGCAACTCCAGCTAGAAAACAAACACAAAGATAAATAAAGATCATCAGTTGTATCCTTGCGTGTGGTGTTTTGATTTACCCTTCCTTCTGGAATTACAACTTCTGCCATGCTGGTGAGCTTTTATAATTTCTTGTGGAAAGTTAGTGCTGGGATTCCAGGGGCACAGGAAGGTAGTGTGGCACCACAGGGAATGGCTGGGGTCTGGAAAGCCACTTTGTGCTGCTGGCTGTGCCACAGACCAGCTGTGTGACCTGGAGCCAGGCTGCTTCACTTCTTCGTGGTTCTCCACCGCCAGGGAAAGGAAGAAGGCTTTTTTTGTGGTGCAGACTCACCCAGCTCGCTTTTCACACAGACAGAGCCCACCAACAAGTGTGGCCCGAACTTAGTGAGTCAAATAAACAGGTTGTGATTGGATGGAGTAGACTGTCAGTATTGCTGCCTGAAATACTTACAGATGTCTGACTTTTTGTTTCTTATCTGCAACTTGAAATCTTCAGCCTTCAGATTTCATTTCAAATTTGCAGCCATTTGAAAACCAGGAAGATACTTCAGCCTCTGCTGTCTCTGAGAGCAAGTCACTTCTGCTGGCCTTAATGACTTGTCTGTGATAAATGAATGGAAACCTGAAACATATGATCCTGTCTTTTGTCATGCTCCAGTGTTCCATAAACAGCAGAAGGGAAAATGAAATTTGCGCAGAACTGATTGTACACTTCTCCCATAGACACTTTGTCAATGAGGTCATAAATTAATGTGGAACTTTGACTCTGCCTGCATTCCTGCAAACAAGAACCCACGCCTGAATGAATGCTTGTTGCTTGAAGTGAATAAAAAAAAAAGAGCAAATGCCTCTTAGTCAAATGACTTTTAAAAGGGAAAAAAGTCTGGAGTGGACTGCAAACCACATTAGGTTCTTTTTTTCTTTTTTTTCTACCATACCATTCAAGGATGTTGGCTAAAAAGAAATCAAATGTCACAGAACACTCTTTGTATGAATTCTGGTGTCATGTATGCCTCTTTTGGGATGAAAGAAACAGGGAGGAGATCCACCTGGCTGGCACGTGGTGTTGCTGAATGCTGTGTCTGAAGAGCTGTTCACATAGCTGGACTCTTAATGCAAGGAGAATATGTTGTTTATATATGTGATTGTCCTTGTCTCCTCTCCATTTGTTAATGACAAGATTCACCCCGTCCCTTTCAACCACCATAAATTAATTTTTTTTTAACAGTGGAGTCTAACATAGGTCTTTGTGCTTTAGGTTTTGCTTTCTGGTTTTCTTTGCTTGTTTGTTTTTGGTTTTTTTTCCCTTGCTTGCTTGTTTCCATCTTTATTCCTTTAATAGGAACAAGAAAGAATTCTTTACGTGGTTCTGCTTTGAACTTAATCCTGCTTTATTTTAAAATTTTCTTGAGCTGGAGGATTCAATGACACTTAATCTACTGAAAGTACTTAGATGTACATCTTGGAAAATCAGCAAGTTGGGAAGGTTCTAAGTGCCTTCCTTTTAAGTCAAACTTGGTTCCTTTTTTTTTTATGGTTCTACAATAATCAGTAAAGATAATAGGAATTATGTACTCATTTGCTTTGGAACTGTGGAATGCAGCACATGTGCCTTTGTCATTATCATAGGTGAATTTACTTCATTGAAATCACTGAGAGCCAGAAAAGCCTTCCATTGCTTTCAGAACATTACTTCTGAACGTCCCCAGATTAAAAGGCAAGCTAAATTCCATAATTCTGTTTGTATCTCATCAGTCTGAAGGTTCTGTTTGGTTTATAGATGGATTTTAAACCACCACAGGGCTTCAGTCTTCTGGGTTTCTTTTGCATATTTTGAAAATTTTTTTTTCCATCTTTCTTAGCTTAAAAACATCTTACCCACTCCTGTCCACTTTTGCATGCAGAGTAAATGTCAAGGTTTGCCTAGCCATGGAGTTATTTAGACAGAGGCACTGCAGTTCCCTACAGCCTTTTTGGGTCCCAAAGCACATAGCCAAAAGCAGAATACCTGTCCTGAAGAGCCACTGTCTCACCAATTTTCAATAATGAAACAAAATAAGGGTTTTTCTGAGGCCAGGTCTTATTAGAAGACCATTTATTGGCCGTTTATTTAACAGTTCTCCCAAGGCTTGTCTTTATTGCTTCTTATTATACACAAAACCAAAATCCTGACAAAGCCTGAGTTGCCACTGTGCTGCCTTTCCTTGAATTTGTCTAAGAATCTTGGTGGAGTTTTAAGTGCATTTTGTTTTCTCCTAATTGGAGACTGTTCAAATTTTTAATAGGCACACATGTAAGTGTTTTTTTAAAATTAATTTTCCCAAGAATTCTCCTCTTTTAAGCCAGGAAAACTGAAAATCTCTTCCAGTCTCCTCTTCTCTGTTACAAAAACAAAGATTTGGGTGCAGATTCCAGGTTACTCAGTTGTTGGCTGATTTAGTTTTGCTTTCTTTTTTTTTTTTAACCTCAGGAGATACTTTTTATTTTGACAGCCTAGTCTTGAACAGAGCTTTCCTTGTGACGAGAGACACTGGGGGTTAAATATGTAGTTTGGCAATTGTTTACATATTCTGGAGTGAAATTTTTGCTTCACTTTTTCTTTTATCAGGTGTCATCCTGTATCTTTAAGGCCACATGAGAATGGTTCTTCAGAAATAAGAGTCATCTTATGACAATGGAGACTGATTATTTTGTTCTAAAATTAGATTTTGTTACCTTCCTAGGTAAATTTAAACACTCAAAGATTGCTGAGTTTTAAATCATTAAGTGCAGAGCATTTGCAACAGCTGAAAAAAAAAGGTGTTGTGTAATGGACTTGAAGAAGAGAAAAAAAACTCTTAACAGTTCTGTAATGTCCACATGTTTGCAAGGATTGTAGCTTTTGAAGGAAGCAGTTGCTTATAATCTAAGCCCTTATTACAAAGAAAATCAGGACTTTTTTTTATTCTTTATGATCCATTTCCTGTTTGAATATTTCTTAGGAGAAAGAAAAAGAAATTGGGTGTCAGTGGCTGACCCTCAAACAGCTTATTTAAAGCAAAAAGAATTAAACTAGGACAGAAGAACTCCATTAGGAGCTTCAATTTCTTACCATTTTTGATACAACTGAGCCATAGTACTAGATTTCTCCTTAATTTGAATGCATTCATAGTAGTCAGGGACACAAGATGTTTATTACTGGAAAGACATGAAATAAGGTTAACAAGAGGTTGGTTGTGGTTTCTTTTTTTTATTTTTGTGTGGGAGATTGTTCTTAATTGTTACCTGCATAATGAAGTATATTTTATTTACAGACAGGGACTAACTGCTTTTTCCTTGTTTTAATGTAATAGTTTCTAATTCCTCTTTGATTAAACCACTTTCTGGCTGGAGAACTTTCATTAACCCTGGTTGATCCACAAATGTTGTGATCCATAATTGCAGGATCACTCAGAATTCCCTTTCCTCCAACCCTGAAGTGCACTGTAGATGTTCCACTTGGTTTCTTCTAGAGCCTGTCTGCCATCTATGTATCACATTAATGATTATGATTATGAGCCAGAGTGCTATTTTAAGACTTGAGCTTTGTATTATTACACCAACTGCAAAAACCTGATTCCTGGAAGGAGTAAGTGAGGGAAAATGGGGAGTAAAAGGAGCAAGTTTCTCATTTGGACCCAGGATATTGCACTCATAGTGCACCTCAATATGCAATCCAAAGGATTATATCTATATCTGAAGTTGTTTGGGACAAATAAGTTGTTATTTTGGGCAATGTGTTACCAGCAACTTGCTCCTCCTTTTCTGCAGCATCCTTTCTCAGCTGGCAGGACCAGCATCTTGCTGCCACCATCACAAAACAGACAGAGGACTTTCACTTGCCCAGGTGGACAAGAACTGTTGGGAGGGGTTTTCAGGGAGAAAGGTGTCAGCCTAATGGTAATCACTGGTCTGAGATCTGTCAAGCGCTGGAAAAGTATATGTTCTTTCACCTGGGGCAGAGATGCTGGCTGCCGTCCTGCGTGTCAGTCAGCGGGCAAATAAAACTGGGTATTCTGTCTGGTATTATAAATGGGTCAGTGATGGATTTGTATTACCTGAGGAAATGAACTGGCGGACAGAGAAGCTTCTGCTTGCTGCCCTGCAAATGTCAAATATAGCAGAAAGCTTGGGGGAAGGGGATGGATAGCTGGAGACAAAGGCAGTGTTAAAATAGCCAGGGTGTCAGTGGAGCTCCTCAAACAAACATGTGCTTCTGAGGGGTAGGCTGGGAGAGCTGAACAATCTTTAGGCTTTGTTAATC
Organism: Camarhynchus parvulus; assembly: GCF_901933205.1. NCBI lineage: Eukaryota > Metazoa > Chordata > Aves > Passeriformes > Thraupidae > Camarhynchus > Camarhynchus parvulus. Next base: position 10,451,084 of record NC_044601.1, read on the forward strand.
AGCATTTTCTTGCCCTCCAGCAGGGTTTTAGCAGTGGATCTTGCTTTATAATTGGAGTCATGCATGAGGTGGGCTTGTATGAGGTGGTGTGCTGCTGCACTCAGCTTTGCTGGCTGGTACAGAACATGAATTCTGGTGCTTTGGTTTTGTGGGGTTAAAAACATTCCTCTGAAAGTCCTTTTCCATCCTCTTCACAAGCTCTGTTGTACTTTTAAAGTACTTCTGGAGCACACAAGATCTCTGGATGGACTGAGGGAGAGGGTTTCTTACTCCCCAGGGTCCTAAGGAAGCTGAGCTCTTATGGGTGTGACAGACAGGCAGAGGGCTATGGCTCACTTGGATCTGATCCAGGCAATGTTCCTTTGGTTCCCAGCTGCCCTGTGAACTTCTCTTAGCGAGTCTTGAGTGACCAAACAGGGTAACAGGGTGCCAAATTAGGGAAGTGATCTCTGGCTGGAGGATTACTCCTCTCACCAGCCAAGTTCAATCTTTGTCACCACAGCTCCATCAGGTCCAGTTCAGTTTTTGCACCTAAAGGAGGAACATGAGTCCAGAAAAACAACTTTTGACATACATCTTTCAAGCTTGTGATATTTGGCATCACATTTTTTTTTAGTTGGGAGGCCCAAAGCAGAGCCTTCTCCTTTTGCATTTGTGGTTTCTGAGTGCTAGTGACTCGGTTTTCACCTCTGTGACTACACTCAGAGCGCCTGCATGTGTTTTAAACCAGCTGTGTTGGCTGGTCTAATCTGAGATCTTTTAAGATTAAAATTCTGTGGCCCCTAAAATAATCCAGCAGTTTCTGTGTTCCCATGGTTTAGCCCTGTCACCAGTTCATAAAGCTGTATTTAACCTCTGTAAAAATACTGTGCTTCTTGTAAACTGAGATTTGGTCCTCTTTAAAGCTCGCAGCACTGCCAGCCACCATGGAACGGGGCATGGGAGTTCAGGGTGAATGGCAAAATTACCTCTGAAGGCACTGGAGGGTGTTTTAAGGGCAGATGGCTATCAGGAGATAATCTCTTCTCTCTTCAGACTTTGCGACTGCTCTTTCAGTCCACGGTCCTGCATGGAGTTTGTCATACCTGCTTTGCCACTGGCAGGACCCCCTTTTAAACAGCTTTTTCTGGCAAGGACGAGGTCTTTGCTGCGGTTGTGCCAAGCTGAGGAGCCTGCTCCTCCCCTGCTCCTTCCAGGGTGAGGCTGGTAATGCATCCTTTGTGTGAAAGCTCCTGGAAGGTATTTGCAAATGCATGAGAAGGAATTAGGTTGTTTTCTGGAGTACCCGGGCACAGGTGCTGCCGTGTTCTTCAGCACCACCTACTGACATCTTCTTCCTCTCCCTCAAACTCAGCACACACCGGGGTTTTGCACCTCTTTCTTACTCGAAGTAATTAACAATACACTCTTGGCTGGAAATTAGAAACCCCAGACCCCAGTGCATTCAGTTCCATTGTGCCATATGGGGAGCACTAATGAGCAGCGTACAAAAGCCAAGCTGCTTGGCTCTGGTGTCTGTTTTCCTCGCCTGGGCCAGCCCTCTTGCCCCTTGTGTCTGTGGAGAAGAGCACTGAGGGGCTGTGGGTTGTGTTGGGGAGGTTAATGACTTGGCTCATGTCCTGTTAGTATGGGAATCAAGTGGCAAAACCACATTTCTGCTCAGAATTTTTGCACCATCCTGTTTCACCTCCCTCTTAAACTAGTTTTGTGCAGCAAATTAAGTATCATACTTAATAAGGGAGAAAGTCCTACTCTGACCATCCAGTTGCTCAGATTCTCATATACATATATTTAGTGTCTTTCTGAACTCTGTAGGGATTAATAACTTGCCATGAAAGTAATTCAGAAGATCAGAAGAACCCATCCTAGCCTTGCTTGGAGCAAGAGCATTTAATGTTTGAGAGCCTTTCTCATCAGGGAAGTTCTTTATCCTCAGACTCTGTTGCCTGTGCTCTGTATCATATACTGCCTCACAGCTAACCCAAAGGAAAGGGACAAAAAAGGCCAGAATTGTAACTTGTATGACAGTCTAAGTTTGTCATTTAATAAGACTGTGGCATTTTATTTGCAATCTGCTTTTATTTCAAAAGTTTGAAGTTTGAAAGTACCCTTCAGGCATTCAGATGGCCTCTTAATGTATTTTTTTTTAAAACAGAACAGGTATATATGTAGACCTCAGGACAGAAAAATAGAGAAGAAACATTATTTGTGAGAAAATAAGGAGTCATCAGCACTTAGGTAGCTTGAATCAGTAAAGCCCTAGAAGCAGACAGATAGGTGCCACTATCTGTGATTCTCCTTTCACCTTCTTCTAAAATCCATGGTGTGCCTTTATCCTGCTATGGTCTTACAGTGAGATGGCTAACAGGTATTAATATTCAATAACTACATTTTTCTGGGGTTTTGGATTTTCTGTTTATTTGTTTTGCCTTTTTTCCACCCCCATTTTTGAGAAGTCATAGTCGTGGGGAGCCAGTTGAGTTGATAGCAGTATATCAATCATTTGGACCCATTTAATCTCATTTATGTGAGAGGTTCTGTGAATCCTTGCTTTCTTGAATTAAAAAAAAAAAAGAAAAAGAAAACTCAACTGTGTTTCTGGCAGCAATGAGAATCATCTCTTCCATGAGCTTTAAGAATAATATGGTTTAGGTATTTTTTTAATGTAGAAGATTTTGCAAGCTGTGATAGATTTAGTGTGGTATTAGTGTCTGTATTCAGGGACATAAATAAATATCTACTGTATGGGGTTAGCCATTCTATTTTCCAAGACAGGGAGATTTCTGAAAAGTTTGGAAGATAATGTAGAAAGCATGTGTAGAAGAACTCCTTTTGTGAAATCAGATCTGAAACCCACTTCAGGTTCAAACAGTCTTTCAGGTAGCTGGATAAGGACATTTTGGGAAGAAAATGAGTTTGTGTCTTCTCAGTTTAGATTGGTTTCATCATTGATTTGTACTGAATTTTCAATAGTAAAGTTCTTCCTGAAAGTACCTTACATTTTGATATACATTTCCAAGTAAGTAAAGGGAAATTTTTACTGGAAGAATGGAATCACAGGCATGAGCTAGTGTATCTCTTATGTCCTTAGCTGTTGACTTTCAGAATTGAAAAAACAACCCTAAACTGGATATATGGAGATATTGATAATTAAAGCTGTAACCAGTGACAGTTTTATCATTAATTCCTTCACCAGAAAATATGAAGCACAAAGTATGTATATTATGGAGTTGCAACCCAACCCACGGAGTTCTAGCAAAATCTGGTTGTATCAAATAAAAATGAAAAAAAAACAGTGAAAAAAATGGTGTTTCAGTTTAGTTTATGTTGTTACCAGCTCAGAGAAGTAACTCCAAAGACAGTCCTCAGAGGACCAATAATACCAACAGCTTGACTGGAATTCAGTCATTGAAAAAGATCTATGAGTTGAGTAGGTTTACCTGACTGTAGTTGAGAGTTGAATTTATTCTCTGAATTCTTAATTAATTATGGGGTTTCCTTTCCTAAATGAAAGGAGAGGTTGGCTCCCTCCAGTTGGAATAGCCTTTAGGTTTCCAGCTTCTCAAAAGTGTCAGGTTTTGCATTACTCCTATGATTTTCTTTGTTTAGTCCTCATTTTTGCTGTTGTCACCTTACATTATAAAAAGTGTTTAAGAAGAAAAAAATCAGGGGCAAAAAAAAGCCCAAAACCCCAAATCCAAAGATGAGGGCTACAGCTCCACTGTGCATGGGCTGAACCTGGCCAGGAGCCCAGGCAGCTGGGCTGGAAGGTCCTGAGCACAGCTGTAGGCACTGGTATAAAACCCAGGCTTCTCTAGCAGGGAAAAAATGCCTGAGGTGTTCCTCATGGGAATTTTGAAAACTTGTCTTATCTGTAATTATATGCCAGCAAATTTTGTTTCCGTAGTGTTTGGTAGTTAATTTCTGGAAGGGTGGGGAAGACTGGAAGAACCTCGAGAACCACGGAGTCCTCATGTTCACCCACTAAACTGTGCCCCCAAGGTACACATCCACCATCTTTTAAATACCTCCAGGGAGGGTGACTCAACCACTTCCCTGCTCCAAGCTTGGGGGAAGAGATTTTCTCTTCAGCTCCACCTTTTTGCTGAGTAAAATGAGTGCCCTGAGTGCAACCTGCAGTTGTAGGGACAAAGCGGGCTCTGATCATCTGATCAGAGGAAGGGCTGGAGAGCTGGAGATGCCTCTGTTTCACATGCAGTGTTACTAATGCTGAGCTGGAAGCTGGTGGAGTGTTGTGTGGTCTGACTGACCTTTTTAGTTGTGGTTGTGCATGTGCATATTCTTAACTTGGAGAAGCTCTGCTGACTCCATCTCAAAATATAACGGATGGGTAGTCAAACCACAGAAGCTCAATTTTTGAGGTCAGTGCCTTGGGCTTTACAATTAATTTTGTATTTTGAAGCTTTAAAACCAAACTTAAACATAATGATTTGTACTACTTTGGCTGCTGCCAAATTCTGTAATTACTGTTGTTCAACAAGCACAATTATCTTTTGTTTTGGATTTTTAAAAACCTCAAAATCTAATGCAACTGTGTCTCAGATGTTCTCAGGCGTTTATGAGTGTAGAGAAGATGCTGTAGACGATTTGAGACCACCTCATGTCTTTAAAACGGTGGCTTTGAGAATCTCTGCTGCCCAATGTTTTGAAAGCTTTTTGCTCGTAAGAAAAATGAGAATACCACCATATTTAAGAAGACGTTGTAAATGCAAATTAGCCAGACAATGGCATTTTAATAATGTTTTGTGAGGTTAGCATTGCATTAGTAAGGGTATTTTAGAAGTCACATATTTATACACAAAGTTGTCTCAAGAGATTGCTTGTGAATATGTTCAAGGACTTCTGGGATTTATGGATTCATTTAATGGTGGTTTTGTTTGGTTGCTTCAGGTTTTTCTTCCCACACTTCTGCTGCTGAGTTACTACATTTGGTAACTCCTGTCTCACTCCACCTCCATTTCCCCTCTAAATGTTTTTAACTGAAAATATAAAGGGTTATGGAATGAGTTAGCTTAGCTGACCATGATGGAGATGTGTGAACCTTGCTTTGTCTCCATGGCTTGGGATGTGTCCTGACTGTGTTTTAACATCTGCTCTTGAAAATGCTCTTTGCTCTTTTCACCGGGTGAGTCTCTCCTGGTGTCACGTCCCATGCGGACAGAAAGGAAGAAAGATGCACATTGTGTTAAAGTTTCTTTTGATATATGAGCTCAAACTGGCAGTGTGTGTTTTTAGCCCTTATGCAATGGTGGAATTTTAAAGAGCATGGAAATGGTGGAGCAGAATCCCTTATCGAAGGCTTCATCTGCTCTCAGCAGGTGATGGGTGGTGGAAACATCACACTGAAGTCCTCTCAGCTCTACCTGAACTGAGGTAGAATGTTCCTCACGGGAAGAGCAGCAAGATTAACCTCTTCTTGAGCTTGGTGCTGCCTTTGTGGTGCAGACCCTGCTGAGATTGGAGCTGGAACCCATTGGAGAGTCTCCTTAAATTCTGTAATCAGCAGCTATTAATGATACCTCTCAACACAATGGTCGGTTTAAGCTTGTGTAGACAGCAACCAGCATCCTCAAGGATGCTTTCTCCAAGCAACACTGCGTGCTGGAGAAGAATGAAGATGGTGGTGGCTTTCACCTCTTGGAGTTGCCCGGATTGTCCTTTTTTTTTTTTTTCCATATCCTCAGCGTTGGTCTCCCTTCTGGTTTTCTATTTCATAAGCTGGCCTGAAGTTTTCCAAAAGAGACAGAGCTCAGAGCGTTTTGCGGTGATGTTTCTCAAGGGTCTGTAGTTTTCAGGGGGCTGAGGGGGGCGAGGGCTGAGGGGACGGGAGGGGAGGAGAAGAGTGAGATTTTGTGTGTGCGCGCCGTTGTTTTTCATCTCTTCCACACAATGGAGCTTTCAGAGAACCTCTCTTAAAAGGCATAGCTACAGCCTTTGTGTGAAGGGTGTGTCTGCTGGCAGGGTTTGCTGATGCAGACAGGCTGGGTGGTGATTAACAAAGGTCATTAGACTTTGGAATCTGGCAGGGCAGTGGGGTGGTGTGTCTACTGCGCCAAGCAGGAGAGCTCCCCAGGGACAGGCCCGGCTGCAGCCTTCCCGCCTGCTGTCCCCCCTCACTCCCCCGCGCCTCCTCCTCCTCCTCCTCCTCCTCCTCCTCCTCCTCCTGCTGCTCCTGGGAGGCTCAGCTGCATGTCGCCTCTGCCTGTAGGACAGCTTGGACCAGTGTCTGACGCTGTGAATTCAGCGTTTTGTGGAGCCACGTTTTGTCATCCATGGGACAGGGGAACCCAACCCTGAGGAGATGTTTTGGGGGAAACCCCAAAGCCTTCTGCTGAAGGAGAGAAGGTGCAGCTCTGAGGGAAAGGCGCAGGGGGAGGAGAGCAGAGACACGACTTTGGAAGGCAAGCCATGCAGGAGAAATGTGAGGGAGATGTGATTCTGAGGGGTGGTGATTTTTAAAGCATCACCTTGAGGAGGAGGAGTTCAAAAAGGGTGGGGAAGAAAAAAAGAAAAAAAAAAAAAAAGAAAAAGAAAAAAAGGCTGGTGTGCTTGAGCTGAAGCTGAGATAAGTGAGGCCATGTTGTGCACAGGCAAGGAGCTCCGAGGCTCTGAGTGCAGGAGTTGTCTGAGCTAAAATGGCTGCTCCCAAAGCTCAGAGGACTAGGGCAGCTTAGTGAGTCTTAAAGCTTCAGTGACGCAGGGGCTCATATCTCTTGAAAGTGTGATAAACACATTCAGTGGAGCTGTGGCTTGTTTGGCTGAGATGAAAGGACTAAGCTTGGGGGATGGGTAGTGAAAACTGGATGATCTGCTTTTCTGTGAAGTGCTCTAAATGCAGGAGTCGTCTGCTCCATGGAAAAATTTGTTTTCAGGTCTAATGGACTGTGCTAAAGGAGACGTGGGGTGGGGCTTCATTCACTGCTGTAATTTGATCCAGAGCAGATAGCAACCTCTTCCACACAATTTGGTCTGGTGCTTGGACATAAAAGCTTGAGTATCTCGATTATTGTAACTTTGTTAGCTGAAAAGAAGCTGGTGCAGCGTTCATTTTCTTTATTGGTGGTGAGAGGGAGTGGGGGGAGAGAAAGGACGCTGTGCAGCCTGCAAAGTACTGTAGGTAAATGTGAGGAGAGGACTGTCCGGAGTTTGACCAGCTAGAAGTTTATTTTCCAGGCTATCAGAAGAAGCATTCTTTCATCTAAAATCCTGGTGCAGTACCCTCTCTTGTTTCTGTGACTCTCTTGTTTCTGTGAGCATTCTCCTCACTTTGTTAGGTTGCTTCCTTCATACTCCACACACAACAAACACATGGGATTTAAATTGCTGTGTACTGCTGCTGTGTCTTGGACCTCTGAAATGCTCCATTTGTCATCCTTTTCCAGCAGATGCATGGAAGCTTAAAGAGGCAATTGCTGTATTAGCATAGGAAGGTGGCTCTTGTGCCTGAGCACTGCACACAGGGTAGGAGGGTCTAAGTCTTTTGTTTGGCTTGTGCTTTGTGTCTCCTGTCCTTCAGGGCGACAGCCCTCTGTCGCAGGATTAATTGTCACAACTGAACCACTGTTCTTCACTCTGTCTTGTGTTGCTTTCTACTTGAAAGTATGCAGGGCTTTTGGATAAATCAGGGAAGTCATAATGGCTCTTGAGTCTTTGTAACTCATGTTTCCATTGTACTTTTTCAGTATGGTTATTCCCGTTGCTGTCTTTTTCTTCCTCCGGCTGTCTCCATCCCCTAGACTGCTAAAGGCACAAAGGTCTTGTCCCTAGAATAGACTGAAATGAAACTGTAAACATTTTAACAAAGAGTGGAGGTGCCCTTAAAAGCTTGGTGGAAGTAGGGCAGAGCAAAGTATTCTGCCTTGGGTTTGTGTAAGTATCTAACCTTGCTGTTAGGTCTAGGTTTTCAATATCAGGACCAATAGTAGTATGCTATGAAGACAGATTTCTCCCTGTGGAAGCTTTTGATGCATGGTACTGAATGAGGCAGGACTTGGCAACTTCCAGGAAGCTTAGAGTGTGTCTCCTGAAGGCAGAAGCTGCTGTTTTCTGATTGTAGATTCCAGTGTATGACTGGGAGTAATGTGCCATTTCTCTACACATGGGCTGTGGTCTTTGAACAAGATCAAATTCTGAAAAAAACAGCCCAATGTAATGGAAAAGCCAAGAGGACAAAGTCCACTGGATCAGTAGTCACTTGTCAGAGAGTTGAGTCAGCAGCTTGTGAGCTACCTAGATAGGACTTCTTGTGGATCTGAGCAGACGCTTCTTAATAGGGTAAGGAAAGGTTGAGTTCCACGCCGCTGTGTTTGTGGAATCTCTGCATGTGACTGAGTCATCAAAAGCTTGGTGTTACCTTGGTATTCCCAGGATTTGTTCCAAAAACGCTGCTGTAAACTCATACCGTTCTTCTTCTTCTTCTCCTGTTTCTCTTGCAGATTTTTCTAATGTAAAAGATTATCCTGAACCATGGAGGTCCTGCAGTGTGATGGCTGCGATTTTCGAGCTCCATCTTACGAAGACCTAAAAGCTCACATTCAGGATGTTCACACTGCTTTCCTGCAGCCAACTGATGTCTCTGAGGAGAGCCCTACCCAGCCAAGGTCTGGTTCCATCAACGCCAGCAACCAGACCGAGGTTGAATTTTCTTCTGTAAAGGATGAATTCGCAATTGCAGATGACATAGCAGGTAAATCTCAACTCCAAGACTGATCTCAGCTCTTAAGATCTCAGCTCTTACCCCCCTATTTTACATGTGTCTTACTTCAGTGTGTTTTGGTTTCTGTCTTAATTGTGGCTTAAAAATATGCATTATCTTTATGGCTGTGTCAGCAAAGCAGATATGCCATCAGCCATACTGGCTCTGACCATGGCTTTTTTTTTTTTTCCCTGCAAATGCAAGCATGGAGGATGGTTTTATTTCCCAGCTTCTTTTCATGGGGTTCTTCATACAGATTTTTCATTTTCAGCTTTTCGTGGTTGTTCTTCACTACCATGAACCACCTCAAAATTACAACTTTTGTTAGTTTTCAAACTGAAACTAGTTTTATCCACCCCCGGAAGGTAATTTTGGAAACTATCCACCCAAAACTGTACACCACAGTCATTTATATGTAGAAATTATGCATAATGGTCACTTTTCTGACCATTGCCAGATGTGTAGATATTACCATAAACAAGTGAGGGAGTCCTGTAATGGTTGTCAGTTCAGGGTGTGGTTACATTCTGAAGCATACAGGGTGGGTGAAGGAAAAGCCTTTTTTGATTTTATTTACAAATTTACATATACACCTTAATTCTCATTTTAGGGCAAAATGCAACAAGTCAGATGGGGACTGGAAGTTACTATAGCCAGAGCCAAACTTTCTATGGCCAGCATATGGCTCCAAACCCTAAACCAACCAGCAAGTTTTTCCAGTGCAAGTTCTGTGTGCGTTACTTCCGTTCCAAAAACCTCCTCATAGAGCACACACGGAAGGTTCATGGAGCACAGGCTGGGGGGAGCTCAGTGGGGCCACCAGCTTCTAGTTCCCTAAATTACAACATCATGATGCATGAAGGGTTTGGTAAAGTTTTCAGTTGCCAGTTCTGCACCTACAAGTCACCCAGGCGTGCAAGGATTATTAAGCACCAGAAAATGTATCACAAAAACAACCTGAAAGAGAGTTCAGCTCCTGCTGCTGCTGCTGCTGCTGCTGCTGCTGTGTCTGAATCAACGTCTGCTTCTGTGCCAGTGCAGGAACCCTGCAAGGAGCTGCCAGCAGAGGTGGTGGAGCGGAGCATTTTGGAGTCGATGGTCAAGCCCCTGACCAAGTCTAGGGGCAACTTTTGCTGTGAGTGGTGCAGCTACCAGACACCTCGGAGGGAACGCTGGTGTGACCACATGATGAAGAAGCACCGCAGCATGGTGAAAATCCTGTCCAGCCTGAGGCAGCAGCAGGATGGAACCAGCACACCCGAGGTGCAGAGTAAGAGTGCCCAGAGTGCCTCTCCAAACTCGAACTACATGTCCATGAACACTACAGGACGTGAGATGTCGAGTGCTAATGTCTCAAACTTCAGGGGATCTATGGGCAATTCACTCATCAGGCCCAACTCTTCTACATCTTCGAAGTTTTCTTCTGTGTCTTACCCTCAAATGAAGCCTAAGTCACCTCACAACTCGGGCATGGTTAATTTGTCTGACAGATCCCGCTATGGAATTGCTGATATGACGAATTCTTCTGCTGACCTGGAAACAAGCAGTATGCTAAATGACTCCAGCTCAGATGAAGAGCTAAATGAAATGGACAGCGAGAATGGCTTAAACTCCATGGATCACCAGACCTCAGGAATGTCTGCAGAGCAGCTGATGGGATCTGATGGCAACAAACTATTGGAAACAAAGGGGATTCCTTTCAGGAGATACATGAACAGGTTCCAGTGTCCTTTCTGCCCTTTCCTGACGATGCACCGCCGAAGTATTTCCCGTCACATTGAGAACATCCACCTGTCTGGGAAGACGGCTGTCTACAAGTGTGACGAGTGCCCCTTCACCTGCAAGAGTTCCCTGAAGCTCGGTGCCCACAAGCAGTGCCACACAGGAGCAACATCCGACTGGGACACCATGAACTCCCAGGCTGAGAGCATTGCCTCGTCCCTGAACGACAGCACGGTGTCCTACGAGAGTGGGAATATCAACGGCAGGAAGTCAGCCGGGATGATGGAACCCGTGCAGCCGCAGCCGCCCCAGCCGCAACCGCAGCAGCAGCAGCAACAGCAGCAGCAGCAGCAGCAGCAGCAGCAGCAGCAGCAGTCACCCCAGCCCCATTCACAGCATCCATACAAGTGCACGTTGTGCAACTATTCCACCACCACTTTGAAGGGCCTCAGAGTTCATCAGCAGCACAAGCATTCCTTCTGTGACAACTTGCCAAAATACGATGGGCCGCAGTCAAACGCACCGCAGGAGAGCGAGGCAGATGCTCATCCCTCTGCCAGCACAGTGAAGAAGAGCCAGACCTCCATCCTTGGGCTCTCATCTAAAAATAACTTTGTTGCAAAAGCCCCTAGGAAGGTCTCAAATGACTTCCCTTTGGATCTCTCTCCCGTGAAAAAGAGAACTAGGATTGACGAAATAGCGAGCAACCTGCAGAGCAAGATCAGCCAAAACAAACAGCAGGAGGATTCTGTGATTAACGTAGAGGATGATGAGGAAGAGGAGGACGACAATGAGGTGGAGATAGAGGTGGAGTTGGACAGAGAGGAAGAGCAAACAGAACCAATGATAGAGGTTTCCAGTTCTTACGCACCCCAGCAAATGTGGGGCAGGGAGGCTAACGATTCCCAGAAGGAGGCGAGCTTCAGGAGCATGCAGCATGACTACAATTCCACCAATGGGGCGGAGATTGAGCTCACTTTGTCTGAGGATGAGGAAGACTACTACTCTGCTGTCAGCATGAAGGACCATCAGAGCCCTAATGCCTCTGTTCTGGGCAGCCAGTCCAACATGTATGGTACCGACCAGAACAACGAGAACTCGGAGTTCAGCGACTCTGGCAGGCTTTACTATTGCAAACACTGTGATTTCAGCAACAAATCTGCCAGGAGTGTTAGCACCCACTACCAGCGCATGCATCCCTACATCAAATTCAGCTTTAGGTACATCCTGGATCCCAATGATCACAGTGCAGTGTACCGGTGTCTCGAGTGCTACATTGACTACACAAATTTTGAAGACCTGCAGCAGCATTATGGGGAGCATCATCCTGAAGCTATGAATGTACTGAACTTTGATCATTCTGATCTGATTTACCGCTGCCGCTTCTGCTCTTACACAAGCCCAAATGTTAGAAGCCTGATGCCACATTACCAAAGAATGCATCCCACAGTGAAAATTAACAATGCAATGATATTTTCGAGCTATGTTGTTGAGCAGCAAGAAGGGCTGAACACAGAGTCTCAGACGCTGAGAGAGATCTTGAATTCTGCTCCAAAAACTATGGCAACCTCCACCCCCGTGGCTCGCGGGACTGGTGTGCCAGCTGGTTTTAACAAAAGTGCCACCAAGAGTTTCAGTCCTGAATGTGAAAATCAGAAGGAACCTTCAGTTAACACTGTGGTTGTTTATGACTGTGACGTGTGCTCATTTGCAAGCCCTAACATGCATTCAGTTCTGGTGCACTACCAGAAAAAGCACCCTGAAGAAAAGGCCTCATATTTCAGGATCCAGAAGACCATGCGCGTAGTCTCTGTTGACAGGGGCTCTGCCCTCGCCCAAATGTCCTTTGAGCTGGGGGCCCCCATCTCCCCAAAGCTCTCCAGCTTGGGCTCTCAGCCTCCACCACCCCCTCCACCACCCCCAGACCTCTCTACGGAGCTCTACTACTGCAAGCACTGCTCCTACAGCAACCGCTCTGTTGTGGGGGTGCTCGTCCACTACCAGAAGAGACACCCGGAGATCAAGGTCACAGCCAAGTACATCAGGCAGGCCCCGCCGACCGCAGCCATGATGAGGGCAGGGGAGCTGCCCCCGGGCATCCAGAGGCCGCCAGTGTCCATGCAGCAGCTGGGCCGCGAGGGCTCCATGAACCCTCCGGAGAACGAGATGTTCTTCTGCCAGCACTGCGACTACGGGAACAGGACGGTGAAGGGTGTGCTCATCCACTACCAGAAGAAGCACCGCGACTTCAAAGCCAACGCGGACGTGATCAGGCAGCACACGGCCACCATCAGGAGCCTCTGTGACCGTGGGCAGAAGAAATCGGCTGGCAGCCTGCCCGCCCATGCCTCCGGTGCCGAGCGGGACAAGTCCAAGCTGAGAGCCCTCAAGTGCAGGCAGTGCAGCTACACCTCCCCTTACTTCTATGCATTGAGGAAGCATATCAAGAAGGACCACCCGAATCTGAAGGCCACGGTGACATCCATACTGAGGTGGGCGTTTCTGGATGGCTTGATAGAAGCTGGTTATCACTGTGAATGGTGCATTTATTCACACACAGAGCCGAGTGGCTTGCTTGTGCATTACCAAAGGAGGCATCCTGAGCATTATGTTGATTATACCTACATGGCCACCAAACTCTGGGCAGGTCCCGATCCTTCTCCTCCTGCCCTAGTGATGCCAACAGAGATGAAGACCTATAAATGCAGAGACTGCATTTTTGAAGCATCTTCTATTTGGGATATCACCAATCACTACCAAGCATTTCACCCTTGGGCCATGAATGGAGATGAATCTGTGTTGTTAGATATCATCAAGGAGAAAGATACTGCTGAGAAAACCATGCCACAGCCTGATGAAGGTGCGGTCAGGATGGAATCTGAAGACCAGATAGCAACGCCACAGATGGATCAGGATGCAGAGTGTGCAGAGGATCCCAGCCTTTCCCATGAGAAAACTGTCCAGCTGGCTTCTGCAAATCCTGCCATCTCCTCCACTCCATACCAGTGTACAGTGTGCCAGTCTGAGTACAACAACCTGCATGGCCTCCTGACACATTATGGCAAAAAGCATCCTGGCATGAAAGTGAAGGCAGCAGACTTTGCTCAGGATATAGACATTAACCCAGGGGCTGTGTACAAGTGCAGGCACTGCCCCTACATTAATACACGCATTCATGGCGTCCTCACACACTACCAGAAGCGTCACCCGTCAGTGAAAGTCACTGCTGAGGACTTTGTGCACGATGTGGAGCAGTCAACTGACATAGCTCAGAACGACGTGGAAGAGACAAGCAGGATTTTCAAGCAAGGCTATGGTGCTTACCGCTGCAAACTCTGCCCCTACACCCACGGAACCCTCGAGAAGCTGAAAATCCACTATGAGAAGTACCACAACCAGCCCGAGTTCGACGTTTTTGCCCAGTCACCGCCAAAGGTGTCTGCCTCAGTGGAGCCAGACATGGTGACCGAAATCAAGGCCTCCCCAGAAATTGCTGCTGAGGACGTTGGGGAGGTCTCCATGCCAGCGCCTCATTTCTCCAGTTCTCACCTAGTGTCTCACACAGTTTTCCGGTGTCAGCTCTGTAAATATTTCTGCTCCACCCGGAAGGGGATAGCAAGACACTACCGCATCAAACACAACAACGTCCGGGCGCAGCCGGAGGGCAAGAACAACCTCTTCAAGTGTGCCCTGTGCTCCTACACCAACCCCATCCGCAAAGGGCTTGCGGCACACTACCAGAAAAGACATGACATCGATGCTTACTACACCCACTGCCTGGCAGCCTCCAGGACAGTAAGCGACAAACCCAATAAAGTGATCATTCCATCTCCTCCCAAGGATGACACTCCTCAGCTCAGCGAGGAGCTGAGGAGGGCTGTGGAGAAGAAGAAGTGCTCGCTCTGTTCCTTCCAGTCCTTCAGCAAGAAGGGCATCGTGTCCCACTACATGAAGCGTCACCCCGGTGTTTTCCCCAAGAAGCAGCACGCCAGCAAGCTGGGGGGATATTTCACTGCCGTGTACGCTGATGAGCATGAAAAACCAGCCCCAGCCGAGGAGAGGAACGACTTTGAAAAGCCTGAGGTGGAGGCTGAGGCTCAGGAAATCGAGTGGCTTCCCTTCAGGTGCATTAAATGTTTCAAGCTGTCCTTCAGCACAGCAGAGCTGCTGTGCATGCATTACACTGACCACCACAGCAAGGATTTGAAGAGGGACTTTTCCATACTTGGAAGCGGCACCCGCTCTCAGAGCCCTGTCTACCAGTGCAAGCACTGTGATACAAAATTGCATAGCACAGCAGAGCTGACTGCACACTTGAATGGTCACAATGAGGAATTCCAGAAGCGTGCCAAACGTCAGGAGAGGAGGAAGCAGCTTTTGAGCAAGCAGAAATATGCAGATGGTGCTTTTGCAGATTTCAAACAAGAGAGGGTAAGGATTTGTGTGTCTGGTCTCTTTCTCTGCCCCCTGCTCCCCACCAGGGAGCCCACCAGTGCCCACTTGCATGTTCTCTTTGACAGCCAAATGACCACAGGCTAATGAATGACTCAGAGTGCCAGTGAGCTCCATAAGTCAATTACACATCCTGCTTTAATTTCCTCATCCATCCTCCCTAGGTTCTGTAGGAAACCTTGTTCCTTCCTACCGCTTCCTTATGTATTTTCTTTATCTTCTTTCCTCCCTCCCACGCTTCTGGAGGGCCATCCGTGTCTGACACTTGCTTGTTCTTTTGTAGCAAGGCTGCCATGTACTTTCTCTACAAAATGTCCCATCCCCTTCTTCCATGTTCCTCTGAATAACACATCAGTTTTCTTCTCAACCTTCTCTCTCTCAGTCCTTTGTCTCATTGAGCACTCGGGGTTAGCATGACACAGATCTGTCTGGTGACAGGAGCTTTGGGCAGGTGCCTCATAAGGAGAGGACCAAATTGTTTCTCCATTTCTTGACCACTTCCCCCTTCCTTCTGCTTCAGTTTGAAAAAATACACTTGCTCAGGAAAAGCTTTGCACAGAAGTTGGGGAAGTTCTGGGGTCGTGGAGGAGGAGGCACAGATTCAGGCCAAACCAAAATGGTCTTCTAGAGTACCGCTGTTAGCCATAAAATGAATGTTTCTTCTGCACAGATGTCTTGTCCATGTACTTTGTAGGAATTAATGATCTCAGCAGAAATTGACCTTGCAGTTCTGCAAGACTGGACATCAAGTGTAACATCAGGTCTGAAGTCTGGTCTGTGCTCCTAAAAAACGAGGTGGCAAAACCTGCTTCAGTGGTTTGTGCTTGTGTGCTCAAACAGGCTTTTGGACACTTGGAGGATGTTTCAAAACTCAAGGAGAGGAAGGTGGTTGGCTACAAGTGCAAGTTTTGCGTGGAAGTCCATCCAACACTCAGAGCCATCTGTAATCACCTCCGCAAGCATGTCCAGTATGGGAATGTCTCTTCTGTGTCGGCCACTGTAAAGGTAAGAATTCCTGAAAGGTGACTGAAAGGGACTGAAACTACTTGCATTGTTTGAAAGAAAGGCCTCGTTGATAACCTGTGGAGGGCTCTCGTGTAGCTGGATGGGTTTTGAACCGGGCATTCCGGTTCCGCATTATGTTTTAATCTAACACTGAGTTTCTGAAGTGTGTTTGGTTCGTTTCAAGATGTTTTTTAACTTCTTTTCACTCCTGATCCAGGGGCATGAAGACTCTCTAATTCTCATTTCTTCTCAGACACAAAGGAGTTGGTGTCGTTGATGACCAAAAGACGGTTTATGAGCAGGAAACTTTCCCAGCTGTTTTATGGGCTACATTTCTACTTAGTTAAGCTCAAAAAGAGTCGTTTGTTTCCTTTTTTTTTTTCTCTGTATGTATATGATTTTTATTTTAGGAAGAGGAAGTGTGCACATACAAATGTGTGAAGCTGCTTGTGGTGCACCTTTCCACATGGAATTTGCACACTGGCTCCAGACAAAGCATTCAGTGGCCAGCTGAGCCAGTGATCCCCTCCAGGTGATTAGGTGCAAACATGTTGTTCCTTTCTCCCTGTGGAAAGGGGATGCCTCCTATGATATCTCCAAGGACAGGTGGTGTTCCAAAGTCTGATTTCCAGGATGTTTATTGGCAGGGGAAGTGAAAGTGAAGCAAGGCTGTGGGAATTAGCTCTTGTCAGAGGCTCCAGCTGCATGAGTGACAGGCCTTTTTTGGTGACATAATCTGCTTTTTGTGATGAAGCCCTGTCCTTCACAGCCTTACTCTCCCCACCTAAGAGAGCTTTCTTTGCCCTACCACTGACCTTTCCTTACCTTCTCACCTAGTACTCCTGACAGATTCAGATGCTTCTCTCCTAAGAGTCCTTTCCTTCTTCTCAATTCTCAAGTGATGCTTGTGCAGTGCTTTCTTTTGAGTTAATAAAATCTTGCATCAGGGAACAAAAGCTGAAAGCCATGGCCTAAAGAATGTGCTGGAAATGCCTCTTAGAGGGTGTTTAAGTAGCTGCACAAATACATGCTCTGGTTAGAAATGGGAAAGGAAGGTTATGAAAGAGACTAAAAAAAAGGACTTTTTCTGTTTGCTCTGTATTTTTGGAGGGTTCTAGGGTCTTAGTCTACTTGCTTCTTGAGCGTTTGATGCTAGCTTGTTCTAGCTTGTTTCTTGTGAGTTTGATGCTGATGAACAAAGTCTATTGAAGAGTAGACAGTTATATTAGTCTGCAGGGTAGCTACAGTCAGCTAGAGCAAAATAAACTAAAATTAACTTCTCTGTAACTTACTAATTATTATCTGATCAAGTTTAGAAGAGTCACACCAAGACCATGGAAAGATAGGTTTCTTGTCTTTTTGCATGATCTGACACAAACTTGCTCAAGGAATGAGTTGTTTTTTGGTTTTTTTTACATATGCATACATCTATGTAATAGATGTAATTATGTTTTTCTCTCCCAAGAATAGGTCTTTTTTTTCAGAAAGCCATTGATGTGGAGCTTGTGTAGGGATATGTTTTGAGAAATAAAGCAGTGGGAAGCCTGGAGGTTCTGGTGAACACAGGGAAAAGCCTGAGGGGCAGAAGGGAGAGAGAATTGATGGCTTTGGGGGGATATGTCTTTTTTAGCAGGAAGCTGAAGATCCTTCAAACAGAACTTTGATGGAGGGTTTTGAGGGAGCCAAAGACCCTGGCATTGTGGAATTTACAGAAGCTGAATATGGAGCATCCCTGGAAGATGAAGCCAGGCCTGGGGGCTACCACTGCAGCCAGTGTGACCGGGTTTTGATGTCTATGCAGGGTCTGCGGTCCCACGAGAGGAGTCACTTGGCTCTGGCCATGTTTGCCCGGGAAGACAAGTACAGCTGCCAGTATTGCTCCTTTGTCTCTGCTTTCAGGCACAAGTAAGTTGTGGCTTTTGCTTTTTTTTTTTTTTTTTTTTTTTTTTTTCTTTTTGTTTTTTCTTTCTTTAAATTTTTTAAAATTATTTTTGGTTTCCTAAAGAATCGCCAGCTAGCGGTGCTGGTTTATGGGCTGACACTGAAGGAGAGCTCACCTGCATTTATGTTGAGCCACACTTTTCTCGTGGTGTTTACCTTATTTTCCACACTGCAAAGTCTTTGGCCGTTGTGATTGGCTGTTTGTAAAAGATTGCACCTCTGTGTGTTCCTGAATTCATGTCAGCCCTCTTTTTGCATGCAGGGGAGAAGCATGCAAGCCAAAGAATAAGGATTATTTCAGTGTGCAAACAGTGCAGCCCCACCACTTTTGCACCTTTGTAAAATGCATGAGAATTAACAAGCCAAAAAGAGAAAAGTTAATCTTACATATTTGAGAAACTTCTGCTGCATATAGCTACCTTGTTTGTAATTACTGCTTTTTTTGTTGGCTGAGTTTTCATTTCTAATGTTAAAACAGTGTCATAAATTTACCTTAAATCAGACTTCTTTTCTTAGTTATGGCATGCAGTTTCAGTTAAATATTTCAAATTTATAACAGTGTGTTGAATGAGTGACTCCCTCATCCTGCTTCCTTGTCTGATATATGCTCATCATTAATAGTCACATTTCTTGTCAATTTTTCCCTGAGATTTGACTTAGCTTTAAGTTTGTCAGTTTTAAAAATTATTTTAATAATAAAAAAATATATATCCCTCCCCAAAAATGGGGTTTGTGATATATCTTCCCATGGCACCCGGACCTGATTCACAGGTCTGTGTTTCCTCTTAATTTCTGGGGAGAGAGATGCTTGTTCACTGTTTTAACAAAAGGAGGCAGATCCAGGTGCTCATTTGATGCAGCAGTCTTAAATTTGGTGATGACGTCACCATTTTGCAATCAAATGCATGTGGAAGAGAAGACATTTTTTAGTTCCTTGTGTTAAAAAGCAAAGTTTCTGCTGGTGTCACAGCATTGCAAATTGATGCCACAGTAGGAAAGGTCCCCAGAGTTGAGCAGCCAAGGCTAGGAGAGGTACTTGGGGGAAGGATGTGCACTGCTGGGTGTATCCCACCCTGTTTTGGCAAGGCTGGCAAGTGAGGGGAGCCCCTGCAGGGCTTGCTGTTTGCCTGCAAACTTGCTTCAACAGTCAGACTTTTGTTGAGTTTGGTGCCTAGTCACTCTGTTTCCTGCTAAGGATAAGTCATGTCCCAGAAGTTGCAGGATGGGTGAATCAAAAAGTGGTGGATGGCTGGGAAGAGCTCACCACCTAACTTGATGATAGGTGTGGTCTCTGTTGTTGAAGCTGTTTGCTTATTTTATTTTTGTTTCTGATGCAATTATTCCCCTGGGAGATTAGGTCGGTGAAGGAACCCAAGCCAAATGTTTAAACAGCCCACTATTCTCCCAGATCTGACCAAAACTATAAAACCTCCTTCTGCAAGAGTGCAGCTGGCAAACTGTGTAGTTGTGAATACAGTTTTAATTACTGCCATGTTGAATACCTTAAGGTATGTATATTTATAATAACTTAATATGTATTACATACCTCTTTGGCAGTCTGCTTTAATTGTTAAGTAATCTCATGCCCTGGAGGCTGTTTAAAACAAGTTTTGTTTTATGAAGTATTCACTGCGAGTCTTCAAAGCCTTACTCATTTAGGAGACATTTTCCCCTATTTCTCTGGAAAAGTTGTGCATTTTGTCTGGTCCCAAACTCCATCCTGGATTTCTGCTAAGTTGCATTTGTATGAGGTGACCCTGAGAGGAGATACAAGTTCATTTTCTATTTTTTTGCTGTTATCAGATGTTTGAATACACAGGCTTCAGTGTTAGCTCTTGTAAACAGGGATTTTCTGGCTTGGGCTCTTGTCAGTGTGGGACTAAAGATCACGTGAAATCTTGTGTAGTGTGACAGGGCTGGAACAGCTGCTATTTGAGCTACATGTTGATACTCTGTAAAAGAGCAGGACAATTTAGGACAAATGAAAAGAGCTATGCCTGAAATACATCTAGAACTGAGGTGAGGGTGGAGGGCAGTTTTGGCAAATTGCAACTCCTGTAGTGTCTCTGCCCCGTTGTTGTTCCATCGCTGTGCATGAGATGACTCAAGCCAAGACCAGATCACAAAGCATAAATGTGTCCAAAGTGGAGGGCTGTACTGGAAATATTTACAGCTTGGGCTCAGACTACCTGCCTGCCACCCAGAGACAGTGAATTCATGTCTGTCAGCCACAGCGTAGGAACTGCAGAGCTCTGCAGGATTCACTCAGTTAGAATGAATTTGATCTTCTGTTAGAAAATGTGGGAAGCATCCTTTTTTCTACTCCAAACTTTACTGAGCTGCTAGGACAAATTGTGTCGAGAGCAGTTTTTGATCACTTCACAGTATTCAGGCTGCTGGTACTTCCATTTTCCCTGAAGAAAGTAGAGGCTGGTCTTTGCCACCCCTTCTTCTCCTGCTGAGCTTCATGTAGAATCTCCTACGCTGCTGCTTCTGAAACTCTGCTGCCTTTTAATCCTGGAACTCATCAATTGTAGCCTGCTGGCACCCTCCCCAGAGCAGGATCTCTAATCTGCTTTTGCTGCTGTAACCAAAAGAAGGCTTCCTCAGTAAAGCTGGTCAACAAAAAATTATTATTTTTTTTTTTACTCTTGATCACCAGGGCAAGAGGGGACATACATATTTTCACAAAAAATGTTTGGCAGGAGAAAAATTGTGTAACAACAATTTAATAAGAAAATAATTTCTTGCCTGTTTCATGTTTCTTCAGCTGGTCCTCTCAGTCTGGATCATGCATAACTTAATTTATACTAATCTTGCCCTATAAGTTTATTTAGGTGGCTTGCTCTCTGCATATACAGAATTGGTGTCAGCTCTGCTCCTTTCCTTGACACTAGATTTGCCTTCACTGTGCGAGCAGACCTGTTGAATTTGCTGGAGAGAGAGTGAAAGAGGACCCTTACTTGCTCTGCTGTTGCTGTAAAGTGCTTTGCTCTGCCTCTGAAGGCACAGCTGAAACAATTGACCCTTTTCTGTCTCTCCTCAAGCCTGGACCGCCACATGCAGACCCACCACGGGCACCACAAGCCGTTCCGCTGCAAGCTCTGCCCCTTCAAGTCCTCCTACAACAGCCGCCTGAAAACCCATATCCTCAAGGCTCACACTGGTAAGTTCTGCCCTCTCAGTCTTGCAGCTGAAATGGCCCACTGTGTTCTTGTGGCTGATCACAGATGCTGGGTTGAACCACGTGTTTTGTCACCAGAGCTGGGTAAGGTTTTTTCTGAGGGTCGCAATTGCGGCTGGACAGCCAACAGAATCTGTTGGGCTAAGTGGGAGTTTGGGAAGGGCAAGGATTTAAATTGATGGGTACTTCACGAACTTTTTTCTTCTCTTTTCTCTTACATGAATGATATTTTTTCCCTTATTTCTGCTTTTCTCCAAGTGGATTTCATGGCTTATACCATAGATGCCATAACAAAACTGGCAGTGAGCATTGCTCTGCTCTTTGCATTTTTGTTTGTGCTTTAGGTGACTCTGGGAAAAAGACTGTGAACAGCACCCTGGTTTTTGGTAGAGTCTAATGCTGGCTTTCCTGTTAAAACCTAACCCTGTAAACACTGGGAGTCAGGTCTGTGTGCAACAGACTGAGAATGTCAAAATTGCATTACCAAACGTGGAAATTTGTCTTGCAAATCTCTGTATTTCAGTATGGAATCCATACCAGCAATCAAGCAAGACATACTTCTGAGGAACAGGAGTTGGGAAGGTGATGTGTCACACAGAGTAGGTCACCTGAAATTGTTGCACCTTTGATTATTAAAAAGTGAGACTTCCTCACTTTTTAAGTGAGGATTTCCTCATCTTTATTCCTTGGCTGTAGACTCTTGGCACCGTCACACATCCTTCATTGAAAGGTTATCTTTTGGTTTGCAGTCCAAACATGCACTCTGGTGCAAATAATAGGATAGTGACCAGTCTCAAAATCTGAGAACTAGCCCAGCTGTTTAAAAGTTGTGAGTAGAAACTCCTTGAACAAGAGTTTCTGATAAAAAGACCCACAAATATGTTCCTTTTCTTAGTATTTGCTTACTCAAAGCCATATACTCTGGGGTGGAGGAAAGTGGAAAAATGGGGAGAAAAGGCGTAAGAAATTTGTAGCTGTCTGCTGATACAAAAAAGAAAAATATTGTTGCCATTGATCCAGAGGCATTTTTCATCTACAGAAATACAGGAGGGATTGATGGTCTTGTGTACTTTGTTTCCTGTATATTTTTGTGGATTTCACAGAGCTTGTGCCAGTTTCTGTACTTAGATGGATAAAATAGATTAGCTTAACTTTTGCCACCTTCCTTTTGTATGGGAGGGCTGTGGCATTCTGTCCCTTCTAGGAAATCCAACTGTGTGCAGCAGTTCCAGTTCACAGAATCCCACGTCCTGTGTGGATGAGCCATGGTTCTTTATTTTCACCAACCATTAAGTAATGTTTTCTGTATGCTATTACACAGCTGGGCTCCTTGCTTGAACCTGCCAGATAATTAGACCCAAAGTTACCATGCAACTAATATTTTCTTCACACTTCTCTCTATGAAATTCATTAATTTATTTATTAAGAATTCATGCTTCTGAGCTTTGTTTAGTGGACAGACACCCCTTGCCAGGGCCATGTTTTGCATTCTACAAGAACACAATTTCATGGTTGCCTAGATAGTGCTTGCACAGTGACTTGGGTAATAGGGTTTCCAAAGGCTTATGGATGTTTCTGCCTCAGTCCCATTTCTACCAAGTGGATGGTCACGTCACAGAAAAGTGGCTTGTATGTTTTTCAGTCAGAACTTTGCTTTGGTGTGTTTTGACTCAGTCATTCAGAAAAATGTATTACTGAACAAGCATGTCTGGCTTCCTCAGACTCCCCAGTTTTTCAATGGCATGGTGGTTCACTGAACCTCTCTTATGTTACTTTTTTTTTATTCAAATGTCAGTCGTCTCATTATCCACTTACTCAGAATTTAAAACTTCAGTCCTCCTGAATTTTCCCTGAAATCTCCTGGAGATCTTTAAAAGTCCATAAAATCCTGAATCCTGAAGTATTTTACTCAGTCTGCCTCATTTTCTGGGTGTGAATCAAAATTCAGTGAACTACAAAATCCGCTCTTGTGTGACAGCTGGTACCAGTGTTTCTGGCATTTGTTTTTCATCCAGTGTGCGTGCCATCTCCTTTGGCATGGAGCAAAACAGTTTACAGTTACTCTAAACGGGCTCTCTGTTGTTTTCATCTGAACTTTTTCACCTATTCTTTATCTTTTTTTCCTTTCTTTTTTTTTGCTTGTGTTTTTGAGGAATCCTTGTTACCAATTTCTTAATCAGCAATTACTCTGGAAATGCAGAAATGGGTGATTGTAATATAAGAGCATTGGTCCTGTTCAGTTTCTGTGTATTCTGGAACATAGTGCTTTGAGTACATATCAAGTGTTGAGACCCACTACATAAATGCTTACATTTATTTATTTGCATGTGTATTAATATGATCACTTGGTGAGATGCAAAACTAGCAGTCAAAAAAAGTGCAGAAGACTTCTGTTGGGCCAAACTGTAGCTTTTCCTCTGCAATCAGGCACATCCTTTCATGCTGTGATGTCCATTGGAAATGAATAGTGCCATATTTATTAGTGTGTCCAGGCTGCTTGGTATGTAATCATCTTTTATTTGCTTTAATGTCTTGTGGTGCTTTTAAGTTAAT
This sequence comes from Camarhynchus parvulus, assembly GCF_901933205.1. Lineage (NCBI taxonomy): Eukaryota > Metazoa > Chordata > Aves > Passeriformes > Thraupidae > Camarhynchus > Camarhynchus parvulus. The sequence continues at coordinate 10,474,657 of NC_044601.1, forward strand.
GGTTGGTGCTTGTTGTCATCCAGGAATCTCTTACACTGACAAAGCCATGAAGGTCTATACCTGTATCTCACTGGTATCTTGTAACCTTGGAATATCTTTTGTCCTTAAATTATTGTGTTCCATTGAGCAACTCGTTGTGCGTGCCACTCAAGAAATGTTGTATTTCTGTTTGCAAAACGGAAATGTGTAATTCGTGCAATGCACAGGTGAGGAATGTCACTTGGAAAAACACAAAGGGGAGCTTTTTGTTTCACCACTTCAGACTCTTTGAGTGTTCTTTTTCAGATGCACCAAAAAAGGGCGTTCTAAGAGTTTGTATTTTGTCCTGATGATTAGCATGGTTTTTCTGGAGGACAGGGGTGGGAGTTTTGTGGAGGATGCTTGCTCATAATTTCAGGTGTGCTTACTCTGAATGGCTGCTGTGTTTTCATATTCTCTTTTGGTTCATTTATTTCTGGTGTGGGAAACAGTGCTGCTTGAGAACCTTCTTTGCTGGATTTGTCAAGAGGTGGAAAACATTTTCTGGTTCATCCATTACCAAAACTCTCGTTCTTCTGTTGCTGTTCATGAATATTTTGCTTCTGTATTAATTTTGGCACCTTTTGTACAACCCATGTGTGGCCAGTGTTAATCTTGTACCTGGAAGTGGCACTTCCAAAACAATAACTTGGCACCTGTATATAATATCACATTGTTTGTGTTGGGACAGTTTCACTTTGTGTTCCAGTTGCCTCCATGCCTCTGTGCAAAACAAATCTTGTATCAGGATTTGTTTCCCCTTGTTTGCTGTCTCTATGGCTTGGAATGTATTCAAAATTAAATCCACTACTGTGCATTACTTCTGTTCTTTCACTTCTTTTGGTGGTTTCTCATAACACACTTCCACACAGCCTGGTAGATACACCCTTTTTTTGTACTTGGCATTGCCGTGTTCGCCAGCCTTGACTTGGTTGCCACTTCTTTGAAGACTGATGCTGCCTAATGGCAGGTTTTTCTTAAGGAAAACTGTAACCTTTCCCAAATTACACCACACACTTTTTTAAAATTTTTTTTTCCTTTCTTTCTTTTTTGTTTGTGGAGGGCCCTTTGTTAGAGTTTTGTAGTGTCCTTCTTGCTTCATTAATAATGACGCTGGATGTGCTGCATGCAGAAACAAACAACTTCACCATCTCTAGTCGCTGTGCTCCCAAACAAATTTGGAAGTGCTGTGGTTAAGTTGCTCCATTTTCATCCCAGAGTCTGTTTTCTTCCCATACCATGCAACACAGGCATGCTGAAAGTCTGATCTCTGTTTTTCTTGACATCAGCCGCTGTACAAGGATCTGCAGTTGCCAGAAAGTGATACTTTGGTCCAAAGCAGGTGTCTACACCCACTCCAGACTGCTCCATCAAGGAGACATGCATAGCTTGTTTCCTTTGGGATCAGTCTTTTCTCTGAAGAGTCCATGAGAATTTTACTGCCAAGTTGAGTAGGAGAAGTGTGAGGGCCCCATTTTGTTTCTTTTGTGAGCTGATGACTTGCCTGTATTTCGCTCACCCAGGTGAACATGCCTACAAATGTTCCTCCTGCTCATTTTCCACCATGACAATCAGCCAGCTGAAAGAGCACTCCTTGAAAGTGCATGGGAAAGCACTGACACTACCAAGACCCCGCATTGTCAACCTTGCAGCCTCACACGCCCACCACACCTCCAAGAACCACACTCCTGCTGAAGAAGTGGAGGACTCTAATGGTAAGAGGTGCCTCAGAGCAAGAATTTAATTGTCTAAGGTGCCGCTTAATATTTTTATTGCAACCCAAATGGCAGCAGGCAGCTTTGCACCAAAAGCATCTTCGTTTGGTCATTAAGAGGAAACCAGAAGTTGCATCAGAACCCAAGAGTTAAACGTGATGTTGTAGGAAGTGATCTGCTTTAGGTCCTCACCAGTTCATAGTACAATTATTTGTCCCCTCACTGCAGCCGCTGACTTTAAAACATGTCACTGCTGGCTTTGCTAGCAGAGATTTACATTGTAGAAAATATTTCAGACTCATAATTTCCATTCGTAGCCAGTGGGAAAGGGGTCTTCAAATCCCATCCATGCTTCTGATTCTCTTTTATATTCATAGAATCACAGAGTGGTTTGGGTTGGAAGGGGCACCTTGATGATCATCTCCTTTCACTCCTCTACCATGGCCAGGGACACCTTCCACTATCCCAGGTTGCTCCAAGCCCCATCCAACCTCACCTTGGACTCTTCCAGGGATGGGGCAGCCTCAGCTTCTCTGGGAAACCTCTGCCAGGGCCTCACCATCCTCACAGGGAACAATTTTTTTCCTAATGCCTAATCTCATGAGTAGAGCACTTTGATGAAACCACATGATTAAGCTTAAAATGTGAACCAGTAATAGTAGGAAGAGTAATTACTGTTGTTGTCTGTTGTACAGAGGATACCAAAAGTGCCTTCAGATATTCAGCTGCAGGAAGGAGAACCTGAGCACTGTTTCCTTTTCAGTGCTTCTTTTGAAAGCTGTTGATCCCCTTGTGCTGGAGGGGTGTGTAGAAGATGCTTGGAAAGCAGCAGAGGGAGGGACACTGCTTAAACAGAGAAAATAGAAGAGGTGGTGTGGGGTATCACAGCAAGCTTTAAGGCTTTTTAAGTAGCAGACTATGAGGCATCTTCTGGTGTCACTTCCTACCAGTTAAGAAGAGAGCTCTTCTTTGGAAAAAATCCCTTAATTCCTGGATGAGTTTCATTGACATGGAAGGAGAATATTTGCAGATGTTCAAAGAACTGGAATGTATGGAAGGTGTGTTAGAAGAGGGGAAAATACCTTTTTATTTTCCAGAGACTTGAGTGGTTCTAGCTGCTAAACAGCAGGAATTTTGTTGTTTGGTGTTTTTCTTGGGATGCTGGTGAACTAAGGATGGGAGGTAGATATTATCTGTAATCGTTTTGTAGCATTTTTGGTCTCCTATTTTCCTCTGTTTCTCACCAAACAAAAACAACAAAAAAACTGAAAGTGAAATCAGAAAGAGTGGAAGAAAAAAAGTTCAGAAAATGGCTAAAAATAATTGGAATAAGTAAATCAGCATAAAAATACCTTATTGAAGGGGAAAAAAAAAGGCAAAATATTTTTGTGATTTAGCAAGTCACTTTTTGGGTCAGAATCAGAATCTTAACAAGAGATTTTGACCAGCTGCTCCCAGACAACGTATTTGTCAACAAGTTGTCTGGAATAGTGCAACTACTGAGTTTTTTTGCTAATGCTAGCTTAAGCTAATCCAGCAAACTGAGTACATTTTGAGATGTGTTCTACTGCTTTATTTTTTTTCTGCTTTTAAAATAAAATGTTCCACTACTGACTTAAGAAGTGGAGAATAATTTTCAGTGGCTGTCCAAGCCTTTCCTGTGTGTTAGCAGTCTTTTATTATTGGTGTGTGGACAATACTCTGTTTTGGGAAGGATGGTTCAGTTACCTTTTTTTTTTAAATTTTCCTTATCCCAGGAGCTCAAACTCTTTACTAGTGGAGTTAAAATTCAGGATACCTGCTGTAACCTGCAAAGGATGATTTTGCAGCCTTTAAGAACTCTTCCTAGAAATAGTTCAAACGATGTCTCTGTTAACAACAGCATTTCATTGGGTTGACTTTGTGACCTAGACCTGTATTACAGCCTGAGACCAAGGCCAAATTTGTCCCAGTTAGCTAGATCATCTTTAAATGGAGTTAATGGTTAAGTCACTTTGACAAGAATAGAGGCTACCCACTGGGGAGCTCATCAGACAAGTACAGGTGTTACAATAATAGTGTTAGCATTTTCAGCATTGCTTGAGGAAGGAATAACCTGCTTTAAGTAATTTTTTCACATTCTACAGTTGGCTGCAGATCAGGTTAATGGTGGCTGTTCTTGTGGCATCACATGGGTTTTTTTGGGTTTTTAGAAGGCAATAAATAATTGCCTCCATGGCCCAGGCCTGTGAGTCACAGGTGGTGTGCAAGACTAGATGAAATAACTGGTCAATAATAATAGGAATAATAGGAAATAATAGGAAATGCAGGCACTGTTATGTCCAGCTAGAGTATTAGGAAGGGCTCACGTGGTGTGGAGTAGCTGGATTTTGTCTGTTGGTGTGTGTGAATAACCTGCAGTGTGAGCCATGATCAAAGCCAATTCTCCAGGGAGGCAGAACTCAACCTGGGCTGGGGTGAAAGGCAGACAAAAAGCTGCATCCCATTGTTAGGGAGATTGTTTTGTAGGTTGATGGGTGTGCAGCAGGCTTGTGTAATTGAAGTGGTTGCAGAAAGGAGCTGTTCTTGCCTGTGAATAAATGCTGTGGTTGGAGGAGGAAATACAGCAGGGTGGTTTGGGGAGCTGGCAGGACTCATCTTGTGGATTGTTAAGCTCTGTAAAAATGTGGGAGAGGGAGAAGGATGCTGAATTGTAACAGCAAAGTGCATGAATAGAGCTGATCTGCAGCAGCAACACAGTGGAACTTCTGTGATGCTTCTTTTCCTTGCAAAAATTGTTCCCTGATGGGCCTTCCTTAGAACATTCATTTTGTTCTTTTAGATCCATCCACCCATCCATCAAAAGAGGTGAATGTATTCAGATTTCTCTGGCTCATCTCTTTCAGCTCTGTGTTGGTAGCAGCAGACCTAATCTGGAGTACTCAGCTGCACATCCCAGAGGTGTTTTTGGGGTGCCTGGTAGGCTTTTCATGGAACTGAAGCTGAAGTGGAGTAGGTACTGAATGTTTTGGGTAGAGCCATCCTTGCCAGCTATAATTCTGATGTCATTAGAAAGCATAACAACCTCTTCAGTCCAATTAATAACAATAATTCAGAGCATGTGTGCTCCTCTCAGGGCAGTAGTGTAAGAAGGCGATGGTGTCACTCTTGATGGGTCAGCAGGGAAGGCCTTTTTTACGCATGCATCATTCAAAGATCCTGCCTTTTTTATCCTACCCCTCTTTGCCTGCTGGGCAGTATTTTAATACATAAAAAAACTGTTTTCACTGTATCCTCTTCTAACCAGAAGTAAAGCACTCTGTGGGGCTTTTTGGGGGGTGTGGAGTGATGATATTTTGGTTTGTGGGTGTTCTTCTTACAGACAGACACAAAAAATTCCCAGAAAATACTGGTCATGAGTGCTGTTTTTCTGGTTTTCATGGTATAGGGGCATTAAATGGTTTGTAGTGCCCAGCTCTTGTTGACACAAATGAGGTTGCCATTGTGGTAAAATGTTCTTTGGCTCTCCTGATAGTTCACAGGTGTTTTTTGTCTTGCAAGAAGGAAATGGTGGGGGGTTGCTGTATATTTGCCTGAGTGTTTGGCTTGTTTGTTTGAATTTACTTATTTTCAATTTACACGAAAATGTTCCTTGAAAATTCTGAGAGCGTGAGCAGCAAAAGTTAATTGTAAATGGGAATACTACAAACTGCTAGGAGGACTGGATGAATCTCCTCACAGGATCTGCTTCCACGTTCTTTCAGCCTTTCTCAGAATAAGAGCTTGCATTCATGTTAATCTCTGCCCAGAAAGGGTTTTTTTTGGTTTTTTTTTTTTGATGGTGATGTCATCCTATGGGGCTGTGTGTGTCACAGGTAAGTGTTCCAAGCTCTGCTCCTGTTGAGGGCAAGGCAATGGAATAAAAAAAAATTAAAAAAAACAAAAACAAAAAAAAAAAAAAAAAAAAAAAACCAAACAAAAAAAAAACCAAAAAAAAAACCCACAAAAAAACAAAAAAAAACCCAAACAACTGCATTTCCAAGGCACCACGCTGGAATGCTCCCATCTCTTTCCATAAGAAAGACCTGCAGAGACACAGAGCAGACGCACAAAAATTGTGTGTCTGAGCGTGAGAAAACACGGCACAGCTGCAGGACTTGTGTGCAGAGGGATCATCAGCTGAGGGCAGAGCACATGGCCACAGACACTGCCTGTGTGAGTGGGGTTGTAAATTTAAAATCAGTGTGTTTGTGGTCAGGGGCTGGTGATCTGCCCTCCTCTCACAAACTGCAGAGACACATGAGCTCAACCCCTTGCCATTAAGTAAAGCAGAGTGACTTAACAGGCTGATAAACAGTTTCATCTTATGCCTTCAAACACAGCAAAGGCTTCTTAAGAGCATGTGAAATACCTGTCCTAAATTGCCCTGGCTGCTATTACTGATTTTTGGAGTAGCCCTTTATTTTTTGAAAACAACCCCTTGGGCCTAGGCATGTTGTAGAGCAAAGCACTGCTCTTTGATCATATGGCTGGCAGATTTGGAGCTTCATAAATTTCCTTGTGCCGTGACTGCGTGCAGTAATTCAAAATTACAGCTTTTTAAAATTTTAGTGTTTAAGAATATTGAGTTGTCGAAATAAAACAGCAAAGTGCTAGGCTAAACAGACCTGGATGTGGTTTCTAATGTTTCCTCAGTCATGGTGCTGTGGTATAAGTCCATTTCTTTTTACTGGCCACCAGTTCTTGATCTACAGAAAGTTGCACACTATTTGTGTGCAGATGAAGTTCAATAATTGTGCTTTTCACTGCTGTGCAAACCAAACAGAATTTATCATTAATACCAGCACACATCACAAAACACATGTAAGTAAGGTCAGAACTAGAAGATTTCCTGAGTCTCCCAGTACATGGTATGTCAACATCTTAATTAAATTTAATTAATTGCAGCAGCAAATGCATTGAAAACTGCTAAGTGAAACATCCAGTGCCCTGTTCCAGGTTTTTTTCACTGAACTTTAGCCTTTGCCAGCGGAAAATAACTTTGCCTCATCTAGAGGCTGAAGTATAAATACATCTGCTTGCTTTGCCAGGGCTAGGCTGGGCACGAAACTGCTTGACTGAGTCTTGTTTCTTGGACTGTTGTTCCAGAGCTGTAAATCCCTTCCCATTTTAGCACACTTTTCCAAAGTAGATTGTGCATAATCAGACTGGATGTCTTCTTCTGTGCTGCCTCACAGATGAACTTCTGAAGGGTACAGAGGGCCTTTGGCAGGTTTTGCTGAAGCAATTTCATGTAATACCAGAACGAGGGGAGGGCTATGGGCAGCAGGGCACCATTTCAAGAAAAATCCACAAATCTGGTGCCTGTGAGTCATGATTCTGCCTTCCAAACCTTTCAGATGAGAGTGGCAGGCTTCCCATGTGGCCAGACATACTACCCTGATTTTTGGGTTCTCCTGTTTTATGTTGTTGTTGTTGTTGAGTCTTTTAAATCCATATCATGCATTGTGGCTGACTTGCTTATTTTTATTCACGTGCGCTGTTACTCTTGATAAGGGATATTTTTCTAACCTTGCAGTCAGGGCAGAAAGTTCCTAAGATGGTCCCTTCCCCTTTGGTGCTGTTTCTCTGTTATTGTTGCTTGTGTGTCTTTGTGTTTTATGGCTGTTGCTGTCTGGGGAAAATCACAATGGTCAGTCCTCACAGCCAGAAAACTTGGTGTTAGAGCAGAATGTCGTTTAGTTCTGGGTTTGGGAGTTTTTTGGGAGGAGGGCTTGGACAAAGACTCCTTTGAAGTTTCAGGCCCTTTTGTTTCACTGCAGTTTGGCTGGAAGGGCGGAGAGCCAGTAGTGACTGCAGGGCAAATCCAGGCAGAGCTACAACAGCTAATTGCTTTAATTGCCAGGTGAGATGGAAGGATTGCATCCATGTTAAGGATGCAAGGTGGTGATCTGCATACTGCAGAATAGAAGATGGTTTTGCTTTTGTAGTTACACTTGGGCTGCAAGGAACTGTCTGCTTGTTCTGCTTGTTTCCCTGCTTTTGTGCCCCACAGGAGTGATGCCTCACAGGAGTGATGCTTCATGCTCACTCTCAGCTATCAGATTAACCTCTGTTACCTGAGGGTGCTTTTTTTTGTTTTTCCCCACTGTGCTCCTTCTTTCCCTAACCTAGAGCAAGTTCCTGCTTTCCCCTCAGCCTTTGCTCTTCTTCCCAGAGTGGCCACGCTGCCTGACAGTGCTTCTAAAACTCTGCGGTAATTGTTGATTTGTCTCACTCCTTGTGGTCAGCGTTAAGCCAAACATCAGATGCTGGATCATATAGGACTTTTCTCCTCCATCAGATTGGCAGGGACTGGTGGAACAAGCACAGGGCTTGTTCACCTCCACTTTTACTGAACAAACTCCTCACTGTTCCAAGGTCCTGAGGCACTGGGGGGATGACCTTGTTCTCTGAAGCTCTCTTCCACTGGGGTATAGTTGTTTGGCTTCTGGCCTTTTCCTGCAGCATGTTGAGAACTGTTTTGTGGCTGGTGGAACAGAGGGAGATGTCATTGGCTGTGCTGAGGGGAGTGTCAGCTCGCTGTTCATTGTGCTTTTTTTTTTCTGATGCTGTTTTTTTGTGCTCGAGCTGAATGGGCAAAGGCAAAGCCAAGACTGGAGAAGGTTGGTGTCAGCCTTGTGTGGAGTTGGCCACCCTGCTGTGATGGCATTGCTGTGGCCCTGGAAGGCTTGCCTAGGCTTGGAAGAAGACAGAATGTTTGGGCAGGTCAAGAAATTAATGAAGGAAGAAACATCTGATGCAAAAAGAAGTTACCTGATAGCATTCACAGAGAAAGAAGGAAGAGTATCCTGACTCCTGTTGTGGGTTGGGTTTTTATTGTTTGGGTTTTTTTTTTTTTTTCCCCTGAGGTTTTTGGTTTCTTTTGGCTCTGATTTTCTTGTTCAGGATAAAGGACAAAGTGGTAGATGCTGATCTCTTGTGTGCCTGGGGAATTTGTGATCACTCAACACAGAGTGAAAAGGATGCTGTTGGCTTGAAAAGGGTACAGGGTATGCAAGAGGGCATTTCTGCAGAGCATCTTACCCACGTATCACAGCTTTCTCTGTCAGCCTCGCTGATATCCTCCCTGTCACCTGAGACTCCAGTTTATCCCATTGATTTAAAACATGCTGGAGGGATCTGGTGCTTGGCAGAGAGGTAAAAACTTTGCTCATTTTTGCTCTGTTGAAATGGATGTGTGTTATCATCATAGTTGACAGCCCAGGATTTGACATTTAAGTAGCTGGTTTTATTTCTTCTTTAAGGAACATTGTTACTACAAGTGCTTGAAAACACTGCCCGGAGTGTTCTGGGCTCAGAGCTGGTGATAGAGATGAGGACTTTCTGTTGGCAATAAAAATAATGTCAAGGTGTGTGCTGGAGGTCTCCACAACAAATTGCACAAGTTCACGTTCCTGAGCTCTGTAGTTAGAATGGATCCTTGGTACCCACATACTGCCACTGTAATTTTAGGGTCAGTTTTAAAGCAGAATGCCAATAAGAATTGCTTGATAAATTGATTTTCCCCCCTCTCTTCATTTCAAGCTTTAGAGGAGAGTGAGCATTTAGATGACAGAAACATGTGTGTTTGTGGCACTGTGTTTGTATTAATACAAATATGTAGAGCATCACGCAGGGAAGGAAATGTGAATATTACCTGATGAATTGCCCTTAAAAATGAGAAGGAAATCATGGAACACAACAGCATGGGGATCAAATGGCTACTGATGAAAAAGTAAAAAGTTGATTGGTAGATTATTGTATTGAGTGAAGAATCACTTGAAGTAGAACTTTTTAAATTCCAAAAAGAGCCTGTTGCCAGTAAGTCCTTTTAGTAGGTTGGTTAAATCAGTGTCTTGCTAAAGCTATTTCCAGTTATGTTTGTGTTCCCTCTTCTGCAAATGCACTTCCATTTATGAAGTTTGAGTTTGATTCAACAGAATAAGGAAGAGCTGGACAAAATTTTAATGTGTTTTATGGAAATAGGTAAGGTCATGGAGGTCCCAGTGTTTGATATGTAGCAGAAATCCTGGTTTTAAGTGCAAAGGAATTTCTGTTGACAGTGAGAGGATTGTGTGCAGCCTAAATGTGACCAGTAAGCAGCCAAGTCACCTAAAGAACAGGAAAGTTAGATTGATTTGAGGGTGGGAAAGAAATATTGTTGTGGGGAGAAGAGATGAAAACAAGGGATAACTGGAAGTTATGGTGAAGCATTTTCTGAGCACTAAACTGGTCCTTCCAAATTACAGCATCAGCAGAGCAGGGTGGTGCCTGCCTTGAAAGCTCATGAAAATGGGAATTTCTGGTGTGTTGAATACTCTTAAACAGAGGAGCATGGGGATCTCCTGAACTGATCTTTTTCTTCTTACAGAAATACTGTGGTATAACTTTTTTCATCAATTATATTGCTTTTCCTTAGATCTTAATTAGTTCCTGCTGCTTTCAAATATATCATCTTTTACAGACTATTGTAGGCACTCCTGATCTCAACTATGCAACTCCAAAATTCTTGTTCAGGCAGCAGGGTAAGAGTCTCTCAGTGGAAGTGATTCAGATGATAAAAATTATTTATTATTTTTGTCTTGAGGTGAAATTTATGTCCCTTGGAAGTTACTTGGATATTAGCACAAGAAGCTGTATAGCCTCTGTGCTGTCTCAGTCCCAATCAGAGCTATAGTATGCACACAAATTCAGAGGAAATTCAAAGTTATAGAGAAATATGGATATAGCTTCTCTCACCTCTTCTGAATAAATAAGATTACATACTTCATGTGCCTTTCTCATTGCTCTCTTCTGAAATACATGTAATATCCTTCTCACAAAAGCTGGTGTGTCATGATCCAAGAAGTGGTCTTTAGAGATAAAGCTGAAATAAATTCCACCAAAAAGGTTTGGTTTTGTTTTGTTTGGGGTTTTTTTGGTGGGTTTTTTTTTTTTTTTTTGGGGGTGGTTGTTTTTGTTGTTTTTGGTTTGGGCTTGTTGTTGTTTTTTTTTGTGGGGAGGGGTTTGGGGTACTAGTGGTATATAAATCCCTTAAATGACGATTTTAGTCAGGGCTTTATTTTCTTTACTTTGTGATTACTCTTTGCTTTTTTCTTTGGAGTGTGCAAGTGGGGGCACAAAACTTTTGTCTGTTATCTCTCGCTCATAACATTCTGGCAATGTAAAGGTTCTTAAGCAGAAATCAGAATTTAGGTAGAGGACTATAGGCTCACACTGTTTTTAAGCATTCAGTGAACAAGACTTGTGCTGTCTGTTTCCCTGAGCTTCGTCATGAATGTTTAGTTGCATCTCTCTGAGTCTGAGTCTCTTCTATCTTCCCCTCCCCTCAGCTTAATTTATTGCCAGAACATTTCACCCTCCCACATACTCTTCCTTCCAGGTCAGTGCTGTGTGGCATAAAGTGAACAAATGTGTGCAGTCTTCACAATCTTTGTATGGCACCCTGCTTCGCCACCTTCCCACTTTTCAAGCTGTTGCCATTCATGGCTATGTGCAATCCTGCCACTCAGTCAGCTGGTAGTTTTGAGCCCCGTTGAATTTTGGAAGGGATTGTGTTCCTAAATCTCCTAAATTCCACCCTTACGCTTATCCTTAAGCATTTTAAAATAGCAATTTGCCTTATGTTGTCTGTTGGTGTTCTTTGGTGCAGCATTGCATCTTTACTCGCTTTTACAAATTTTTTATCCAGAGGAAGCTGCTGCTTTTCTGAAATCCTTGGATTTTTTCCTGTCGTTCTTTGCAGAAATTTTCTTTTTATGAATGAATTCGGATAAAATTAAATAGCACTCCAAATATTTTCCTCTTCGTCTCTCTAGAACATTTCCTTGCAGATCTAGAATGTCCTAGACCTATATTAACATTTCATTTCCTTTTTTTCTCTCACAAAGTGTTACTAAGCGCTTTCTTTTATTTATACATTCCCGTTGGGTTTTTTTCCTTATCTCATGAGCCAAACATCTCTGTCCCTAATTTCACTGTTCTTACAAATACTGGTCTCCTTTGACTGGTTGATGTTTCTGTGTGAATATACCAGGAGGGCATGGTGTCTTCACTTTTATCTCCCAGTGACTCCTCCTGGTCGTTGAGCTATTAAATTATTAAAATTCTGTAAAGTCAACAACGTCACTTTCCAGTGCACTCCAACAACTGCTATTCCTGAGCAGTGTTCCTCCCTCCACCCCTATCCATCACTCTGCAGGCGTGAAAGTGTTTATATTACATATGTCTCATTCTGTCTACCCTAAAAGGATGGAGCAGTGCTTGAATTTCCTCCCTCTAAAAAGTCCTTTTCCCTCTTGTTTCTCAGCTGTTGCTCAGTGTCTCGTACTTTGATATGTCTGAGTGAATTTCTGGCTTCTTCTTGTTGGGTTTAGGAATCTTGTGGAAGGGTTTTGCTGTTGCATATGGTGTTCGTTGATACCTCTGAAAATACCTAAAAACAGCTGAAACATCACTGAATTTCTGTGTAAATTTATGTTTTCAGTTCGGGATCTGAAACTGCTTTTTTTTTCTCCTAGCAGGAATCCCAAAGTTTTGTTTTCGTTTAGGTATCTCAAGCATGTTATATGCTACACAGGATCTAATGAAACTTTGGATTTTCATTTTGCTTCTATGGTGGGTTTTTATTGTGTATTTTCTTTGCACATTTTTTCCCCAGTGTGTGACCCTGGGGTATGCAGGGAATCAAGCTGAATTTTCGTGCTCTTTTGGCTGAGGTAGTAACTTCCAGATTTGTTGGCAGACTCAGATTTGTCCAGTCTTTGGGACTGTACTTTGGATGAAGTTTTTGGAGTGACAGCATTCCTGAGCAGGGATTTTAGTGTTCTAAGCATTCTGCAAATGCCCCTGGAGGGACACAGTGAGACTTGAATGTGTGTTCTTACCAGAATGCAGCAGTAATTTAGATATAGCTGTGTTGATAAATCACCCCATGGACAATCATTTCTCCTTCTTTCCTTTCAACTTCTGGAATTTTGGGTATAAAAATGCTCTTCTCTACTAAGGAAAGATAATGCCTTTTAGATGCATAGGTGCTGGCAGGGGTTACATTATTTGTTGGCCTTGTTATTTGTCCTGTGCAGGTAATTTGTAGGTAGATGCCATATGTAAAATCTCAAAATTGAGATTCACAGCATTGCCGCTGTTTTTTCCGTTTTTAACTGCAGCAGTCACTGTTAATTTTTGCCTCTTGACACAACTGTAGGTGTCCTTCATTTTATCTCAGATCATCCGATGCTGTTAACTTGGTTTTGGAATTGCACAGTGAAGTCCTTCCATTCATTTTGAAACAAATTGGTCTTTAAAAAGAAGCCTCAGTGTTTTGGGTGTGGGCTTTTTTTGTTTGTTTGATTGTTCAAATGAGTCAGGGCTAAGTGTTCTATTTTCTTCCCTTTCATTGCATATATGAATGTGCTTTATTTTCTTGTGCTGGCTCAAGGCCGTTGAGTGAAAAAAAGAAAAGCGCCTTTTTTCTTTAAAATGTAAATGGTACTTCCTGGTGTTTAATTTTTCTTAATTTCCCTTCCATTCCTGTTTATTCACTGCTGCTGTGTTTTACATGTAGTTAATACAATTTTTCTGAAATCTTCCTTTTGCTTGCTTTAAATGTTCTCAGATTTCTTAGGCTTTTAGGGCTTTTTTTACTTTTTTCAGACATGGATGGCTCTTCCTGCTCTAGGCCAAGAATGTTAACACTTTATCAGAGTGCACCCAGCCCTTTGTGCTTGGGGGTGCAGGAAGAAGAAGAGGTGGAACTTGCATTGTGTACAGCCATGACTCAGTTTTTGGGTTGTGGAGGAAAAGCTCTGCTCCTTTCCTCCTTTGTCCTCTGGCCTGGCATCCTGTTGTTGGGGCAACACCTCCAAAAGGTGTCTGGAACAGCAGCCCACTCTTCCAGCAGGAGTAGAGCAAGGAAAAATGCAGTTTTTAAAGCAGTGTACTGTGACTGTGGATATGCATGCCCTGGCCCTTCTCTAAGACACTGCTTTTAAGACGTCGAAAAAATAAATTTAAAAAAAATATCCAAAAGCTCATCCCCTATCCACTGTTTCTCATTTGCTGGCAATTGGCATTCTGTGTGCCAGAATGCATCTTTGGAGGCAGGCTCTGGTCAGCTGGTGCTGGTTTTGGAGTGGCATAATGAAGGTGGGGCTCAGTGAAACCCAGGCAAAAACTTCTTCCTGTGCCTTCAGTCAACTTTGGGCTCTGTCCAGGGTGTTCCTGGTGGAGCTGGGCTGCCCCTTCAAGCCAGGGGAGCTGTCTGGCAAGCTGGTTCTCAGACACCATCAGGAGCCCTATGCACATGTGTTAATCCTGAGTGTTTTCCTTCAGGAAGTGCTAAATCTTGTGGTACAGCAAGTGTAATGAAAGAATTTGGCAAGGGAAAAGGCAAGGAGTACACTAGACTGCCATTGTTCAAGGGTACAGCTCACTGGAAAAACTCTTCAGATGGCTTTTAAAAATTCCTTTAAATGTCGTGACTCTTTCAAGTGTAATGAAGCAACATAATAAAAACTGTGGGGTGGCCTGTGTGAAAGGTAGAATTTTCTCCTGGCTATTGACAGTGACAGGGAAAAAGCTACTTGATGTGCCTTTTATTTTATTGTTTTGTTTTGTTTTGTTTTGTGTGTGGGAATTGACATGGAACTATCTGCCTCTGCAGTTTTCACATACCAGATTCCGCAGGGTTGTGTAAATAACCGATGGAAAGTCCGAAAGCTGGAATAATAGACACCAGATGATAGGGGGAGTAAAAACATCTGAAGCACAGTAGATCTTGCAGACAACAGCAGAACTTCCTTCTCCTGAAAAAAATGGTTTTTTAGACCTGTAGCTTTCCTAGCCATGGATATCTCTGGGACTGTGGCCAGGAACATTGGTGATGTGGTGGAAATTTTTGATCCTTTCTTCCTGAGGCGGGGAACAAGTGAACCACAAAGTAGACTTCAGTACCCTAAGAGTAGTTTGACTAGAACACATTAAAAAAAAAAGAAAAAAAGAGGAAAAAGAAACAAACAAAAAAAACACCCTGTTTCAAATGCTATGAACTTTCTTTTTAGACTGCCTTGCTCTTGCCAGGAGATCTGTCTAACAGTGTTTTGAGCTTTTAGAATCACTGAACCTGGTAGCCCAGAGAAGTGAGTCAGCAAATCCCATCTGAGCCCTCAAAGTCCTGTTCCAAAGTAGGGGTGAGCACACAGTTGCTGCCTTTGAGAGAAGAGAGACTTCTGCAGAGGGGTTGCAGCTCCTCAGGGCTGTCCTGTGCCAAAGTAAAGGATGTGGGGAGCCTGCTTCAAACACAGGGGAAAGAAAGCCTTGACATTTAAACAGGTGGAGCTCGCTGTGAGCCCTCCTGGTGAACAAACGTGCTGTGGAAGTGGTGGAAGCAAGGGATGATAAATGCTGCCTTGTAATCCAGCCTCACTCAGCTGAGGGGGCTTGGATAAGAAAAACAAACCCAAATTTCATTTGTTTTACCAGAATCTTTCATGTCTTTGCCTTCCCCTTTGCTATGTACACCTGGTGGTGAAGCCAGGGGTGCCTGGAGACATTTACGTGCTGTGTCTATTTTGTTTCAAGGTCTGGTTTGGTTTTTTTTATTGTCATTATTTGTTACTCATTTTTTGGGCATGTGTAACCCCCTGCCTGTGGTAGTGGGAAAAGAAAGCAAGCATTTTGCTCTTTTGAAGACAGGTGGAGAAGTCCCCACATTCAGTGTTGTATAGGCCTGTTTGCCTTTTGTTTCCCCATACTAATTGGTTGGATTGGATGGTGTTAAGTTCCCACAAATGTGTGTCTGTGAGGGAATTCTTATATATCTAGCCTTGGGGAATTCAGCTTTGGAAAATGAAGAACACATCGAAGCAGGAGGTGGCTGGTACAGTTTGTGTCCTTACTTCCCTCCCACCTCCCCCCTCCCCTGGCTATTCTTCCCCCTTCTAGAAAGCTTAGGAAAAGAGCCTTTTGTCTTCTATTCAGGAAAATTGCACTGAAATTCATCTGTGCTTTATTCATCTGCTTTGATTTGTGCCATTCATGGGCAGCTGTGGGTTATGTAGAACAAAGCAGATGAATTCGTAACTTCCACATTCAAGCAGTGTGTTGGGAAAGGTTCAACACCACCCTCCCTCCCCCCACACTCCTTTTTGGGGGTGTCTAACCAACATATTACGGCTTTCAGTTTCACTACTGAGACATCTCTGGACTCTGTTTCCTCCACATGCCATTAAAATGGTGTGGCAGAGTTCTGCTGGCTTGTAGAAGGGATGTGTCTTTGGAGATCTCTTTACTCAGTATGGCAAAGCAGCAGTTTGAAAGTTTGCTTTACTGGAATTTATGATTAAGCATCTTTATTTTCCAATAATGATTTAATTTCTAACATCATCAGCATGAGCATGGAAGAGTATCCATTTATTTTTCTTCTTTTTTTCTTCTTTTTTTTTCCCATATAGATAGATTATTTACATGTACCCTGTGCCAGATCTTCACCTTATGTGAACTGGCATAAGAAAGAAAATGGATTACATTTTTTTCTTCTTTTTTTTTTTCCCATAGATAGATTATTTACATGTACCCTGTTCCAGATCTTCACCTTGTGTGAACTGGCGCAAGATATTTGAGAGGATCTGCTCTGATTTTATGTGCCAAACACATAAAACATTTGGCAGTATGATTAAAGGGCTTTACCTTCAAAAATTAGGTGTCTTAAAATCAGGCTTCTTTTTTAGACTACTTTAATTTAAATGTGCCACTCATTTTCTCCCTGAATCAAATCTAAAAAAGCATAATTTCTATTTCTCACCTTATAAATTGTAGAATACACATTAAATTAGATTAAGAAATGCTGCACCTCTTAATCCCTTCAGAAAGCAGGATTAGTTTCATAACCAACAGCTTGGTCAACCCCCTCCAAAAGCCAGCAGGTTCTGGAGCAGGCATCATCAAACCTTTTTTAGATTTGTTGATCCACCTGGAATAACAACTCCACTCTGTTTCCCTGCAGACTCTTCATACTCTGAGCCTCCTGATGTTCAGCAGCAGTTGAACCACTACCAGTCTGCAGCTTTGGCCAGGAACAACAACAACATCAGCCCAATCCCACTTTCTGGGAGTGCTGCAGGAGTGGAAAAAGCGGAAGCCATCCTTAACTGTGAATTTTGTGAGTTCTCCTCGGGGTACATTCAGAGCATCCGGCGCCACTACCGCGACAAGCACGGAGGGAAGAAACTCTTCAAGTGCAAAGATTGTTCCTTTTACACAGGCTTTAAGTAAGTACTCTGCTAAACAGATGAACTGAACTCATGAGGGGTTTTTTTTCAGCACTTGAAAAGACTTCTGAGGTCTTTGATGGCCAACAGGAACATGGGCACTGCTGGCCAGGGAGAGGAGTATAGGAAATGCCATGCCAGATCACAGCAGCATCCATGTAATCCATTTTCTCCTTGCCTGCAACAACCGGGACCATCTGCTGCAGACAACAGCACAGTTGCAGAAGGTTTCAGAATCATGGAATTGTTTAGAATGGGAAAGACCCTTCAGATCATCGAGTTAACCGTTAACCCAGCACTGCCAAGCCCTGTGTTAAATCTCAGTGACACATCTGCTCATCTTCTAAATCCCTCCAGGGGTGGTGACTCAGCCACTTCTCTGGGCTGCCTGTTCCTGTGCCTGACAACCCTTCCTGGGAAGAAATTTTTCCTTACATCCAGTCCAAATCTCCTCTGGTGCAACTTGAGGCCAACAGGTTCACAACATCCTCATTGTCCGCTTGGCACAGTCCTTGCAAAAGTCATAAACTCTTCATTTTCCCCCCAAGTTCCAGACATGCCATGCCAGTCTCATCTTTTGGCACATTGAGTCAGCATGCTCTTACACCTTTAGGATTTTCTCCTTGGAGAACATCCAGTGTTCCTGGATTCCTTTGTCCTCCAGGATGCCCTCCCAGGGGACTCTGAACCAGTCCCCTAACCATGCCAAAGCCTGCCCTCTGGAAGTCTAGTGTGGCAGTCTGCTGCACCCCTCTTTATTTTGCTGAGATTCTCTGAGAGTCAAAAACTATCATTTCATAATCCCTTTGTCCTTAAGTGTGAAAATTTTCTCTGCAGAAATAATGTAATTTCCACATGCAACCAGCTTGAAACGTGGGACAATCAAGTGTCCAGCGGTGACAGGGGAATTTATTTCACCTTACTGAAGAAACCCTTCTCATGTAATTTTATTTTCCCCCCTGGTCTTTCTAGCTTAAATGATAGAAAGATGCTATTCTCTAGCATATCTGATAGCATACAGAGACATTTCAGAAAATCCAATTGTTTAAATTTAAAGGCTCGGTGCCTTGTGCGTTTGTTTGTGTGTGTGTTTTTAGCTGCTCTTCTGTAAGAAAAGAGAAAAAGGCACATGTGCAGTTCATCATTTCCTCCTGATGTGCTGGGCCCTTGAGCATAACGCCCTGAGCTGACATTTGAGGTCTTGAACTTGTTAACAGTGACAGTAAACAATAGGACTGGATCAAGGGAAGGAGTTCTGTTGAAGAAAATGTTGAGCACAAACCTGAGAGAATCCACATGGGAGCACTGGGTCTACCCTTTGTTGCTTCATTTTTGCTCTCCCCATGTTAAAATTTCCTGCTTATGTTTAGTATCCTGATTGCTCTCTTAAATACTACCAGAAATTTACAGGTCCAATCTGCCTGTGTCTTTCAAGTGCCATTTTCTTTCACCTTGATATTATGAAATAAATCAGGCAGCATTTAAACACATTCATAGCAGTGTATTTTCTGTCTTAAAAAGGTGAAGGAAGAGGCAAAAAAAAAACCCTCAAAAACATGCCAATCCGCTCTTCAAGCCACCTTAGAAACTTAAAAGCATGAGAGCAGTGACCAAAGTTGATAGAAATATACCTGCAGAATTCAGTGATTGCTGGATTGGGTCCAAAGCCACTTTTTACTCTAGTTCAGTGTGTCAAGCCCCATAGCTTTTGCAACATTTATCACTGTTTTAGGAGAAAATAACCAAGTGCCCCAAGTTTAGAGACAGTTTTTGATTTCAGTAGTTGGGCTTGTGGTTAAATGGATGTACAGTTAATTTCTTCTGTTATGTGTTATCTCTTGCAACTTCTAAGTATGCAGCCAGTGTAATGCCAGCATGAAATTTTTGGTTCAAAAGTACTGTGAAGTATTCATTCATTCTTCCACACTAATAAGTACAGTATTCTAAGTCTTGGGTTTTCAGATCATTACAGCTGATGGTTTGAAAGTTAAACAACTCAGTGCCAAACTCGCTGTGAACGCAAATCCCTTTGGTACCCACAATCTAAACAGTTTGGCTGGTTAGATCAAGATGGCTAAGGATGTTTTCTGCCTCAAATAAGTTTGTCCTCCCCTCTGCAAGCCCAGAATAGCTGACAGATTTTATTCAACTTGCTAAAAATTCAACTTTCACCGGAGAAAGCGCACTGAACATTTCAGCCTGAAGACAGATAGCGAGCATGAAGGATGGGAATTCTTCTGCTATCTTGACTATAGCAGTGTGACTATATGGAGCAGCCCATGCAGCAGAATATCTTGTCACCAGGAGTGTTTGTTGCTTTGAGGGCAGGAGCCTGCAGATTCCTCCGCTCATGTGTCGCTCATGTGAGCAGCCCCTCTGCGGGGCCGCGCAGACAGGGCTGAGTGGCATCTGCACCTCTTTACACCACACATCCCTTATAGAGAGATGTGGCACCTCGCTACTGCCTTCCTGACTGCTGCCATTGTCTCCCTCCTCTCTCACAGATCTGCTTTTACTATGCACGTGGAGGCTGGGCATTCAGCAGTCCCTGAGGAAGGACCCAAAGACCTTCGCTGCCCTCTCTGTCTCTACCACACCAAATACAAACGCAACATGATCGACCATATAGTTCTGCACAGAGGTAAAAACATCCATGTCCATGTCTGTGTCCAGTGAGGGGAGTGCTGGACAGGGCCCTGGTTCTGGTTTCATTCAATATTTCAGACTGGTTTCATTAATTTTTTCCTCTCTCTGTACATGAGGGCAAATATGTCAAAGGAGTCACTAGCCCTTGATTGTCTTTTTGTTTCTTTTCTATAAGATGCAACTGATTTATTTCCTGTACAATTCAAAGTTTTCCAGTGCTGAAACAGGGCAGATTTGGGATAGTTTTTAAGGTTTTCCTCAAGGGAGGTGAAAAACCATCAAACACCTGTTTAGAAAGGGTTGCCCTAATTTGCAAGTTTGATCAGAGTTGTGCCCTGACCATGTCCTTGTTATCTTAAAGGCCTTGCTATCATAAAGTCACCCAAAAGGTTTATCAGCTAACCATAGAGGCCTCAAAATATCCCTTGATAAATTCCTTGAGTATTTTCTCCTCTGTGTTCTTAGGGACAAAATAATTATCTCATTTTTCACTTTACCGTAAGGCTCCTTTTCTGTCTACACCTCTTAATTTTTAAATACATTTTTTTTCAGCCTGCTAAAAGTGGGAGTAGGGGTTTCTATATTCTATTAACTGTGGGCTTGGTAGCTCAGAAGAGACAGCAGTTTGGGCTCTCTGGGCTGGGATTCCTGCCCACAGCTATCACACTTGATGCTTGTGGATGGTCTGTTGGCTGCCGAAACCCAAACCCATGTGTTGGGATGGCACTCTGCCTGCGTGCAGGTTGGGCAGAGATTCACAGTGGGGTACTGGTGGTGAGCAAACACAGGTTTTGCATGCCATCTTTTTCCTGGAGGAGATTCTGGTGTGACAAGTGCTGTCGTAATTCCATGTAGTATACCACTTCTCAGTGCTGGTAGCTTGGAGTTCTTCTAGTACCAGCTCAGTGAGCTTGGCAGAATTCAGATTTCTTTCTAGCAGGGCTAGAAAGAAATCTGGCAGGTGTAGCAGGGCTTCTGTGAGGGAACATCTGGGGAAATGACCAGAAAGCGCATTACAAAGCTGACATATTTGGTTGCAAGGGTTTGGCCAATGCTTTGGCTTTTACTTCCTGCCCTTGGAAGTGTTGCTGTGTCAGATTTTTCCTGGTTTTCTCCATTTTGTGGCCATGCCAGGGCTCCAGCAGACAATGCCAGACCTTTAAAATAGAGGGAACTGGATGGGTTTAGGGTATTTTCCATCTTGGCGTAGGTTGGGTGTTGGGATTGTCCAGTTGCAGAAGTGGAAGAGCTCAAGCAGCTCTACTGTTTGTGCAGAGCTGTTTCTGACCAGTTGAAAGGAGGTTGTCACCTCCTGGGTGAGTGAAACTGTGGATCTTTTCTTCTGTAGGACTTCCTTCAGTTGCAGAAACCAACCTCAAAGAGTTTTTGCTGCTGGAGCAAGCCTTACGGCAAAAGGACATCATGGTCTACACACCACAGTGCTGGGGGGAGGAGAAAACAGGGTAAAAAAAGTTTTAATGCAAAGGGGATTATAGCTGATAAAAAGTCTCAAGAGGCCACAAAAGGGTTTTCTTTGACATCACATATCCAGGGTTCATACTTACAGTGATTTCTTGTGCACACATCCAGCTAAAAAACAGCCTTCTACTGTTGTGCTTAATTGTGTGGCCGCTGAAGCAGATGGTTTTGACAAGATTTAATGTGCATTGGAAAAGAGACTGAGGGATAGTCAATGTAGTCTGAGATAGCCTTCCTGTTTTATGGCAATTGCATTGGCAAAGCAAGGGCATAACCCTGAGCTTCAGCCCAAGAAAATTAGTTTTGAGGTAGATGAAGTGGTGCAGTATGTAAAATCAAGAGTGAAGGATTCGATCCGCTCACAGTTAATGTTCCTTTTGTGCAAAAGGCATGTTTATAGATGCATGACTCTTACATTACTTCCAAGTTGGTGCACCCCTAATCCTTGGTGAAGCAGCATGTGCTTGAAATGGAGAATATATTTGCCTCCTAATGAGTGGCTACAGAGGCTGAATTTCACAGGGTGAAAGCAGTATCAGCTAGAAGCTTGAATGCCTAGTGAGAAGAAAAATATATAAGGCAAGGAATTTGCTTTCCCATGAAGAAGGAGAGGTTCCAAGAACTTCTCTCATGCACCACCTGCCCCTGACCAGTGCCAGGGCAGTTCAACCTCCCTCCTGTGGGTACAGGGGGTGCTGCAGGTCGCTGAGGAGAAGTTTGGCTCTCTAGTTCTTCCTGGTCTCTATGACAGGCAAGGGGAGACAGGGAATTCCTGATCTAGCAGCATGTTAGCCTTTAATTTATGCTGCACAACACAATTAGTGTGTCACAGAACCAGCTAGGTTGGAAAACAGCTCTGAGACAATTGAGTCCAACCCGTGGCCATTCCCCATCTTGATCCCAGCCCAGAGCTCAGGGTGCCCCCTCCAGGTGCTCCTGGGACACCTCCAGGGATGGGGACTCCAAACCTCCCTGGGCAGCCCCTGCTAAGGCCTGACCACCTTTTCTCCTGATGTTATCCTTTCCAGTAGCATTCCCCTTGTTAATTTTGAAGTATATTGGTGTTTTTCCAGGGCTGAATCCAACTTCACCGTTGGCTATACTTTTAAATCCTTGGGCACTTTTGTTCCTTATCCTTCCTTTAAAGAACCCAGTGATTTTCTTCTTCCATATAAGAGAATACCACCCATATGTTTGAATACCTTTAATTATCTTTAAGGTAAATTTTCAGATTTACCCACCTCCCCAAAGGCTTCCTTGCTACAGATCCTGGTTCCTTGCACATGCTTTTTTTCTGGCATTTTGCATTGTACATACAACCTCACAGATACATGCAGAATCCTTGTGCTGTGCTTGCTTTTGACTACTGGAATCCAAATACTACTTGTTCTGTGGGTGTAGTTTGGATTTCCAGGCAAAAATGTGTATTTTCAAAACCCAGGATGACCAAGTAATTGGTCTGTCTAGATAGTAGGGCTGCCTTTTTTGTTTTGTTTTGTTTTTGTTTACCTTTGAGGGAAGGAATTGAGTTATATATGCTTTGATGTGCTGCTGAACAAAGATCTCTCCTTATAACTGAGGACTAATAGAGTCCTGAGCTCTCTTGTGCCTTGAGCCAAAAAATGTATGTCTGCTTTGAGTTGCAGTACTGAGAATAGTTAGTCATTAATGTCCTTTCAGTTCATTCCCTGATACAATTAGCCTGAATATTCCAGCCTAGTGTAAGGATTGGATTTCTTGAACCAAGATGATGCTTTTGTTAGGTGTTTATTTTGTTGTTAATTTTTTAATTACCACTCTTGCAAAATTGTTCCACAAGTTGGGACATCTTTTTGTGAGGTTTCTGCAGTAGTCTTTGATTAGACACAGATGGAACTTTGAAGAAGTCTCACGGGGGGTAAAGAGGCTACCTCTTCAATTTTTGTGTGGGGCTTTATGGTTTGCTGTAATTTTGTTGGTTGTCCAGACATGATAAGTGCATTCTAAATGAGTAATTAAATAAACAGGGCTTTGCAGGGGCAAGCTGGAGGTGAGAACATCACCTTAAGAAATGTAACATTCCAGGTCCAGCTAGCCCTGCAAGTTCCAAAATCATAGCTTGGAGGAAGCTCACTGACATGAACACATCATGTAAAAATTATAAATCATTCCCTGAAATTGAAATCTTTCAGTCTAGAGTTGATATTGGTGTCTATTTTGCCCTTCTCTTACTGTGTTGCCTTTGATTTGGGGGCTCTGTATGTGTGATTGTGAGGTAATAGGTTTTGTTCACATGAATGAGAGAATGCTGCTTACTTCAGGCTGGTAGATTTAAAGTTTTATACCATGGCATGTTTTAGCCTTTCTAATCCATGCCAGCTGTTAGAGGAAAGGTGAATGTTAAAATATTTTAATCAGTATTTCTGGTTTTGAAAACTTCCCTTGGCTTTTTCACTTCTGAAACCAGCTGTGTCACGCATTTCTGAGGGCCCAAAAACACGCAGCTGCAACAACCTTGTAAAAAGTTTCTCTAGTGATCTCAGCAGCACAGCTTTGAATTCTGCTGTGTCTTAAACCCTATTCTCCCCTCCCCTGTTTCCACCCTGAATGGCCACTGTTTGGTTTCTTTATAGTTAGAGAAGCTGCTGTTGGTGTAGAAAAGAATCGTAAGTCTTTGGGCGTTTGGTTTTTTGGGGGGTTTTTTTTGGATTAAGGCATAGCCTTGGGGAAAACTTAAAAAGAGGAAGTTAGGAGATAGATAAGTTTTGTGCTCAGGGAGAAGCTAGGCAAGATGGAATATTTTGTTGAGCTGTAGAAAAAAAAAGTCTTGCTGTAAAGGGAGTGTGTGTTTCTGTAGTTGTCTTTGGATGTAATTTTACCCTCCTCACTAGAAGAAAGGGCCCTTTGGCTCAGATCCATGTGTGCACTGCCACGTCTCACATTCCTTCAGCCTTCATGTCTACCATAAGAGATTCAGGCCTCTTTTTTTTTTTTTTTTTTCCTCCTGTCCTTGGGGATGAGCCTGGATGAGGAGGATAAAAAAAACCCTCCTTTAGTATGCAGTGCATAAGGAGAACTGTTAAGTTTTAAGTGTTCTAGTTCAAAATGCCAGTTTGGGTAACAAAAGCCTTAATGAGGATCTGCTGGTGACCCTCAGCTGAAGGGTGAGATTTGGGGTTTCTCTGGTGTGCACAGCATGGAGGGAACCACAGTGGATGAGTGTTGAGGCATATCAGATTCTGGCTGTGTCAAATGACCGAAATTAATTGCTGCTCTGTTAAACATCACTGCTTTGTTATAGGGAGTGCAGAGTTTAAAAACTCAGCAAGAACATTTTCAGTACATCATGAGTACAGAGTTTGGGCTTTGGGTAAATCAGGAAGTTTCTGCTGCTGGCTGAACTTGCACAGCCTTTTTCCAGGGAGAAGTGCTGCATTGCTCACCTTCTCAATCCCCAGAGGGGCAGGTTTGGGTGTGGTGGTGAGAACCCTGCTCCAATTTGTGCAGAGCCAGCAGTGTGTGATGCTTTGGGAAGCACACCCTGCGGCTCCCCTGTTTATTGCTTTTATGGAAGCAGTTCTCAGCTGCTGTCAAGTAACTGAACAAAACCAAACTTTTGGTCTGGGCTGATTTATGGCTGGTTTTGTGTTCCTAGGCTCTGCTCCTCTGACTCATAGATGGAGTCTCACTTGGCCCAAAACCTTCCCATTCCCATCCTCTTCACCCCCTCACCAGTCACAGAGGACACCTGCATTTGTGGCTTTTGGGGATTAAGAGGAGCAGGATGGTTTTGCCAGTGTTGTTAAGTGAGTGTTGTGCTGTCCCCACAGAGGAGAGGGTCGTTCCCATCGAGGTCTGCCGTTCCAAGCTGTCCAAGTACCTGCAGGGAGTCGTTTTCCGCTGTGACAAGTGTACCTTCACCTGCTCCAGTGACGAGAGCTTGCAGCAGCACATAGAGAAGCACAATGAACTGAAACCTTACAAATGCCAACTCTGCTACTATGAGACCAAACACACAGAGGAGCTGGACGCTCACCTTCGAGATGAGCACAAGGTAGCTTTAATTTGTGGCGGTCTAGTCTTTGCAAATAGTGAATTGGTTTAATTTGCATATCTGGCTAGCCAGCTTGACACTGGTTTTTTTTTTTAATCCCTCCCCAAATCTAATCCCATGTTGTGCTTCCCTTTGAGTTATTTTTTCTTCTCCCTCCCCAAATCTGAAAGCTAACCCCATGTTGCACTCCTGTTTCTCATTTTTCTCTTTATTTATCTTTTTGTTGTTGTTGTTTCTTCAGAAACTGAAGAATAATCGTTTCTGAAGCTGTTCAGATTGATCAGAATTGGCAAACTGCTGCTGCATGCAGAGTGTGATTATCTGGAGAAGGCCCTTGTGTATGCTGGGTTTATCTAAAGGGGGGTGGGGAAAGAGTTGTGGAACAATACCAGGGCAGTGTGATTCAGCCCCTGTGAAAGGCAGGAGATTCCAAACACAGGATTGCTCTGGTAACTTCAGCAGCATGACATGCCATGCATATTTTAATAACAAAGAGGTCTATACATCCCCTTGTACCTTTAACAAGGGAAAGATAAACAGCAAGTCTAACCAGGTCCTCAGTTAAGACTACTTTGGAGTTTTTGTGGATTACCTGAGAACATATCAGGTCCAGTCTTTGAGAAGTCTTTAAAGGCTCTCCACAGACTGCTAGCTTTGAATTTCTGTAGCTGAGAAATGTTTAAGTTCTAGAACTGAGATGTGTTTTGGAATGTTTCCTAGAGTGCTTCCTTGGCAGGTTTCCAGGGGAGGCAGTTATATGCCTTCCCCTCTTGGAGCTTAGCTGCCCACTAAAGGTCCTCACTAAAAGCTTCATTGACTGAATGACTTTTCCTTAAAGCCAAGTATATATGGAAGGTATTAGCAGCAGAATCCCAGGAAAAAAAAAAAAAAAAAAAAAAACAACCCAAAAGAACAACAAAACAACATTTTCATGCTCAAAAAATATTTGACCGTTTCATAAAACCGAACTTTCTTAATTTATGTTGGCATACAAGGCTCCTCTACCACCTTTATTACTTCTGAAGAGTCTTGTGTGATTCAAATGGTATAGAAGGTGTTCCACACCTCCTGGTGCCTGCTGTGTCCAGGAGGAACTGTTGCTTGGGTTTTTTTGACACAGTGCCTCAGTCAGGGATGATTATTCCCTTAACTTAGCTTTCCCTTCTGATCTGGACCTGCAGTGGTGGTGCTGGTACTGTAAGGTATCATTTCCCCTTTTTTGGGGGGTAAATTATACCTCTCCAATTTGTCTCTTAAGTTCTGGGCTCAGATACTACCCAGGTTGTACATTGAACCTTAAAAAGAGTTCCTTCACATGAACTGAGTTGAATCAAGTGCCTTGCAAGTGGTCTTGTTTGTTTAAACCTCTGTGGGTGACGTGTTAAGTTAGAGAACCTGATCACAGCTGTCTGTTACCCAGTACTAGGAATCTTCACGCCTCCATATTCAGGATCCTTTGCTGTTTGGATGTACCCTGCAGCCTGTTCCACATCCTCCTTGGGCTCATTCACATTTCCTTTCCCACAGAGGGGTAAAGAGCAGCCAGTGGGTGTTGCTATTTCATTCAGCCCCTTGCAGGATGCGTTGTGCTGCACTCGCTGCTCCCTCTCCATCCCCTCTGCCCGCCTGGCTCAGTGCCTGTGCTGCTGCTGCTGCTGGAGGGCTGTCTCTCTGCATGAAAGATGAGTCCAAAACCCTTCCCAGCAGTGATCAATGAGCTCAGGGGGCGCTTGTCATGCAGCAAGTATTAGCCTCGGTGTCCTGGTCACACTCTCCGCCTCTGCTGTAAATCTGGGCTGCTGCTCCTCTTGGATGTGGAGCAGTTCCTGACTCCTGTGCCCTGAGCTGCTCCTTTCATACTGCTGCTGTGAGCTGTTAAGTAACTGGGTGCGTTTTACCTCAGGGTTAGCTGAATTTGACTGCTGGGTGAAGTGTTCCCATTATAGGCTGCTGTATCAGTTTGCAAAGCACTTCGCAGCCCGGGCGTAATGAAAATTAATCTGTTATTAATGAGTGAGAGTGTATGTGCCACACAGCAGCCATGTGCTCAGTGAAAAAAAAAAGAACCATCCTTTCATGAATAAAGCTGAATGAACCCGTCACAGAGAGTTCCCCTTCAGCATGGATGTGTGGTAGCAGTGTTTGATCACAGCAGTTGAATAATGCCTTAAAAATGAGGATACAGCTCGATGTTTTACATTTCTTGGATGAAGAGATGAAGGGGGTTTACCCAATCTCATTAATTACCAAAAAAAACCAGAAATGAGAAATGCAGAACAAACAGAAATGGAAGAATCACTGCCCCTGGAAATAAATGAGTGTTAATTTGATTATGGGGACTGCATGTCACCTCGAGCTGAGCAGGCTTTGGGGTGTACCTGGTTTTATTCTGCATTTGTGGCCACTTTCCTGGCTGGTTGGTGATTGTGCTGAGTGCTAACAGAAGTGTTTCTTTCAAAGGTGAGTCGTAATTTTGAGCTGGTTGGACGGGTTAACTTGGACCAGTTGGAGCAAATGAAAGGGAAAACAGAGAGCTCTAGCAGTGATGAAGAAGAAAAAGAAGAAGAGTTAAGCCCCAAGGCTCAAGAGAGAGGTCAGTGCAGCTCTTTGATGTGTTGGGGGGACTTTTGTTGGATTTTTTTGGGCACTGCAACCTCCCTCACCAGTCCAACCATGCCAGGTCAGCTGTTGAGTGGACAGCACATATCCTGCAGACATAGTAACAGAATCTTACTGAATTTCCTGAAGACACAGCTCCAGTGGGAATCTTGTGTTTCTAGTCCTCCTTACAAGTTTTTTGTCTGTTCAGAGAGAATACATACTATGAGATAGCATCTGTGACTAATCTGCCTGTTCAGATACCATCTATAAGGGCTTGGAAAACTATGTAAGTGTATTTTAGTGGCCTGTCAGATTTTCTGTTTTGGTAACCGGTTTGCAGCTTTCACTTGGCATTGCCCAAGTGGGGGGTGAAGGGCTGCTTTATGGGCTGTTATTTATCTCTCTGCCCAGCATTCTTTGTCAGACAGTCAGCCCTGTTTGCATTTGCTGCAGTTGGCAGCTCCAGAGCCAGGGTACATCCAAGCCCACCTGTCTGTACCATTCTATATTTAAATACATGCCTAGGTTTGTATTGAAGAGTAATCCCACTTATTTCAACAAAGCTAGGCCATATAATTTTGGTTTGAATAATAAATTTGGTTGAATTTAGATCAGCAGAGAAAAAGTACGTTCTCTGATAGTTAAATGAAGGGTTTTCTTTCCAACAACCTTCTCCCATGAAAGGCAAGTTATTCCAATATCTGGTGTAACTGTGTTTTGTTCTGGTGCAACAATGCATCATGTAGTGCAACAACTGTTTAATATCTTTAGTCCCCTCATGGCTTGAAGGACAGGCCACCCAATTCTTGATGCTAACAGCTCCACTTAGCCAAGTTCTGTGTACCTCAGCTAAAGGTACACCACCATGTTCAGTGAACATTTTCCTCCTGATTTTTTAGCTTTCAAACTCACTCAAGAGCTTTTCACGGAAAAAAAAAGGCATCTCTGTACATGTTTTCAGGCATTGAAAAATTCCCATTTCTGGATTCACAGGTAGTTCATAGAACTAGATCATGCTTCTTACCTTATGACAGCAAGACCCCAGCATTTTGGATTTTATTTTGTGTCCCTGCAGATTAATTCAGTTTGTGCTTATCAGCAGCGCTTCAAGAGCAGTTAGTGATGGCTTTTAACTTCAATGAGAATGCAAGCCAATTCGATAGGAAACCATTTATATTTTAGAGAAAAATACCCTGCACAAGGTCTTAGAAGGTAGAAAAATCAGAGGAGGGATGCCAGTTCCACATGTGCACCTCAGAGTTCAGCATTCCTCAGGGACAGCTCCGACTCTCCTCTGTGGCTGGAGCAGTGATTGTGCCATGATTTGACTAAAGCATCAGCTCCCCTCAGCTGTAGATGATTAATGTCCTGTGTGGACCCACTGCTAGCAGGGGGTGAGGAGTCAAGCTGTCCTTGTGAGGATTACGTGAGCATTACACACAGGCACAGGTGCTGAGGTCACCTTGGAGGCACCAAGGAGAAGAAAGTGCTCTCTGCCAAGCCTCACAAATCCCTGTGCGTGTGCCACATGTGCAGGGGGGGCAGCCCAAGGTGAAGTTCATTGTTTAAATTGGATTTAGGTTACACCCTGGAAGTATAAAAACCATCACCTTCCATGCTGGAGTATTACATGTGCAAGGGTTAATAGATGTGCTGTCCTCATGTTTCAGAGTTAAGCAAGGCAGCATTTTGATGATTTTCTTTTATTTTTTCACCTCTGTCTCGTTTTCTTTAATCTGTGGCTGGCTAAAATGATTTCTGCATGCTTGTTTGGATGACCAGCCTAAAAAAATCAGGCGTGTTTTCAGGTTTGCTTTGCAGCATTTCTTTCTTCTCTAGCCCATAGGGTTAATGTTTCACCATTGTTTTTTTCAGGTTTTTTTTTTGTCCTTTTCATCCTCTTAACCATTTGTAATAGATTATAGTAAAATAGAATATAGAATATAGAAAATGCAGAAAACACTTACTACAACAAGGATATTAGAAAAGATCCAGTTGTATTGATTGCATTTTTCCAGGTGAGTTGTGTGAATTTCCACTGTTAAGGCGCAAAATTTTTTGAAAAATGTCCCAGTGAGACAGGAACTGAAGGATGCATGCTGGCATCTCTCTAGGCATTTCCAGAAGATCATTCTGACCCAGAAATGGTTTGCCCTGGTAGCAGAGAGCCAGACCTGTGTGTGGGTTCAAACAGAGCCTGTCACAGTGGCTGATGCTGTCACAGCTTCCAAACCACATCAAGCTGTGCAATCCTGGGTGCTACTGGGGTGCATCTGGCAATTCCAGCCTCTTTGGTGCTAGCCGGAAGTGGGATTTGCTGAGAGTGCTGCAAGTATCTGTCTGAGGTCTGTGACTTTGGGAGAATCAGGATTTTCTCTTGCCTGGATTCACCACTTTGACTCGAGCTGCTCTGTGCTGTACTGAAGGCGCAAATAAGAACTTGTGGCTTCTTCAGATGGGCTGCTGGACCAAGCAAAGGCCATTGTCCATGTGGACAGGCAGAACTGGGCAGCACTCTTGGATGGGAAAGGAAGGGGTGGTAAAAGATATAGAATAAAAGGAGAATAAAATACCATGCCAAGAAAAGCTTTTCCAGGTAGAGCTGTGCCTCAAAGAGGCTGTTACTGATCTTTATGTCTTGGTCTCAGCAGATCAAGAGGTGTTTTTTCCATAATGGGCAAAAATTAAGTGTCCATGAGTGTTTGTATGTGTGACAGAGCAAAACCATAGAGAGATCAGATGTGTGTGCAATCTGTTGCCTCTCCTCTGCAGAACCCAGGGAAGAGCATCTTCTGATAATCCTCCAGGGAAGCAGCCCAAATTCACATCCCTAGAGGCAAAAGTTACTGGGGAGTAGGATGAACAAGATAGTGTTGTCTGAAGGTGTGGTGGATTTACTAGAGTAACACTTGCTAAACTTAATGGGATTTGCCGGTATAAATTATGGACTGGCTTGGGTTGGAAGAACCCTTTAAAGAGCATCCAGTCCCACCCCTGCCATGGTCATGGTCATCTTCCACCATCCCAGATTGCTCCAAGCCCCATCCAAGCATTTGCTTCCAAAACTATTACCCATCAAAAATATTTGTCTCTGTGTCATGACTAGTCTGTGTGTTGCAGTGTGTTTATACATTTGTGCCATGCTTAAGGTGTTAAAAATCCAGATGTAAACTGAGCTGATGGCATTTGCTGCTTGCATTCTGGTGTTCCCCAACACAGCAGCTTTATGGTATTTCACCACATAATAAATGACCCCCCAGCAATAAGAAATACAAAGAGGATTTTTTTTCCTTTCATGGGAAGAGGCCAAAAAATTGTGTCAAGAACCATTCCATATAAAACTGAAGTAAACGTTAACTAGTAGAAGTGTGTCACAAAAATGCATTTGCAGGACTTAGGTGTGGGTAACAGGGGATGTGTGAGCAATTTTGAGTTCACAGGCTGATCCTGAACAGAATAAGTCTGAGAGTGAAGAAATCAAGTGAGCAGAGATCAGAACCAAAATTAAGCAAAATCCCTTTTCTTTTATTATGTAGTTCAGGAGGAGTCAGAAAGACATTCTGTTGATTTCTTGCTTAAGATAATCCCTGCTAAGGAATTAATGCTCTGAGCAGATGGTGCTGTCTCATTTCCAGGAAAAGAATCAAGTGAGATAGTTCATGCAATTATTTTCAATGGCTTGTGCGGTGATCTTCTTAATTTGTGAGAAAATGTTTCATCTTTTGTCAGAGCAGGCTGTGTTCACATGGAGCTTGGCTTTCTGGAATGTCATTCCCTGAGCTGCCAGTGACTTCACTCATATTACAAGGTGCTTGACACTTCTGCAAATGAGGCCCCAAGCACTTTGTGTGAAAGATTAGAATGAGCATGAAACACCTATGCAGTTAAGATACAGCACCTAATCCATGAGGCTTTATGATCTATTACAAGAATCACATGTTAAATGTACCAAATCCTTGTGTTTCTTGAAATTTGTACTACCGGTTCCAGAATTATAGATGGACTTGAGTGGGGATTTTTGATTTTGCTTTTCTAAGCTTTGCAGTGTTCGGTTCAGAATTTAGATTCCGCAGTCTCTTCATTTGTTGAAATAGAGGAGCAGGGACTAGCAACTTGTTACCCTTAATTGCAGAGATGCTTTAAGACCTAGGGTGGGATTTGTCACTTGCAGTGTCACTTTTCTTTTTGCCTGCTCCATTTTCCCAGTTATTTGACAAGAACTTCCTTTTGCTTCTCTGGAGTGAGAGGTGCAGCAGAGAGTAGGATTACTATGATGACAATGCCCTTCTTGCCCTGGCATTTCTGAGCTCATGGGCTGTGCTGTCTTTTTCCCAGATCCCATGATTTTTCCTGACAGCAGTGCTCCAGAGAAACGCTTCCCGTGCGAGTTCTGTGGTCGATCCTTCACCGAGGGCTCCGAGTGGGAGCGGCACGTCCTGAGGCATGGCATGTGAGTTGCTTTCTGTTCCCTTGCCAAGCAGCCAAAGGTGGCAGTAGATCTCTGTATGTTCCCCCCACCCCATCCCTGCCCTCCCAAAAAAACCTGCAGTAAATGCCAGCACATTTCTGTGAAGACCAAATTTGTCATTGGATAGTCATCGAATGTCTCTGTGTCCTTTTTAACTTTGCTGCCCAGGGTGGCTGTAAACTGTAGGGTTTAACTGTGATTCTGAAACTTAAGATTGTCCCTAGGTGAATGCCTCTTGGCCAGGATTAACTTTCCCTAAGTGTACTGTTGATTTTTTACAAAAATTTTTCCTCTCTAGAGCAGTTTGCACACTGTGGGATGATACACATCACAGACAGGAGTCTTGGGAGCAATCTGTTTCCTTCTTTTGATGTAGCTCTCACTGGTAGCAGAGACCTCTTTTCTAGCCAGAGTTTGTTCAAAGAGTAGATTTCATTCAAGGCTGCTGACATGTGGGAAGCATCTGAATACAATATTGTGGGTTAACTGCGATGGAATGAGAAACAATAACTTCTCTTACCCTTAAGAGAATGTAAGTCTGAGCATAAGTACTGGAAGTGCTGCAACCTATGAAAAGTTTTATTAGATTTCATTAACTCTTTGGGAAAAGCTCTTCTTTCCTGTACCTTTGGTGCCCGCAAAGTCTTGTTTACAAGGAACCTGGGAGATGGGAATAAACTTCAAGTGTCACAGTTTGAGTTCTTCCTTCTGACCCCAAACCTGTCCCAGCACAGAACAGACAAAGATTCTGTTTCAGGGCTAGAATGTGCCACCAGCACCTTTATCCCTCCTCCTGATCCTTTCCTTTGGAACCAGTGGCGTGGCTGCCTTTTTGTAGAGTGATCTGCTGCTGTCCCTCCTGTGGCAGGCACTGGGCTGGCTTTGCTGTGTGCCCTGACAGTTTCTGTTTCTTGCAGGGCGCTGAACGAGAGCAAGCATAGGAGTGGTGAGGACAGCCAGCCCAAGGAGGACGTGGAGGACACAGCCAGCACGCTGCCAGAAGAGAAGGAAGGCATCGAGGCCATGGTCCTGGACTACTCCCACACTGGGGAAGCAGCTGTCAGCATGGTGGCTGCTGATCAACCTCTCCTAGACACCCCGGAGGCCAAAACCGAATAAGAAAAAAAGCGAGTTTGGTGTGGTTCTAATCGACAGTACTTGAACAGTGATGAGCGGGGCTGGGCAGGGCGGGCAGAAGGAAGAAATAAAGCTGCTTTTAGGACTGAATGATCTATTTTCAAAGCACTGGTACCTGTGTGAGTGTGTGTATATTAAAGTTATTTAAGTGATGGAATAAGTGGCTCCATTACATCACTGCATCTTTGTTTTCCTCCCGGATCTGACGATGGGAAGTTTACGCTCATCTTTGGACTAATGAAGCAAAACTCCCCGTGTTTTTCCTACATTTCACATCGTGCTTTGCAGTGGAGACTTCGATTGTTTTATGAGTGGAAGCGTCGTGAGCGTGGAAGAAGTGGTAGGGGGACAACTTTTGGACGCACAAGTTTGTGTGCGTTTTTCTAGTTTTAATACATAACGCTTTTCCAGACTGAAAGCAATTGCTTTAGAAAAGAAAATTAAAAAAAAAAAGAAAAAAAATAAAAACCACCACAGGGAAAACAAAACAAAACAAAAAAAAAAGAAAACAGAAAAAAATTAAAAAACAAAACAGAAACTGCTTTGCTTAAAACAGTCACCTGTTTCCTAGTACCTCAGAATTAACCAAGGGAGATCTCTGCATTTGTCAGTACTACCTGTTGTTGTTGTGGTTAAATGTAGAGAGACTGCTGGGCAAGGTGGTGAATGGAGGAAGAAAAAAAAAAAGTTTTAAAGAAAGGAAAAACAAATTGTGCTTAAAATCCCAGTGTGGGTTTTATTTCTTAAAATACTGTGATTTTTTTAATTATTTTAGTAAAAAAAAAAAACAAAAAAAAGAGAGAGATACTTTAATTCCTAGATAACTGTTTGTGAATTGTCATCCTTTATTCCAGGTAAGCTGTTTGTTAGTATTCAGTTATAATTTTAGTATTTGGTAGATTTCATGTGACTGATTGTGCGGTTTTGTTTGCCACATGTTTTGTTTTCTATCAGCCTGAGGTGTTACAAATACAGCACAATTAATTTTCTCATGTAAAAACGAGTATTTCTTTTTGAGTGGGGGACAGGAAAAGGAGACTAGATCTTGTGAATAGAACCTTTTTTTGTTGTCGCTGTCGTTGTCGTCGTTGTCCTCGTTAATTTTAAACATAATGGAGATAACAAAGAAGTTTTAACTTTAAAAAAAAAAACTAAAGAACCAAACTTACAGCACAGCTATGCAGCTCATGGGCCAAACACATGGGTCCTCATAACCGTTCTGTTGCTTGTCATATTAACATCTATCCGTCTCACAACTGTAAATTTTCGTTGAGATTGGCTGCCTTTTTTTTTCTTTTCTTTTTTTTTTTTTTTTTTTTATTCCGTCTGTGGTTTGTGCGTGGGTTTTTGGTTGTTTCTCTTTTTTTTTTTGTTTGTATTTCTGGTTTTTTTTTTGTTTGTTTTTTTGTTTTGGTGTGGTGGGAGGGAGGGGTGTCTGTTAACACATCTTTTTGCAAGCGGAGGTGAGTTGGTTACACACGACATTGAGCCTGGAGAACTACTTTTAACTCGATTCAGTGGATGGAGTTGCTGAGTTTTTTTTCCCCTCCTCCTTAGCTTTTTAGCATGAGGGGAGCAGTGTAGAATGGATAGGAACCTTCATACCTTAAGTGGCTGATCCTGCAACTACCCCCTGGGTAGAAAGCCTATTTAAACTCAATTTGGGGATTTTGCCTGAGCGGCCAACACAGGATCTGGTGCCCACGGTATGTTCCGATTGTGAACAAAAAAAAAAAAAAAGAGGAGAAAAAAAAATTAAAATTATTTCAGAAAAAAAAAAAAAAAAAAAAAAAAAGAAAAGAAAAAAAAACTGAAAAAAAAGTTTCTTTCCAAAAAGTAGAAAGTACTTGACTGAAACCTAGTTTTAGAAATGCATGTGTCTTCGTTTGTTTTTTTTGTTTTTTGGGGGGGATCTGGGGGAGGGGGAGGGGGGAAAATAGGAAGCTCTCCAGGAAATTGTGTCCTGGAGAGCTTCACTTAATAGCGATGGCAAAAATGTTGCATTTGTGGAATAAGTGCTACTTGAGAAGCATGGTGTTTTGCTTTTGGGGATTCATCAATTGTGTGTTAGGGGGATTCTTTCAATTTTTCTGTTGTTTTGTTTATGGTTTTTTCTTTTTTTTTTTTTTGTTTTTGGTTTTTTTTTTTTTTTTTACAGGGAGGGAACATCATAGAAAAAGACACATTGGAGGGACAAGTATAAGTACACATTTTGTGTCTGTATTTGTTTTTTAATTGGCCTCATTTCAAATATATTTAAACAGTTCCATACCTGGATTGGGTGTTTGTAATGGTTACCAAAAAGGAAAAAAAAAAAAAAAAAAAAGAAACAATGATTGTGACATGCTTTTATCACTACTTAATTTTTCAAATAACATGTAAATATTGTAATCCATTGGATTTTGTTTTGCTAACCTGTAATAAAAAAAAATATGGGACCATTATCCTTTTAACAAGCTTAGAATGTCATATTTTTTTCCTTTTATTCTTTTCCCAAAAATGTATACCTGATATATTGTGGACACACATTTTAGGTGCATTATTATGATTCTGTTGACTGTAATGACATAGAATTGAAAATAACATTTTTTTCATTGTTTAATTTATACAGAGGACTTTTTCAGAGTTTGACAGAAGGAAATAATAGCAAAATGCTAACCCATTGGCTTCAGCACTCGGTATTTCCTGATTTTAAAATTACTGCTTACTGATGGGGGATAGGAAGGGGATACTGAACTGTTGCACTGACGGGTTTGTTTTTTTTAAAAAAAAAAAACAATGAAAATTAATAAAAACTTTTTAAGAGTGCTTGCTCGTCTTGTGTGGTTTTTATATTGATATTACTCTGGAGGTGGGTCCCTACAAGTTACTGGTTCTGCAGCTCTGGAGGGAGAGCAAAATCCTCTTTTTTTGCTCCTGCAGCCTTTCCCCCAGTATTTCACAGGGAATTTTTGATTTGCAGGTTGTGGGGAGTGGCTTGCCCTAGCTCACACAGGTCTAGGGTCTACAGCATCCCCCAAAAATGCCTCGAATGTGCCCCAGCCCAACATCCTTTAGAGGTCAGGGACACCCTGCCATGCTCTGCTGACTCCTGAACCCAGACATGGAAATGAGGAACTTTTGCAAGCTGTATGGAAAGATCAAAATAGACGGAGACAGGCTGGTGTGTGGATTACCAACTCAGCCCTGTCATGAGCTGTTGCAATATTGCATTCCCCAGTATCTGATGACCTGCTGGATCCAGCACTGCGGCTGTTCCTGGTCTGGAGCTGGATATTCACCAAAAAAATCTGGAGCTTGGTGTATTTCCTCATTCTCCTCCAAAAACCCAAAGTGATGCTCGTGGTGTTGTCACAGAATCTTCCTTTGCTAAATACAGCAATTTTAAATGCATGTTGGTAAGATGTCAGAAGGTTGTTGGCTTGTTTTGGGGTTTTTTTTGCCTATCTGGTTGTGTTTTAAGCAGATCCTGTCCCCAGTTTTAGCAGCTTTCTGGTTGTTCTGGGGTTGGATCTCAAAGGAATGTGTATGCTGTGAAACAGCATGAAACTTTTGATCACCTGATAGCTTTACTTGCTCATACCTTTTTCCCTAGGAGTCAAAACATAGAGAAATACTTTATTTCCCTGTTAAGATGCTTATGTCTTTAACCTGTGTTTACAGGAAAAGGGTAGGAATGATACATTTTGGGCTGTCAGACACTACATTTGTTCAAGAATCTCTGGAAACATTTATTCAGAAAGGACTACAAGTAATTTGCACATCATGTGTTCTAGCCCAGAGCCTACCTGCACTTTCACTAAATTAAAAGAGGGCTGCTCAGTGATATATCACTAAAAATAAATACATCACCGATGTAATAATGGAATACCTTGGGGTGAGTTCTAGATTCCTGCAGCTGCATTTTCCCACCCAGCTTAGTCTCAGGATTGTGTGAGTTTGAAACAGAGCATTTGCTATCCACACCTTTAGGTATCAGGCTGGATGTGAATGTATCATAAAATCACAGAATGGTTTTGGTTGGAGGGAACCCTTAAAGACGATCTTGTTCCAACCCTCTGCCATAGTCAGGGACACTTTCCACAATCCCAAGTTGCTCCAAGCCCTGTCTAACCTGGCCTTGAGGGATGAGGCAGCCACAACATTCTCTGGGAAACCTGTGCCTCACCACCCTCACAGCCAAGAACTTTTTCCTAAAATCTCGTTTCCTAAAATCTCATCTGAACCCATTCTTTTTGATTTTAACCCTCTCCCTCTTGTCCTATCACTTCAGGGACAGTCTCACCCAGTCCTTCCTTGAGTTCCCTTCATGTCCTGGATCACCTGTGTTGGCTGAGCTGAAATCGCAGCAGTGGGAGGGAAGAAGCAAAGGGAAAGGTTACTAAAAATGATCCTTTACCCACATTATTACCCCTCTGCCTCCATGGGTAAGTCCCTTTCTTTGGGCTGAGAGCCCTGCAGACACTTGTGCCATGGGACAAGTGGGATTTTGCACACACTGTGCTCCCAGGCTCATTGTCCTCCCTTTGGTTATGGAGCCTGGGTAAATGTTTGCCTCATTATTGCTATCTTGACTGCTGGAATTTCTCTCCAGCCTGGAGGTACAGTGGCTGAATGCTCCCCATGCAGAGCTCTTGCCTTTGTATTCATTCCGGAGCAAAGGCTCTGCAGGAGTTGCTATGGGAATAGGAATATCAGGCTGATATCTCCCTCCCTTCCAAACATCCAGCCTCCCTGGAGAAGAGTTCAGCCTTTGAGGCTGTCCTGTGACTCAGGAGCAGCACTGAAGCTTGGCAGAGTCACTTACAAGGCTGGATCTCTGGGGTTTCCAGAGGAAAATCCACTCTTTGGGAAGTGGGTGTGAAATTTTGGTGCTCCTGGCCCATTTATCTTCATGTGAACCTGCACAGCAAAAGTCTCCAGGTTACAAAGAAACATCTCAGCACAACTGCTGGTGCTCAGTTCAGTCAAAGCTGGCCCAAGTTTCTGCTCTCTTCCTCCCCCTGCGGTCTTCCTTCAGTGTTTTTCTGAGAACAGAGATCATAAACACCACTGGCCTGGTCTAGTGTCAGCAATAATCCTTCTTTTGGCAGGAGGCTGAAACTCCTGATCTCCAGATCTCCCTCCTGAGCGTGTTTCCCAATTCCTATTTATTTGGTGTTCTCTAAACCCTTGACTTCTCCAAAGCCTTGGCTTCTCCTGCTTGTCTCTTTTTGCAAGCCCATGTCTACTTTGAGGATGTGCTCACTGACTCTTCTCTGAACAGCATTTCTGCCTGTCCTGTGTCTCATCATTCCTGACCGAAAGGCAAATCTAAAGGTAGGAGCAAAAAAAAAAGGGCATCTAAATGTATGCTCAGTGGCACAACATGTAGCTGAGACAGTGATTTCTTACCAGAATCAAAGTGGATTTTATCAGATTTTCTCTTTAGGTTTCTAGGCATCACTGCCAAAGGACAGCACACAAGAGCCTTTAACATGTAGAAAATTATCATCACAGAGGAGAAGATACCAATCTCTATTTCAGATTTAATTCATTCCAGCTTGGGTCCCACAATCCCTTCTCTCCAGCACCCTCACAATATGCTGCAAATCAAGAAAAACACCCAAAATGGTGCCAATGTGGGGAGATTCTGGGTTTGCTTTGCTCTTGTGGTTGAGCTGATGTTCTCCCTCTTTATAACTGGAGCAGAGTTCTGTCAGTTCACAAAGAATGGGAAAAAAGGCTCAAAAAATAAGCAAAATAAAGTAAATTCTCATGCAATGCACTGTATTGTCCACAACAGACAGAGTGTGCAGCAAAGACTCAGGTAGCACAATTAATTTTCCTTTTGCTGCATTTGAGATCTGTTCTGTTCCAGCAGAATGTGGGAATTGATCAGATCAGTTGTGTTCCCTCTCTGCCTCAATGTCTTGACTCCTGAATGAGAAAAAAAGAAAACCCCATGGTGAGCAAGAAGGGAATAATCTGTCCCTAATGAAAGTCTCACCTTCATCCATTCTGACAAAAGTTTTATCCATGGAAGTAGAAGAAGTCCTGCGTCTTTCACATTCATTTTGTGTTTCGATAAGTTACAGTACTTTTGCTACCAATTCAGACTTAGATTTGACTGTACACCTAGTTTTTCTGATGAGAACTGAGAGGTAAAATACTTTTGTGCTAAAAATTTTTGCTATTTCAATATTCCAAAAATAAATGTTTCCTAAAAGTTTGTTGTGCGAGCCCTGACGTTGTTCATAAAATGCATTTTCCATAAAATAATTAGTCAGGAATTGCAATTGATTAATTTCAGCAAGGATGCTTTGGGAAAAGATGAAGTCAGGCGCTGGAATGAGAAGAGACACACTTTCCTTCTCAAGTAATTTCTCTTTTTGAATATTTGGTGGTGCAGCAGCAAATACGCCTCAGCTCGACTCTTGAATTCTCTGTGGAGTTTACACTTCTGTTAATGAAGAGCTTAGCTCAGTCTAGCCAACTGTACATGCATGACTTCCAAATCTAAGTGAAATCTGTCTCCCTGCAGCTGTTCTGTTGTGCTCTCAGCAGCATTTAGGGAGAGGCGGGTATTCACCAGCAATGCCTCAAATTAATTTAGCTCATGCTGAAAATGTTGGAATGAAATTTAAAGTTTTCTCTGCCACTGAAGAAAACCGTATTTAGCTGCTGTGCCAAGTATTGCTTCAAGTATTCCTTGTGGAATCATTTAGACCAAAGCCACTGCAGGCTTCTAGCAGAGATGCTGCAGTTAAAGGAATTTTAAACTATTGCAGGTAGTTTTTGTCTGTAAGAACC
This sequence comes from Camarhynchus parvulus, assembly GCF_901933205.1. Lineage (NCBI taxonomy): Eukaryota > Metazoa > Chordata > Aves > Passeriformes > Thraupidae > Camarhynchus > Camarhynchus parvulus. The sequence continues at coordinate 10,514,836 of NC_044601.1, forward strand.
AACAGATAATTTGCAGGCAAGCTCTGTAAAGCACTAGGCCTTTGATGTGTTTTCTCCAGGAAAAAACACATATTTTCCTCTGCTTAGACTCCTCAGTCAGGACTTCAAGCACGTGATTGTTGAAGCCACGTGATCTGAGTAAAAATAGTAATTCAGAAGTGGAAAGGGTTTGGTTTCTCATAGGTAAATAAACATCCAGCACTCAAAACATGCTGCCTGCAGAAAGGCACCAGGCCTTTGAGATGTTCTCCTGCAGCTGCAGATTATTTCTTGCTAATACTATAGGAATACCCTCCTGGAAAACAGGTTAGAAAATTCTGTTTGCTCCTTTAAGTTCCTCTTCCTCCTTCCCTTGTGGGATTACTCTGGAAGCCAAGTGGCAAACGCTGGCCAGGATGGGGCTGGTAGGAGTTGGTCTGTTTAAGGAGACATTATTATGGTTGTTGGTTGGGGTGCTGCCAACAGGATTTGTGTTTATTCATCCCAGTGGCAGAAAAAAGATTTTTGGGGGTCAACAGCTTTGAAAATGACTGATCCCTCCTTGAGGAGCTGGTTGTGCTTCTGTGCTGTTAACCAAAAGCAGGCAGTATTGATAGTCAGGTGTTGGTATCATATCCCATGTAAATGACTCAATGAACAGCAGAAAAGAGAGTATAATTATATTCTTAACACCAAATTAAATGTGTGTTGTTATTTAATCCATTTAAAAGTTCATGTTTAGCAATTAAGACCTCATTCTGCAGGGTCTCATGCTGTAACCTAGATTTCTTTGCATGTAATTTAATTGGAAAGCTGACAAGGAGATGTTTATTTCCCTCCCATTTATTTATATCAAAAGGGGTGCTGAGTCAGTGGGCTGTTCCTGGGGACATTCTGCATTCTGGGAGAGCCTTAGAAGGAGAGAATTCACCTGCTTTGTGCCTATGATAAAAAAAAAAAAGGTAGACTTTCCCCTCATGTCATCCTTGAGAGCAAACTTTGTGATTATACGCTGCAAATTCAAATAGAGGCATGATCAGGTACCTCCACCAGCCAGTAGTGGAAAAGTGCTGTGCCCACAGGTGGTGAAAGTGCTCAGGGAAGAGGTGATCACTTCATTTTCCATGCAAAACTGGAACCTTGAGCAAGACAAATTTCCCAGATTCCTCAGTTAAAAATGTCCAGATGAAGTTTCAGAGCGCTGCCATCCCAGAATGGACACCAGCAAATGCTGTAAATGAAATATCAAGGGCACAGTGCAGCTGGACTGCTCTCCAGCACTCAGGTGAGTTTCCGCTTTGTGGGAGCTTACTAATTCTGTGTTCATTAATATTTTCTGCAAATACCAGGAACTCTGGTATCTGCAGAAAATATCAGAGTTTTTCTGCAAAAACTCTTCATCTCTTGGCTGGTTCTTATGCACACAAATGTGGTTTGCATTTTTATCAAGCTAAAGTATCTCAAACCTTGCCATTATACTTCTTTATTTTTTTTCCTTTTTTGCTCCTTTTTTTTTTTGATGCCTAATCTGAAACTAAAGATGGGAAAGGGAAAACAAAAGCAGAGAGTGATGATATAAGCCTCCTTCTTGGTTTCTTTCTCTCTTTGGGGTTATCTGCAGGTCCTGCCCATGCTGACACAGTGGTTTCCCACACAAACCGCAAAGCAGAGGATGAGTATGAGATTTGGGAGCTTGAGCTGGGCATGAGTTGAACCCTCTCAGCTCCAAATTTTGCAAGAACTTTGGAGACACTGCCCCAGTCCCATGGTAGGTCACCCATAGCCTGTCTGAATCCTGATTGAAACTTTGTGGCTCAGATCCACGTCTAGAAAATTAGAAAATCTAAACTGATGGTTCCTGAGCAACCTGCCTGCACAGCTGCTTCATTGCTGGACTGCTTTGCTCTGCTCCAAGTCTTCCAGATTGCCTTCAGCTGACTGAGCAGTGGGGAATCTTGTTTTCCTCTTCAGTAGCAGGCTTCCAGCGCAGCTTTAGTTAGTCCAGGTTCTCTCCAGTTTCAGGCTGGGATGTTTTCCTTTTGAAGGTAGTGATAGTCCCCTCTTGACTAACTTTACTGTGTCAGGAAGAACACTCATCAAACCTATAATATTTAACTTTGAGCCTCTCAAAGCAGGAAGAGTTGTACAAACTTGCATTCAAAATCCCCAAATTTTAATTCCTGTTTACAGTCCAGTAAGAGACAAGGGCTTAGAACTACGTATAAATATCTGCTGTCACCATTTCAAGGTCCCTTTCAAGGAGGATCAGTTGCACTAGAGAGACTTTTGTTGTTCATGAAGTATTTCAGTTATTTTAAATGTGATGTTTCTTTTCACCAGCAGTAGATAGAGTTTGAGCAGAAGTCTGTTGGTATTTCATCCTCTGCCACTAATGCTCTTTCACAGAGAGTAATTAGAGGATGGAATTATAAAAATGGAATAAGAAAATAATCTATTTTGCATGACAATGGCATAAAGAAATCATGGCACACAAATATTTCTGCAGTGTTTCCTGTAGTAGGAAGAGATCAGAAACCTTTCACAAAAAATCTTACTATGTAAAGGACAAACAAGTTGTGTCTTGCTGTTGGGGCAGTAAAGGGGTTTAACATCCCTTTTTACCAGATGGAGAACTGGTAGAAGAGGGAATGTGGTTTTGAGGAATTCTATCATAACCCAAAAATTAATTCTGGTGACTCAGGTCCTTGTCCATGGCCTAAGCCTGAAGATGTTTAGAAATGGAAAGGAAATATTTTTAATTAAAATATGTAATTAATAATTAATATTTTATATTAAACCAAATATTTAGATATTTAAATATTTAATTAAATATTTTATCCAAGTTATACCTTTCTGCACAAAAGGCACACATTTTTCTTATTACTATTTTTATTTTTTAATGTTTTTTTTTTGTTTTGTTTTTTAATCTTTGAATCTGGCAGGGTACCATATATTAGGAGTTACTATCTAGATGAGTAATGACTAGAATATTGTCAAATATTTTCAAATCAAATACTGTCAAATAAACAAATTTGGTGAGAGGATACCCTTTTTCTGAGGGGGAACAAATTTCCACACCTCCTTGGGGCCTGTTAAAAAACATTTTTGAGGAAAGAAAGGCTTTTCTACCAATTTTGGGGAGAACCAACCACACATCTGTGTGTCTGGGGCACAGGAGAAGACCCTCTCCTGTTGGACCAACCACTTCCAGACCTACCCCATGGAATCAGGGTGTCCCACCCTCACCACCTCCTTGTGCAAGCAGAGAAACCCCACAAGTCTCACTTGGCAGGCTTGGAGCTGAGGTGAGGATGTGATCTGGCTTGGAAAATGGGAGTTTTGTTCTTCCAAAGCTGGTTGTGATGGGGAGGATGGGTTACATTAGCTTGGGCAGCAGCAGATGGATTTTTCAGGAAGATGTTCTGGGAACATGCTCAGGTTTTGCCTTTCATGTGGTGTGTGTGTGTGCAGGCTGGCAGCTGACTTAGACTAAACAAAGGGCAATTCTGCCTTGTGGTTTCCTTCTGTCAACACACTGTGTGGTTGGGTGGTGTTCCCAGTGGCAATCCACATCAGGTATTATTTTCCTCCCTCTGGGATCCCTAGCAAGAATCCACCCTGGCTGCAGGTCCAGGTTGCAGCCCTGCCCCCTGCTCTGCTGGCCCTCACCTTGTTTTTCCTGCTTTTTCCTATTTCCTATGGTAATATCCAGTCCATCACTTCCCTCCTGGTGATGCTGGTGGCCTCCAGCCCTCCAGTTTTGGCTCCCCTCTCCCCTGGCCTCTGCCAAAAACGCTCCTGTTTATGTCCTCCACCACTGACCTCCTCTTCCACCATGAGGACCTTGTGCAGGACCCTTTTTCTCTGTCCTGGTGGAGGCCAGCACGGTGTGAATTGCTGTTCACACCTCATTTTCAGGCCAGATTTTTAAGGCACAGCCTCATAGAGGTGAGGGTTGTAGACCTTGCTGTCCTGGTTCAGAGCAAATTTGGGAAAGAACCCCCAAAGGGGCTCCTGTAGGAAAGCAAATTCAATCAGCCCCTCTCCCAACTGGGCCTGGAGAAAATACCTCCTTGGAGCAAAGTGGAAAAAACCTGTTTATTAAACAATAAAACCTAAACAATATTAAACAATAAAACCCCTTGCTGCTCCAAAAGAGATGAGAAACTGAGAAAACACCACCCCCAGGTTGCAGCTCAGCTCACTCAGTCTCTTATCCGTCCCTGCGGTGCTGGAAATGCCACGTCCCGGGCCCGGCATGGTGGCCACAGGTGTGAGCTGCCAGTGCTCTTCTGGTGTTGATTCTGGAGAAGATCTAAACAGGTTGAAAGAAAAGGGAAAAAACCCCACAGTCTAGGGAACTTCTTTGCCTCAGCTAGCTAAAACTAACTAAAAGAAAAGGAGAGTTCTGTCCTGCTGTCTGTCCATCCACAGACATCACCGTGCAGGAGCAGGAATGTGGAGGAGTGAGTGCAGTTTCTGAAAAGAAGCTCCGTGCTGCTTCTCTCTCTCCCTTCACTCTTGGAACAAGTCTTAAAGGTGCAAAACTTATTTTTCAGCAAAACCAGAACAGATGACTGGGGATAAAAGCATCATATAGTCAAGCCAGGACACTTGCTCAGGAGCATCTCTTCCCACTGCTCCTCCCCTGCTCTCTGGCTCCCTCAGGAATATCCTGAGGTGATTCTGGAGCCAGGGGAAATTGACAGTGCATCATTGTCTCCCATCTAAAATCCCTGAGAAACAGCAGAAATCACCCAATTCCCAGGACAATTCCAGCCCTGCATGTTTGAGGGGTGGTTTCACATGGCTAATGAAGAGCTCAACAATATTTTAGTGATAATTTGGTACTTAACTTTTAGCCCGTTATGTACATGCTAATTAAATGTTTTAATATGCTGTACATGTTTTATGTATTAATAAGCAATAAGTGTACAAGTTACACTTTTTTTTAATGTGATTTAGAACTAATTGGGGGGTGGTGAGATTTCCTCCTTTATATACCTATTAAACCCACATAACTGCTGTTTTTACAGTTGATGGGTGTTCAGTTAACATATAGTAATTGCTCTTTAAGGGCTTCAGTAAGTGCATGTTTGAGGCAATTTACAATGCTGGCAATTTCCTTTCCACTATTCCTCAGAGGTGCAGGGAAGTTAATCACACCCAGCTCTGGATTTCACCGGGAGCTCCTCTCTGTGCACCTTGCTGTGCGTGCAGCCATGAGGGATTCCACTTTCAAGGATGATAAACACACAGGGGAACACTTTATTGGCTATCACACAGCTGTTTGGGCTGAAAAAAACCCCTTTGATATCATCAAACCCAACCACTAACCCAGCTCCGCCAGGCCTGAGATGCCACATCTACATGTCCTTTAAATCCCACCAAGGATGGTGACTCCATCACCTCCCTGGACAGCCTGTTCCAATGCTTAATAGCCCTTTAAATGAAGAAATTCTTCCTAATATCCAAACTAAATCTCCCCTGGCACAGCCTGAGGCCTTTGGTGAGGAGCTTTCTGAGGCTTTTCTTCTCCTCAGAATGTGGAATTTCTGTGGTGGTGTGGTGGGAATGCTGAAGGCTTGTTTAGACCGAGAAACAAGATGTATAATGTTAGTGCACTGAAACACAAATCTTCCAAATTGCACCTTTCAGTGCACACAGCAGCTGGGAGAAATCCCTGCCTTGGTAACTTCTTTATATTTAATTGCCATTCCTGGGGTATCAAGGACTCCATGACTAAAAGTCACTGGGTTCAGGAGTTATGCGAATTCACGAGAAATTTCAAGGGCTCATGGAATCATTTAGGTTGGAAAAGACCTATGAGATCAGTGAGTCCAACCATTAAGTGCAGTAGTGCAGTAGTGAGAGGACTGGACATAGAAAGGAGATGTCACCATAGCAAATGATCTTCCATGCCACGTGTGACACAGAAACACGAGAAGTCTCAACTGTGTTTCCAAGGGAAGCCTATGATACAAGAAAGACTCCTCTCTCCTTGATAAACTGAAAATTGATTATCTAAAGAGTAGTGATAGACTGAGAGTTAGTGATCTGAGAAGTAGATGTATTAGAAATTTAGTAGGGGGAGGAGGAATGTTTTTAGAAAGTTTTCATTCTGAGTTCTGTGGGTGTTTCTTTCTATATATAATTGTAAGTTAATAAAGTTTTTCTTCTTCATTCCTAAGTTAGAGCCTGCTTTGCTCTATTCCTAGTCCCATCTCACAGCAGACACCAGAAAAAATATATTTTCATAGATGCCCTGACATTGTGCCAGCATCAAACTGTGACACCCAGCACTAAACCATGTCCCCAGGAGCCACATCTACACATCTTTTAAATCCCTCCATGGATGTTTACTCCATCGCCTCCCGGACAGCCTGTTCCAATGCTTTTCACCGTTCCTGTGAAAAAATTCTTCCTAACATCCAAATTAACCCGCCTCTGCCCCAGCCTGAGGCCGTTCCCTCTGCTCCTGTCCCTGTTCCCTGGGAGCACAGCCCGACCCCCCGGCTGTCCCCTCCTGGCAGGAGCTGTGCAGAGCCACAAGGGCCCCCCTGAGCCTCCTTTGCTCCAGGCTGAGCCCCTTCCCAGCTCCCTCAGCTGCTCCTGATGAGCTCTGAGCTCCAGCTCTCCACTGCTCAGCATCCCGAGAGCAGCTGGGATGCAGGGATGCGCTGTTAGAAAAACAAATCAGGAGGGGCATCGCTCCATGTTTCCTGGTTTATCCTGCAAAGCCACAGAGGAAAACAACCATCTGTCCCCTTTTCTCTGGGTGGATCAGGCAGTCCCTTCTCTGTCTGCCTCCAGAATGAAGCCAGGGATGCTGTGAGCCCTGGTCCCTGCTCCTGAGCTCGGTGTCACCTCGGGCAGATTCCTCTGTGCCCCTCCTGCCCTTCTGGGGGTGTGTGACAACTCTGCCTGCCTTCACTCCCGGGGAATATTGCTCATTCCAGGCTGCAGGCTCCGGCAATAAGCTGTTCAAATGCTTATTTAAGGCAGATTTAAAACCAGACAAACAGCACCACCCTTCTGCCCCATTAATTTAGACATTCTGTGGGCAGGAGGAAACTGCTTCCTGAGGCAGCAAGGTGCTCTTGCTGCTTAATTGACACAGTCATCTGAAATCCAATCTACCAGACAAAGCAAAGGAGGAATGAAATAATTTGAAGACTGTGTGCCAGTGAGAGAGAGCATGTGGAAAAGAAAGCAAAATTTTGGTTTTATTCCACTTCATTCCTTTTGCATAATGTTGTATCCTTTTGACAAGGCAGCATAATAAAGCTTAACTCCCTCTCTGCTGTCCACCCTCCAAATGCTGACTTAAAAGAAAACAGCAAAGCTCTATCTTTAGTGTCAAATGAACAATGGGCTCTCTTCCAACAAGAAGAAATGAGCTGATTTTGAAAGAGTTCGGAGAAAAGTGCAAAATGTTCTTACTCCTCATGAAATAAAAATTTGAATGATAGTCACTTGGCTCATCCTGTAACGTGTCAGCTCAAACTCTGCACTCCAGGTTTATATAAAATATTGGTTTGGGGTGGAGAGAAGGGCCAGAAAGCCCATATTGTGGATAAGAAGAGACAGAGGCACCATAACATCTAATCCACTTCAGAAACAGTAACTAATTAATATTTCCACCACAAGATGGTATATTTCATCCTATCTCACTGACAGAGCTTGGCCAAAGCTTTCCAAGCAGGCTGGGGAGGCTCAGTGCCTCAGGCAGAGCTGTGCATTTCACCAGGGGCTACAGGGAGCTGCAGGGACTCACTCAGCACAAAAAGCAGGAAAAGTGCTTTATCCTACAGGGTGATGGAGACCTAACAGAGCACCAGAGGCTGAGATTAGCCAGGAGCCTGCCTGACAAAGCTCAAAATTTGAGACAGAGGTTTTGCCAAAGCTACAAGGCAATTCAGAGCTGTCCCCACAGAGACAGGGACAGCCTTGATATCCCCCAGCTTTTCTGATTTTGTCTCTTTTTTTCTCACTTTTCTTCTTTCTTAAGATGTTCAGCATGGAAGAGACACTTTGCTGACAGTGTTTAGGCTGCTGTTATTTTTGTTGAGAGCTTTCAGAAAAGTTTGGAAAAGCTAATTTAAAATATGTTCTGGTGGGTTAGAGGAGTTGTAGATTTAGCATTTCTGAAGGAATGCCTTCATTTAACCCACTTCAAGGTGTTTGGGAGGAACACCACCAGTCTTGTCCCCCATTCCAGAAAACAGCCACTGGGCGAAATGAAGCTTTCAATACTCCCTTCACAACGTGGCAATAATGAAAAATCCCTCATGTGTTTGTGCTTGCCCACAGCAAAACACATATCAAAATGATAATTTACCTGGATGTGCATAATGCCAGGCCTCAGCAGCTGTCAGAGATCTGGCAGCTCGGCATTGTCTCAGTTGCTCACATGTCTCCCAGTTATTTTCCTCCTCCAGTGCAGTGTTCCCCACTGACGATGATATATCGAGACTTGGCACACGCAGCTGGGAGAGGAAAAACAATCTTAAAGGTCAGGCTTGGGGGTAAGGTTGGAATGAATCCTGCTCAGTTTTCTCCTCCATGGAGTGACTCCTGCCTCAGTCAGCTGTGACAGTGCTGTCCTACTCCTACAGGCAGTGGGAATGTGGGGAAAGTGAATTCCACAGGAGGTTCAAGGTGGGAAAAGAGGGTGTGAAATCTGTGAACCAGGTTCACAACGTGGACTGGTGTTTTAGATCATTTTTATTTTTACTTTTACCTGGCTTCTGATCCAACAGTGGCTGTGGAAAGATACTTGAAACAGCAAAGAGCAACAAAATATATGTTCAAAGCAAGTTGCTCGGAGGTATCTGATATTCTGGCTTTATCACAAGGCTTAGTATTTAGGATTCTTGCTGGTTAAAGCAGAGTGATAGTTAAATGTAGCCACATATCCTGTTTGCTCTTAGTGCTTCTGAAATTGCTGCCTGTGAGTAGCTAGCATCACCTAGAAGCTCCTGTGGCGGTGAGAGTGATAATGTTAATTTGGCAGAGAGCAGCAATGTAAACACTTCTAACAATGCTCATTGCCCTGGAAGTGGGAAAAGGATTTTTTTTTAGTTAAGGGTGGTGAAAAAAAAAAAAGCTTGTTCTGGAAACCCTGTAGGCTTCTATCTGCATCTGAGGTATGATTCAGTGAGTGTTGATGTGGCAGTGTGATTTGCCCTAAGCTCTGTTTCCAAAGCAATGATGGCTGGAAACTTTCCACAGGCGAGGTTGAGGTTTTCTGCTGGGAGGCGCTGATTGCATGGATGCAAAACCTGCCATGCAGGAGCTTTGCTGTGCCTGGAATCTCCTGGAAAAATCAAAGCCAGTGGGTGCCACTTCCTCAGAGTCACAGTGATTTCTTCTGTTTAGGGACAATGTGCTGCTGGTAGAGGGAAGCATTTAGTTTTGATTGGAACCTGCAGCATTTCTGTTCCACCAAGACCCACAAACCCACCCCAGAGGACTTCAACACCTGGGCAGTTTATTAAACACACACTCTGAAGCAGGAATCCACGCTTTCCAATTCCTCTTAAACCTAGTGCTGAAGGCTGGGCTGCCAAACGGGGGCACAGCAACCAAAGAGGGATTAAAGTTGAGTTATCTCATCTCTGTGGAGCAGAGATGCAGAGGGAAGGTCTCGGGTTGCTGTTGATAACTGCTGCCCTGTGATGTGTAGGATGTCTCTGCTTCGGCCCACGCGACTGAAGAACGAGTCCGGACTCTTCACTTTTCGGTCTTGAGGTTGTTTATTAATTCTTATCTATAAAATTTTCTTTCTGCCCAGCTGAGATCTGCTCAGCAGGGCAGCCACAGGCACTCTGACTGCCCCAAAGGTGGTGTTATCCTTTTATACTACAAGCTACATATAACATATTTACACATAATTCCCAATACCTATCACCTATGTTAGACAGTGCACTTCTACTCTAAACCAACCCCCAAGTGCCAACCTCACTGCAGAAAATGGAGAAGAAAAAGAAGAAGAAGAAAGGCTAGACATGCCCAAGTTCCTCCATCTTGTTCCCATAACCCCCATACCAAAAATCCTAAAATTGACATTTTCACCCTGTGTTAATTTTATTATTACAGCATTCAAACTTCTGTGACTTTCAGGTCCTCATATAAAGCTGGCAATTTGTTCCAGGGGTCAAAATCAAATCTCCAGGTGTTCTGGGCTGCATGCCAGGGTCTCTGAGCCCCCCTGGCGGGGTCCTCAGCAACTCTGGACACCTGGAGGGATGTACTGAGTTCCGACAGGATGGGGACTCTACAGAGTGATGGCATCTCAGCCAGGCATCAGAAGTGCCAGGGAGTCAATGCCTTTAGTGACAGCTTCTCTGGAACTTGGTAAAGAGGCAGGCAACTGAGAAGAGAAGCTCCAGTTACCATCCCTGGATGCAGGCTGGACACCGGAGAAAAGGATGAGGTCAGGATTACAGAAACAGCACGGGCTGAGGGAAGGCAGAGCATGTCAGCCAGCGTTGCCCTGGTGTTTTTCCATGACCTCACCAGGCTTGGTTTCTCACCTTCTGAAGCCCAGGGAGTCTCACTAACTGAGGATCCTAAAGAAGGGCATGCACTTCTCACACTCTTGGTGAAAAATTCCCCTGTGCCAGGGAGCTGGATCATGCCTTTAGACTTGCAAGCATCCCACAGTAGCTGTTTTGTTTCCCTGTTGTATGCTACCACCAGCTGCTGCCTGAAAACTAGAGTATTTTCCCCTCTCTGTGCCTTTCCAGAGATATTACCACAGCAAAAATAAAAAGAGTTTTCAACTGTCAGTGGACTTGCACTGGTTCAATATTCTTTCTTGTTGCACAAAGTCTTGTTACAGGTTTTCCTGAACCTCGGTTTAGAAAAGGTTGAGTCTCACATGATGCCCAGAGCTGTAATGCTCCCTTTCTTACAAAAACACCTATTTTGCTCAACTGCACATCTGTGGCTTGTTGCTCTCTGTCAAGGGGACTGCAAAAATAAAACCACAGAAGCTTTGTCAGCTTCTCCTTCCTCACCCACACTGGTCAGCCCTTGCTTCCTCCAGCACTTCATGCTGCTGCAGAAAAAAAGATTATGGACTCTGTCTAATTACCCCCAGAAAGATTTAATAAATACAGTAAGACTCTGGGTACTATTAAAAATATTTTTCATAAAGAGAAAAACATAACACAATGAACTCCTGAGTATTCCCCAACCTATGGCAGTGACAGCAAAGCTGTTGATCCCCTGTGGGGGCAGCTGTGGCTCTAAATTTTGGTTCCATTGCAGGACAAGTGCTGCCTGACAGAGTTGTGGCAGGCAGATGGTGCAGGACACGAAGTTGTTGGGATGCAGTGGGCATGAAGAAGTGGGAAAGGTGATGGCCCTGCAAGGACAGGCTTAGTGGGGACCATGAACATGGAAAGATGGGAACACCATGGAGCTAGAAGGTGTGTGAAGATCTGGTGTTTGGGTAGCTGTCACACAGTTCCATAAAGAGTTTGGATGAAGCTGTTCCCACCCAGTTGCAGAGAAAAAAAAAAATAAATAAAGAGGGGAATCTTGCTGGCTCCACACATGCACACACATGCATCTCTGCAAGAGCAATTTCCTGATGAACTGGAACTAAAGTGTTTGTGAGGTTTCCCCCAAGGCAGCAGCTCTTCCACTGGCACACATCACCACCTCTCCCCTGACTAATGGATTTACCCCCCTTTGTACCCCGCAAAAATCTGACCAGAGGCTCTGGCCACAGTTCTTTGCTGCCCTGTTGGGTACTCAGAGGTGCAGATTTACATGACCAGGTTCTTTGAAATCCCATTTTGAAATCCCATCTTTTGGTTCCAGTGACAAAACAAGCTAGCCTGGAGCACTTCCAGTGATTTGGAAGGTCTCTCTATAAATAGCAAGCTGGATCCAGCTCCTCAGTGTTTCTAACCATGGTTGCAGTGACGTTGGGTGGTGCCTCATAAATTTGTGAGAATTTATGGGAGTTATTGCTGCTACTGCCTGGAGAGCAAAAAACCCTCATGAACCTCCAGGAGCTCAGTGCATACATAATTTCAGAAGTGTGTCTGACCACTGGAGCTGCTGCTCAGCTGAGTGGCCTCACCTGGCAGGGATGAAAGGAGCAGGATGAGCAGTGTGGGCTCCTCTGTGCCCCAGCCCTGCCTCCTGCTTGGCCCAAGAGATTCAGCACAAGGCAGGATCAATGCAAGCGTCTTGGTTTGGAAAGACAGGAGTCTGTTAAGGAAGGTAGGAGCCTCCCCTGAAATGGAGAATGTAAACCCTCCCCACCCCTCTGAATTGCTATGAATTTTAAATTAAGGGGCTCTCCGGCAAAAAATATGGGAGCAGGAAATAAGAGTTCTTTATTAGGGAATAAAAAATAAAAGGATAAAATAAACAATGCAGTGCACTAGAACAACACTGACAGAGTCAGAACCCAACCTGACACCCTGTGGGTCAGGGTGTTGGTAGCAATCCAATTGGAAATGTGGTAGCAGTCCTCCTGAAGTGTCAGGTGTGGTTCTGTTGGAGCAGGGGGTCCTGTAGGGAAGGATGTATTCTTCTTTGGAAGATGCAGTGGAAGAAGAGGCAGCTGCTGTTCCTCTGGGGAATGCAGTGGAGAAGTTGTGCTGGTATTCCAGAATCTCCAGACTATATCCAGGTAGGAATGCTTGGCTCCTCCCTCGGGGCTCACATCTCACCACGGGATGTTATAATTCTTATCAGTCATGCAGTGACATTCAATAGTCTGTTATCAGCCGAGGTCCCCTCCCGAGGGAGGTGTGATTGTGATCACTCAAAGAGAGAGATAAGGCAAACTGCCCACTTGACAAAAGACAACTGCCATACAGATCATAATAGAATACATCTTGCCTTGTAATCTGGAGCAGCAAGGTGTCCTCCTTCACAAAAAACCCACATGTATTTCTTGACAAAGAGCTGCCCCTGAGCGAGGCTGAAGAGCCTGGAGAGGTGCAGGCTCAGCCTGCTGGTGACCTCCCCACCCTCCGTGCCTTAGTGTACCACCCTCTACTGTTGGGGAAGATGAAACAGGAAAGCCTTATAAATATGATTGTCTGGCAAAAGATTTTGAGAATATAGAAACTATAAGCGAGATTGAAATGAAAGCAAGCTTTGAGATACCTTAGTTACTGAACAACGGGAAAACAATGATGTGGCCAGCTGAAGGTAATCTCCTTTTGATGAAAAAATACCCTCTGCTTGCAGACAGGTCCAAGGGTCAGAGCAGACCCTACTAGCTTGGCAGGAGGGGTCCAAAGAGTAGTTTTTAGGGTTTAAAATGTAACACAGTATGGTAATGTAGTGATTCTTATATGCTGTATGTAAATGCTATAGGATTTGTATATTGTACCAGATTGGTTAGAGAGAATCGGAATATTCAACACAGAAGATGATTTATTGTATTGTAAGGGGAACCTCGCCCTCTTAGTTTATACCCCTCTACTCTATTACGCTTTCACTCTCAGGTCTTACTCCTAGCTCTTGCCCCTCTTGCCTCTTAGCTCTTGCCTTTTACTCTTGTAGTATATGGTAGAGATAATTCATGCTGTTAATGTATAAAATATTGTAAAATCCAAACTATGTCTTTTGACCACCCTGGCCGGGAGTAGCGTCTTATTCAGATACAACCAGTTCCCGGACTTTGTTGAGATATCACCGGATTCTTTAACGTAAGAATAGAAGCTTCCAGGGTGATCATCACTGGCCTCTCCTCCCCAGGATCATTCAAGAGTTATTATCACCTCGAAGATTATATCTACCACTATGATCGGGCGCCACCCTGATGCATGTGAATGCTGACTTCCCCGAAGTTCTCTGACAACATCGAGACACCGGGTCTGAGTCTTTGTCTACCTATGCACATGTAAAGCCCCAGTTCTGCATGTGAAGAGACACAAAGAACATTCGGTCATCTCTGCCTCGGACAGAATAAACTGTATAAGAACTCGCTGTGCAAAGCAGCATTTGTGAACAGGGGAGACTCTGACATTCAGGGGTCAGGTCCGTGTGTTCACCCAGCGCTGATCCTGGGCTCGATGCTGCCCTTGGCTGTGGTGGTTTTTGACGACCAAACTTCAGTCTTGTGGACAAATTAATATATCTTTGCTAAATTTTCTTGTAAGTTTGGCTCTCGATTTGATCATTTATAACACTCTCTTACCCCTTTTACTCTCTTATGCTTTTACGCTCTTACCCTCTCATCCTCTCAACCCCTCTCTTCTCTTGGGCCTGCTGCGGCTGGCAGCTCCCAGCAGGGCCCTGCACCAAGGCCCTTTGCAATAAACCCCAGGTTCCACGACCTGGCTTCAGAGATCTCTCGTCTCCATCTGTCCCAACCATCCATCTCCCCGTCACTCCTACACTCTACCCCTTCCTCCCTACCTGTCAGGCTCCCCAGCTCTGCCTCAAGTGCTGAGGGCATGTGGGGAGTGCTCAGCCTCCTCTGTGAGCAGCAGGAGTGGAAGGCCCTGAGAGGAAAGCTCTGCTTTTCATTCTGCTCACATCAATCCTTGCAGGGTGGTGACAGGAGCTCAGGAAACAATTTAGTAATGATCCACGGACCAAACCTGTCTCCTGCTGCCTCAGGGATGTCATCTCCAGGGTGTCTAGGGAAGGGAGAGGCTGTGGAGTGCTCCTGTAATTACTGGGGTCACCAAAGCAGTTGTGCGCTCGCAGAGGATCCCCTGCTCTGCAGCAGCTGCCTGGCAGATGGAGATTAAATGCAAACATCAGAACTGGTGAAATAATAACAACAGCCGCAATAATTACAGTTACAACCATAATAATGGGGTTGTGGAGGTGGAGGGAAGCTGCTCATAGGAATTTCTGACTTGGGCTTCTTAGCAGATTTGTCTGTTGAGGCCACGCTTCAGCTTTGCCTATTCAGTGCATGCATAACACCTCAAAAATCCTCTTTTTCTACCAGCTCATGCATATAAAACCCTTGCAGGTTGCTGATGCTGTCCCAGGATCACTGGCTGGCCTGTGTTGGCCAATGTCTCTGTTGTTTCTGTACATTTTCCTCTCCTCTGTTGCACGGATATTGATCCTTGCTGCAGGACAGACTATCTGCAACCCTGCCACAAAACCCTGGATCCTGGTTGGATCCAGGACCCTGAAGCAGGTGCCCAACAGTAGAATACAGTACTGTTTCAAGATGTAAGGATTTAACCAAAAATTTCAGGATCATTGACTCTGTCTTCCAGAGGAGAAAGCTGTGTTACAGACTGAGGGAGGGAAAAATTCAAAGCCAGTATTTTTGTGCCTGAGTATTTTGCTTTCTGCAGTCTCAAGCCTCTATCATTATAACCTGGTGAGAAATTGAGGTTGGACAGATTTATTAAAAAAAAATGTGTTTCCTTTAATTAAAACCTTGTAAAATACATCTCTGCTTTAAATATGGCCTTAAATGGCTCCTGACACCATTGCTGCTACACCCCACCCAGATCTTCCTGTTGGTGGGCAGCCAGGGTGGCTTTTGAGAGTTTCGCTCTCATTTTCTCAGCGTGTGGAAGAATATTCCTGAAGGCACCAAAAAAAAAAAAAAAAAAAAAAAAAAAAGGAGGAACACCATACATTCCACTTCCAGGGACTGCTAAGTTTGAAATCATTGTTCTCTGGATTGTATTGGCTTTAACCTGGATGCTATTTAATCCCATCATCCAACTGACAGCATTGTGTTAGGATGTATGGGATAGCTCTCAGGAGATTACCAGGCAGGCTGGGAAGGATCTTTTGGTCTGAACTTGCTGTATTATATTACTCTGGAAAATAAGAAAAGCCCAAGATTTGCCCTGATTTCACAGAGGTGTTGAATGATTGCAGGTGCTTTTGATTTTTTGGAATTGTGTGCTCTTAGAAAAAAAAAAAAGAGGTCGACCTGAAGTTTCTGTGAACTAGATTTCTTCCTTTTTTTTTTTTTTTTCTCTTTCTTTCTTTTTTTTTCTCCATGGAAAAAAGAAAAGTTGCTTCCTTCCCAAAATTAATTTCCATGCAGACCTTATGACCCTCAGCACCTTGCTATCTTGTTAACTTGCTGGTTGCAGCACTTTTTTGCTGCACAGGTTGGTGAGCACACAAAAGCCCCCCATAGGAAGTTCTGCAGCACTTTCATCACCCTGGAACTGGGTGGGAGAGAAAAAAACCAAGCTCACCTGCTAGAAACTGCCAGTGTGTGCTTCCAGAGTTATATGTCTGGCTCTAGAAGGGATTTTACCTGCACCGGTAAGGTAAGCAAGGTGAGGATTTGGCTGCATGTCTCACAAAGTCTGATGGATTGAACGCAACCAGGGAACTCCCAAGATGCTGTCAGCCAAGTCCTTTATTTATAAAATTTTCAGCTCCCTTGATTGTTACAGCTTGCTATGACACAGGTGAGGTTAGGCTTTTTTTTTCCCCCTGCTTTTTAAAATCAGAAATACTTCCCACTCCTTTCAGGAATGAGCGGTGTTTAACAAAAGCTTGCCAAGGGCTCTGCAGCTTTACACTGTCACCCTGCACAGCCCTGCTTCCAAAACCCAAATATCTCCTCTGCTGTGCCTCTGAAGGGTGGGAGTAGCTGTTCCTTGAGGCTTAGGTAATTTATTTTCCTTCATGTTTGCTGATATTGATGGTTACGTTACAAAGAAGGAGCTGCCTGTTCTGGAGGAATGCAATGTTTGTCCAGGATTCGATTTTGAAACTGAGCAGCCAGGAGAGCATCAAAACTCAGGGCAATGATGAAACCAATAGCCTTGGAAAAATGTCCTCAGGATTTGGAAGGAAGTGGCAGAAGTCAGGAAAGCTTCCTTCCCTGAGAATGGGACTGAAGGAATGCAGAAATGTTCCTTGTGATAGAGTTAAATTCAGGGCAGAAAGTTACTCACAGAGCAAGAGAAAACCTCAGGAGGGAAATGAAGGTTTCTAACGATCATGTTGGTGAGGAAAATAGAGGAAATGCATCAATTTGTCTGAATTTAAGACCCAAGGATTGTGTGCATCTTTCCTAACCCACCCTGCATAAGGAGCTGAATCTCAGCCCAAAAATTTGTGCTTGGGCATCTCTGCTGGCACTGGTGGGCTCCTTCTGCATCCTGCTGTGTGTAGGTGAGAACTGGACCTCCTGGTACTGCTCAAAAACACTCACTGGCATGTGATAACTGCAGGCTCCTGGCAGGATGCTCCCTCTTCAAAGCACATTCCTGAAGGTTCACTCAGTGCTGCTAGGGCAGCCTTGTGTGTGTGTGTGTGTGTGTGTGTGTGTGTAGAGCAACTGCTTGGTATTAAGTACCTAAACCCTTGGTGAGCTGCTTTGGGGTGGCATAAACAATGTCATCTGGAGATGACTGTTCCTCTCCTCCTTTCAGCCCAGAACAATTGGGGTAATAGATGAGGTTTCCTGAACAGATGAGTTCGACTCACCCAGCTTGATGGACAGAAGGGAGGGGAAATGAAGTAAGGGGCCCAAAATAGTCTTAGAGACATTGGCTTGGAAGGGAGGACAAAACAGGGCACAGGCTAGAAAATAAAAGACCCACAGTGATGTGACATTAAGACCATCTGGACAATGTTTGGCAGCAGTTGAAAAACAAACAAAGCCCTGAGAAGGGTTTCTAAAAGTGAGGGGAATATAAACGACACACTGATGGGCAAGTGCTCAGAAAGATCTGAGCTCTTCTCATCTCTCTGCCTTGGTGCCTCCACTTTTGAAAAGGGGAAAAAACAAAACAAAACAAAACCAACCCAACATTCTCTCAGGGAATGTGACAGTTTGGAGAGAGAGATTCCTCCACCGAGTCTTGGCTTGCTTGCACTTGGAGGAGCTCTCTGAGAGATCTGGCTGAGACAAGGGCGCTGGAAAGGCAGGTAGCACAGTAACGCTCACCAGCAATGCAAATAAATCCCAGCAATAACAGCAGAACTCAGGGGCTGACATGCAGGAGGGTGCAAATGGACCTGTGTGTTTGCACAACATCTCCCAAAATGATTGAGATTTCTGTGTGCTGCTGCCAGAGCAATGAAGTAACTGTGATGGCATCAAAAGTGGTGCAAGGAGAACCTCAAAGACTTGAAATCCTTAGGGGAAAAAAAAAAAACAACCAACACTTTTTGGTAGCTGTTTTGGCCATGAGAAATGCTGTGGTTGAAGGGGGAGCAGGACCTGCTGCCTGATTTTCTGAACTGAGTAAGGTGGCTTTCTGAAAACCTTTTTTTTAATTTTTTTTTTCTGAAGAAAATATCAAAGCAGAACGTTTGCTGTACTTTCCAGGCTCGTTTTTTGTTGTTGTTGTTGTTGTTTTTGGGTGGTTTTTTTTGTGTGTGTGTGTGTTTTGGTCTTTTTTTTTTTTTTTTTGGTGGGTTTTTTGTGGTTTTTTTGGGGTTTTTTTGGTTTTTTTTTGTTTGGTTGGTTGGTTTTTATTTGTGGGGTTTTTTGTGTTTTTTGTTGTTTTTGGTTTTTTGTTCGTTTTTTGGTTTTTTGTGTGGTTTTTTTTTGGTTTTTTTTTTTTTTTTTTGGGGGGTTTTTTGGGGTTTTTTCCCCACTTGAAAGTTTTTTTTTTCCTCCCACCTATCTTTTTATTTAAAAATCCCAAAATCCATACCAAACCCCAAAGGTATTCTAACTACAACTTTTTCAGGCTGTGAGTCAGAGAGATAAGGAAAAGAAGAAAGGCCAGGGAAAAAAAAATATCCCTGTTTAATTCCTTGTTCCACTCCCCTTGATAACATTGATTTTGATCCAAGTGCCACAGCAACATTGCTGGGAATGTTTCTCCTATCTCCAGTCCAAAATTAGAGTGAAGGAACTTTGCTGGCAGGCATCTAAGCTTTGTTTTGGGGAAGCATATCTGTATGGGGAATCATGGTTTTGGGCAGCAGCTGAGGATGTGGGCCCTTATCCACCCAGACTGATGGATGGAAAGAAGTTTTCCTACCCAACAATTCCAATAAATTCCTTAAAAACACCACTGCTGCTGAAGCAGACAGGTGTAATTCTGTTAATAGCAGACAGAGGGATGGCTTGCCATCCTTCCGTATGATGTGTTTGTGCCTCCTCCTGCTGCTCAGAGAACAGGAAAAGTGATTATCAGCTTTGAGGTAAGAAGTAGGGTTTTCATGCTGTTTTGTTCTGTGTGTGTAAAACAGGAAATTCCCCTGCCCCCTCCTTCTTCTGATTCTGCTCTTGCCTCCCCAGCCCTGGTTTCTGGATCCTTTTATCACAACTGCTGCAAAATTCCTTCTTATCTAAATTGGCTTTTGTGGTCTTGCATCTGAGGAAACAATCCACTGCCGGAGCACAAACCACAGGGCTCCAAACTCCTGATTTCGCACTGATTTCCCTGCAGCTGGCCAGCAAACCCCTGATTCCCAACTTGGCCACTCCCAGTTACTAAATTCACAAGAGCTAGAAGAGTTGAATGATGTGAGGGTGTTTAGTGAGGGAAATAAGGTTTCATTAATTAGAAATTAATACAAGTGTAATCTGCTTCCATGTGGACCTTCAACACCAAGGGGTTGAGAGGAGTGTGATCTTTTAAAAAAGTGTATTTTCCCCAAGGTTTTCAGGCTCTTTATCAGTGAGCAGAGCTGGGAACGATGGCTGGAGGAGACCCTGGCTCCTGTGGCAACTCAGGGACAAACAAGGGAGGTGCTCACAGTGGTCAGACAGCCAGGAAAACCCTGCTCTGGGGCTCTCTGCCATGCCAGATCCACAAAGGAGCCTGAGGAAAACTGAGGCAGTGAATCTGAGCATCAGCAACCCCTTCAAGCAAAATAATCCTCTGATGGAGGTGCTTTACTTAAAAAGTCAAACAGGAAACCAGAGAACAGGCCTGGAAGAGCTCCATGGCCATGCCCCAAGGCTGGTTTGAGTTATGGATGTTTGTGTTGTGGATGTTTGTGTTATCTCTTTTTCAGCCCCTCCAGAGGTGGTGTGACACCATGCCCTGGGGCTGGATGTTTTGTTTCCTGAAGCTGGAGATAATGACCTTTTCCATAATTTTGTGTCCCATCTGGAATGGAAATGGGAGGCAGGCTGTTCCATTCGCCCTCAGAGCAGCTGAGGACACCTCCCACACCTCCCTTTGCTGCCCTCTGAGTTGGACAACCACCAAAGGTGTTTTTCTGTCCTTGCAGGTCAGGATTTCCAGGCTCTCCATCTCACTGCTGCTCTCTTTTGCATTTGCTGCAATGGAACCTCATTTTCCTTGGAATCTGATGCCCACAAAATGGAATGTTTTACATTACATGCAAAACCTTTGTGTGAAGAAGCAGAGGGATGACTTCAGATGTGTTAGCAATAACTGCTGTATTCCTGCATCCAGACAAAACTTGTCTGCATCACTCCTGGCTTACATGTAATTTCTGACCACCTAAAAACCCCAGATATTTCTATACTGTATTTGCACAATTGATTATTCCTTCCATATTTTTTGGGTTTTTTTTTTTTTTTTTTTGAGTCAGTTAATTTACTTTCTTCACCGTTTTCCCAGGTTAATTTCCTACTCTGTCAAGATCAGATTGAATTCCTCAGCCTGTTTTTCAAAGCTCACAGGCCCTCTCACTCACAACCTGCAGACTAATGAATAGTCTTTCAAGTCCCTCAAATCAATAAAAATATTGAATAAAAAATGTTGAACGCAGCCTTTATCTGAATATTGTTGCAAATTGACTTTTTATTATGCCCAGGTAATCTCTGCTTCACTGAGCAGTGTCTCCCTGAAAGGAGGCACACATAGGAGCCTCATGCAGGAAAATGCAATTTGAGACATCAGAGATATGTGTGGGGAAAGGAGGCAGATTTTGGAAGCAGAATTTGGAGGCAGAATCTGGAGGCAGAATCTGGAGGCAGACCTGGTTTATGGCCAAGGTTTCACGCTGGCTTCAGGTCTCACCAAACTTGGGAATGACATCAGGAATCTCTTCCTCACCAAGCAATAAAACCAGGAATGTGACTTTCAGAGGCTGCCAGACTGCACTGACTCACTCCTGGGCATTGAAAAGGGACAAAACTCCTAAAAGTATCATTCCTTCACTTGCTTTTACTACCTGACAGCGGTCCAGAACTTCCTATAACACTCACCAGCAATTACATGGACTGCCCAAAGCTATCTGTTTCTCTGTTTTCCACGGGTATTTCATATGCAAAATGAATATGAAATACCCATGCTCCCAGCAGCTCCTGTGCTCCCAGCAGCTCCTGTGAATTCCTCTGATTCCTGAATCCATTCTTGTTGCAGCAGCCAGGGGCGGAAGGGCTCATATAAAAAGAGAAAAGGTGATAATGGATGTGTCCGCGTGTTCTACCAGCCAAAGATATGGGCTAAGACACATATTTATTACTGATTCTTCCAGCTGCTGCTTTGTTATATAAGAAAACTCCGACTTTTTAGGGACTTGAAATGAGTTTGCTCAGGTTCAGAACTTCTTTAGCTGTTGTTTTAGATCACCTTTTTCACAGAATGCACCAAGCTGTAAACACAGCTTGCCCTGCCAGTCTGAAATTGTGTGGCTGATTCAGCTCCAAAGTATATATTTAATTGTAGAATTTTCTTCCTGATGCAACAGCAGTTAAACCCCTTGAGCAATTAAGTGATTTCCAAAGGGATGCTGACTCAATTAAGTGAATTTTGCGTGCATTCAGGTGTGTTTCAAGAGTCCCACTTTTGGTGTATGCTGGAATTTGTCTCCTCTGGGCTTGTAAATCACTCCCCCTTTGGAAAGGCAAGATTTCTGTCCTTTATAGCAATCCAGGCTGGAAAAACTGCTCTGTGTTGTTTCTTGGGAACCTGTTTGATGCCAGCACCACTAAATCTGCCCAATTTCCTCATGCCACACCCAGTGCAGCTGGAAGAAGTGGCTAGAGAGCACAGGAAGGACAAAATAGACCCTATCTAAAGTTTTGTTTGCAGCAACCCAAAGTTTTCTCGAGGACTGAGACGGGATGTGCTGCTCCTGAGGGGGAAAGCTGCCTGGGATTCAGCGATGAGAAGCAGGAAAATCCAGCCCTGTCCACACCTCTGGCTGCTCTCCTGATACCCAGGCAGGTGTTAGGAGGCACCAGGCAGCCAAAATCAGCAGATTTTGAGTGAAGTTTTGCCTCTTTCCAGTGGTTTCTGACACAGCCTGCCACCACCCCACCACACCAGTGTGGATCCAGGTCATTCTCTGTTATTGCAATTCTCCTGCTAGGGAGAGGATGTCAAAGAGGGAGGGATTTCTTTGGAAATAAATTTTTTTAGGAAGAAGAGAGAGAGCTCAAGCAACAGGAAGTCTACTCTGGGTCCACGACTGCCTAAACATCACATTTCTCATTTCAATCTGATGTCTCTTACCAAATCTCCTCCTTCTTATGTGTGTACTTTTAAAACCTATCTGAAGGTAAATGTTTTTGTTCAAGCCTAAAGATTTGCTTGACTCTAAAGGAGTTATTTTCTTCCTCACTACTTTTTTGTTTTATAAGGGAGAAATAAGAAAATAAATTTTAAAAAAGCTGTAAAAAAACGTGTAAAAATTGTCACATGGCCAGTAGAACTAAGATAAGTGCAAACACCTGTTTTTTGCAAAGTTCCAGGCTTATTAATCTGTAGTATAAGTAATTTTTCTGCCCATCGTGGCCACAATGATTTCTCCAGGTGTGGTCAGCTCATCCTGCACTTCTCAGAGCATGCTCGTTTCACTGTCCAGCCGTATTTGCTGTGGGATTTGGGGTTTTGTTCTGTTGTTGGTTCTCTTGCAGGGGTCTTGATGGTGTTGCCTTATTTTGGACAACCCCCAAGCCCAAAAAAAAAATCCTGCTCTTAACTCCAAGAGGTCCAAACACAGCTGGGAGATTTTTAAGACCAGTATTTTTTTAGACCAGCCTTGTTTTAGCACTGCCTCTGCACCATGGCAGCCATCTCCCAGCTACAGGAGGTCTTCATTGGATCTCCTTCCCATTCCTCCAGGATTTATTCAGTCCTCAAACAAATTATTTCAAGCCTCTTGGAGACCTTATTTACCATATTCTTACTGCATTTTTATAGTGGAGTTTGTGCACATTATGAGCTTGCTTTCAATATTTCTTTTTTTTTTTTAACCCTCAGGAACTGATTGGAAGAGGGAAATGCTTTGTCTTTTTCACAAATAAGAAGAGCACATTATGGACTTAGATGAGACAGATACTGGCCCAGCTCTGGATTTTGCGGCCATCTCACTTTACAGGCAGCGCAGAGGCAGTCAGGGGATCCAGCCCTAAACAGGAGGGATGCCTGTTTAGGCAGAGCAGAGGAGATGAGATGGGCTCTCCCCCAGAAGAGCAGGTTAATCCCCAGGCTATTCCTCCTGCCAGCTTTTTTTTGGAGACAACTTTTGGCCAAGGCAGAGGGGAGGAAGGCTCACTGTGTAATCCAGCAGCTGGCTGTGCCCCAGGCATCTTTTGTGCAATCTCCAGCACTTCTTGTGTGCTGCCAAACTGTGCCCTGCCACCACGTGATAAGCTCTGACTTGTCCTAAATTATTTCATGAGAATCCAATCCCATAATAATAATAATAATAATAATAATAATAATAATAATAATAATAATAATAATAATAATAATAATAATAATAATAAATACAAACAAAGCCACATGAAGAGGAAGGACAGGGTGCTGCCACAGTATTCACAGGGGTCTTAGGATGATGGAAGAGATGAGGATCTGACTCCATGTTTCAGAAGGCTTGATTTATTATTTTATGATATATATCTTATATTGAAACTATACTAAAAGAATAGAAGAAAGGATTTTATCAGAAGGCTAGCTAAGAATAGAAAAAGAAGGAATGAATAACAAAGGCTTCTGGCTCCGACAGAGAGTCCAAGCCAGCTGGACTGTGATTGGCCATTAATTAGAAACAACTCTATGAGACCAATCACAGATCCACCTGTTGCATTCCACAGCAGCAGATAATCATTGTTTACATTTTGTTCCTGAGGCCTCTCAGCTTCTCAGGAGAAGAAATCCTAAGGAAAGGATTTTTCATAAAAGATGTCTGCGACAGGGTGGTGGCATCCTTGAACACAGCAAGTGAAGGATTGCTTTGCCACCTACTTGGGGGTGACAGCATCTGACCACATGAGGAGCTGTGAAGGTGAAAACGAGGCTGTGGAATTGTGTAATTGAGTGGTTTTTCTCCCTGTGATAAAGACTAAATTAAATATAACACTAAATAGTTCAGTTAATTAGGGTTCCACAGTGTAGCCTTTGCTCGTGTTCTAATTTGTGCCATTTTGAAAGTGGCTGCTTCTTCCACCTCTGCCTCCTTACAAATAAACCATATGTTTTCTGGATCAACTCATCCAATTATATCTTAATTGTTTTTAGGAGCACATCTCCCTACTACATTAATTGTCATACAAGGATTTGTGCACACAGGGTCAGATTCCCACTGGTGGTATTTTAATTATTATTACAGCGCCAATATGGTCTTTAATAACTTTTTGACACACCAGAGGGTTCAGCAAACTTCTATCAGCCAACAGACATGAAACAGGATATTTTTCTGTCAGGATTTTGGTGACCTCTTTGATAATTTCCTTATAACATGACTGAAGAAGGTGGATAGAACAGGGACAGGCCTCATATTTGGGTATTGGAATGCGCCTGGTGATGTATCTGACGCCACCACTCCCACAAGGATGTCTGACATGCCCTGAGTGACACAAACAGGGTGATTCTCTCATTTTGTTACATTCCCGAAGTGTGGAGGGCCACAAAAGATTCACAAATTACATTTGTAAATATGTAGTTACAGATTTAAACGGAGCTCAAAAAAAACCCCAAAACACCAAAGAAGGGTTTGGTTTCTGAGCTGCCACTGGCAGTCAGTGGGGCTTGTCCTCCTACATCACTTTGCTGCTGCTGCTGCTGCTGCTGCTGAATCTGCATCTCCCCCATGTGCATTTTAGCACCTTCCAATAAAGCGTGTGGTGAAAGACAGGGAGAGGACAGGGGATGCTGGAACTCACAGTGTCTTACTTATATTACAGGTTAATAAGCCTGAAACTTTGTGAAAAATAGGTCTTTACACTTATCTCTAGTTTTATTGGCCATGTGACAATTTGTTACAGCTATTTTTTTAATTTTTTATTTTTAAAACAAAAAAGTAGTGGGGAAAAAATAACTCCTTTAGAGTCAAGCAAATCTCTGGGCTTGAACAAAAACATTTACCTTCAGATGAGTTTTAAAAGTCCACACATAAGAAGGAGGAGTTTTGTAAGAGACATCAGATTGAAATGAGAAATGTGATGTTTAGGAAGCAGTGGACCCAAAGTTAGGCTTCCTGCTGCTTGAGCTCTCTCTCTTCCTCCTAAAGAATTCATTTCCTGGTGAGTCACATTTTAGGCTGCTCTGGTTTTGTAGGTTTTGTGTTTTCATTTGGGGACAGATGAGGAAGGTGTGGAGCTGTGAGACGCAGGGAGCCCCATGCCTCCCTCCCACCTCTTCAGGCTGTGTGAGCAGTAAAAAAGGGCCAAAAAAAGGTCAAGCCACACCTAAGAGAGGAGCAGAATATTGCTGGAGCTGAGCTGGGGTGTTTGATCTTTGGTCTTGCTCTCTCTGCCCCCAGAATATTCCCTGGGAGAGGACGCAAACTGTCGGAACTCAGTACATCCCTCTGGGTGTCCAGAGTTGCTGAGGACCCCGCCAGGGGGGCTCAGAGACCCTGGCATGCAGCCCAGAACACCTGGGGATTTGATTATGACCCCTGGAGCAAGTTGCCAGCTTTGTATGAGGACCTGAAAATCACAGAAGCTTGAATGCTGTAATAATAAAATTAACACAGGGTGAAAATGTCGATTTTAGGATTTTTGGTATGGGGGTTATGGGGACAAGATGGAGGAACTTGGGTGTGTCTGGCCTTTCTTCTTCTTCTTCTTCTTCTTCTTCTTCTTCTTTTCTTCTTCTTCTTCTTCTTCTTCTTCTTCTTCTTCTTCTCCATTTTCTGCAGTGAGGTTGGCACTTTGGGATTGGTTTAGAGTAGAAGGGCACTGTCTAACACAGGTGATAGGTATTGGGAATTAAGTGTAAGTATGATATACGTAGTTTGTAGTATAAAAAGACGACACCACCTCAGGAGTGGTCAGAGTGCCTGTGGCTGTCCTGTTGAGCAAATCTCGGCTGGGTAGAAAGAAAAATTTATAGAAAAGAATTAATAAACAACCTCAAGACTGAAAAGTGAAGAGTCCAGACTCGTTCTTCAGTCGCGCGGGCCAAAGCAGAGACATCCTGCACATCTCGGGGCAGCAGTTATCAACAGCAACCCGAGAATCAACAAGGAGGACATGATGTGTGAGCTGCAGAAGTGACCTGAAATGAAAATACAGACTGATTCCTCGTGTCTGCAGCCAGACAAAGTGATCCACCTTGGAGAGGTGGACACTTGCCCATGCTGGACACTTGTCCTTTTCAGTGCTGCTTTCCATGGCCAGAGAGACCCAGCTCAGGCACTTCAGAGGGCATGAACAAAGGCACCACCATCAAAGCTGCACTCTGCAGGACTGTGCCTGCGCTTAAAGCATGCAAATTATGGTTCCCAAAAGCCACTCAGAGGCTGGAGGAGCCATGGGTGGTTGTACAATCCTCCTGCAGGTGGCACTGGAGGTGGGTGGCACACGTCTGTGTCCTCCAGGGCTGAGAGATGAACAGGGTTGTGGCACTGGGGTGTTGGAACCCAGAACATTCCTCTGGCTGTCCAGGACAGCCAAGATCCCTGCCAGGGGGCTCAGAGACCCTGGCATAGAGCCCAAAACACCTGTGGTTTTGATTATGACCCGTGGAGGAAATTACCAACCTTATATGAAGATCAGCAAGCCACAACAGTTTAGGTAGAATAATAGTGAAGTTGTCACAGGGTGAAAAAGTAGATTTTGGGGTTTCTAGAATGGGGGTTCAGGAGGCAAGATGGAGGGATCTGGGCATGTCCAGCCTTTCTCCTTCTTCTTCTTCTTGGCCTCCATCTTCTGCTGTGATGGTGGCACTTTTGGATTGGTTTAGAGTAGAAGCTCACTGTCTAACGTGGGTGATAGGTATTGGGAAGTAATTGTAAACCTTGTATACAGATTTTTTAGTATAAAGACATAACACTGCCCCAGCGGCAGGCAGAGTGCCTGGAACTGTCCTGCTGGACAGATCTCGGCAGGACAGGAGAAAGAATTTTATCGATAAGAAACAATAAACAACCTTGAGACTGAGAAATGAAGAGCTCTGACTCCTTCTTCGAGCACCGGGCTGGGAAAAGAGACTTTGTAACACATCTTGGGGTCACTCTGACCAGCTAGAGATCCCGACATTGGGGAAGCAGCACAAACCCAACATCTCAGCTCTTTGCTCTGCCTCTGGGTGCTTTCCATGAGGTTTCTCGATTTTGGTGGTTTTTTTTTGGTTTTTTTTGTTCTTTGGTCCAGCAGCTACTCACCTGAGAAGGAATATTGCTCCTGCCCCATTCCAGTGAAAATGAAAAAAGGGAAGTGTGAAGTTCTCAGGTCCTGCTGGGTTTCATGCAGAACTGAGCTGCAAACAGGACCCCCCACAGCATCTCCTCTCCTCAGCTGGGCCAACCCTCCTGTGGGAGCATAAAGGAGCTTTATTTCAGGCTGGGATCTGGTTTTTGAGGTCAACCCCAGAAACAAAACCTCTGACAAGCAAAGACTTTGTAGCCAAAGAGCAGAAGATGCCAGAAATCCAGACAGGGGCCTTGAGGAAGGGAATCTGGAGGAAGGGTTGTTCAAAACCTTCTGTTCTGTTGTCTACCAAGCCCTGGGAACCTCAGTCCCTGCTCCACCCTGCTCAATTGCCGAAAATTGGCCCAAATTGGCACAAATGGACACTTTTATTTAGAATATGTGTATGTGTACATGTAGTTGTATTTACATTTCTATTAATTTATCTTTCTCCATCTTTCCTTTGTATTTGCTTCTGATTCTTCCTTCCCTTCCTTGTTCCCACAAACCCAGTGTTTTTTAAACACTTTTATTTCTTCTACTCTGGCAAAATGGTGAATTGTGATGGTTCGAGGTGTAACCAGAAAATCTCAGTTGCCTTGCTGTCATTTTCAAATCTGACTAAACCTCTTGGAAACCTAATGATTTATTGAAAATTAGTAGGGCTTAGGATATTAAATTTCTGATTCTCTTTTGGATTGGACACATAAACTGCATATCTTCCAATGGGCCAACCCCATTCCTAATGAGAAGCTCATGGGAAACTACAATGATAGGCAAGAAAATTACCTGGAGGAAAAAGTGGTTTAATCTCGATTTTGATCTCAACCTTTCCCCCACTGCATTCACCTGAATTTGTGTTGAAGATTGCATGCAAGATGTTTTCCATTACCATCTGTATGGCAGATTACCTTGTCAAGTGGGTAGTTTGCCTTATCTCTGTCTTTGAGTGATCACATTCACACCTCCCTCGGGAGGGGACCTCTGCTGATAACAGACTATTGAATATTGGTGCATGACTGATAAGAACTATAACATCCCATTGTGAGATGCTCCGCCCAGAGGGAGGAGCCAAGCATTGCTACCCTGATATAGTCTGAGATTCTGAAACTGCAGCACGGCTTTTCTCCATGGGATTCCCCAGCGGAACAGCAGCTGCCTCTTCCTCTACTGTATCTTCAGAGGAAAGAATACATCATTCTCTACAGATCCTCCTCGCTCCAACAGAACCACACCTGATACTTCAGAGGACTGCAGCCACATTTTCAATCAGACTGCCACCAACACCCTGACCAACAGGGTGTCAGGTTGGGTTCTGACTCTGTCAGTGTTGTTCTAGTGGACTGCATTGTTTATTTTTTAAAGAACTGTTATTTCCTGCTCCCATATTTTTGCCTGAGAGCCCCTTATTTTAAAATTATAGCAATTCGGAGGGGTGGGGAGGATTTACATTCTCCATTTCAGGGGAGGCTCCTGCCTTCCTTAGCAGACTCCTGTCTTTCCAAACCAAGACAATTTGTAAAGCACACAATATCTTTCAGATGAGCAATTCTGCAGTGCTGTCCCACTGCCATGAATATTATTTGAATCTTTATTGATCTTCAGCATTGTTCCAGACTCTTTTATATTTCAAAGGTAAAAATTAAGAAGTAAAGATAATCTCAATGCAACTGCAAAAAAACAAAACAAAAAAAAACACCCCAAAACAAACAAACAGACAAACACACATCCGAAACAAAAAACAAAAAACAAACCAACCACACAAAACCCAAACCAAACCAGCACATACACACAAAAAAACCAAAAAAAAACCCAACCACAAACAAAGAAACAAAAAAGCCCCCATAACAATCAAATGCATGATTTAGTCTATAAATAATTAGAAATAAATTGCAGCTATGAGGGAGAAATTTTTTATTGCTTTTCATAGCTAATTCACAAATAATTACTATTATTTGCTCTGGCAAAACCAGCAAAGGCCACTGCACAGTCAACAGCACACAGAGATAATTATGGCCTTGCTATTTGCAAGTTAAAATCTTGTGCCTGACCACTCAAGGTTCTTCATTCTACACTTTGTTCAGGTGTTTTTCTACACCACATTCCTTCATAACCAAAACTTGTTTCTGCTTGATTGGAGAT
This sequence comes from Camarhynchus parvulus, assembly GCF_901933205.1. Lineage (NCBI taxonomy): Eukaryota > Metazoa > Chordata > Aves > Passeriformes > Thraupidae > Camarhynchus > Camarhynchus parvulus. The sequence goes on from NC_044601.1 coordinate 10,544,411, forward strand.
TTTTGCTGTTGCCACTAGAGGTCCATTCACCACCACAAATATAGAAGAAAGGGGCAAGCAGTGCATTTTCTTCTCCAGAATTTATTTATTTAAATCACTGTTCAGCGTCAGCCTTGGGGTAATGATCTAAAGGATGATGATTGTGGGCACCTTAGAGCAGGAGGGGAGAAGTCAGGCAGTGCCTCTGCTGTTTCAGGGTGTACCATTTGATCTGACTGATGTCATCCTTTTGGTTTGGTAATGGGCTCTTCTTGGGTTTTATTTCCTGTTTTCTTATGTGCTACGCCCAGGTGTGTGATGCCCAGATCAGCACACACCTGCTGTGCGAGCACATTCACCAGTGATAAAAACCAAAACAACAAAAAAACCAAACAAAAAAAAAAAAAAAAAAACCCAAACAAAAACCAAAAAACCAAAACCAAAACAAACAAACAAAAAAAAAAACAAAAAACCCCCAAAAACAAACAAACAAAAAAAACCCAAACAAAACCAAAAAACCCAAACAAACAAACAAAAACCCCAAAAACAAAACTCCCCAAAAAGAAAAAAAACCCAAACCAAAACCCCCCAAAAACCAAAAAACAACCAAAAAAACCCCCCCAAAACACAACCCCCCCCCCCCCTAAAAGGCCAAATGCTCCTCTTCTCCCCCAGACCACCACACTCAGTTACCACAAACTGCAGTAGCATTTGTTTCAGCCTGGGTAAGAGCAGAGTCCATCCCTTTGTTCCCTGAACTTCCCTTCTCCCTCCTTCCTTCCCCCTGCCTTTGTCAGAGTCCCTGTGAGCGCTGCCTCTACCCCATTTATCTTTTCATCCCCGGCTCTGCTGTGACATCCCAGGGTGCCTGTGAGGTTTCCAGCATTTCTGACATTAAATGCAAGCGTTTTGCTGCTCGTCAGGAACGTGCCTCAGCTCAGCTCTGGAGGGAAGGAACAGTGTTGCTCTCAAAGGTGGGTTTGGCTCACTCGTGGCTTTATTCTGTTCCCCTGGTAATCATGAGTAAAATTCCTGCTGGATGCAGTGAGAGTAAAGCTGGGCTGAAGCTCGTGGCTTTCGATAAATCTCCCTGCAACCTTCCTTTGGGTTTTCTGTTTTTCTGAAGGACCAAAATTAGAAGGCATTCACTGAACTCCACTTGAGAGTTAACAGCTGTGCTGTCTGTCCCTCCTTTCCCTTTCAATCTGTGTGGATCATCCCTCTCAGCACAGGACAGGATCATGTCCCACCTCAGGAGAAGTGGTAGGAGGAGACCTCATATGGAGGAGAGAGTCCTGAAGTACTTTTCCTTGCCTCTCTCTGGAATCAACAGCACTGGGCTGGCTCTGTCTATTTGTCACCAGAGCCACTGTCTGGCACGCCTTCCACCCCATACTGTCCCCATGCCTCAGCCTTTTCCTTCCCTCCTTCATTTTTTGTCCTGTGGACCATAACAGCTTGGAAAAAATCTTTGGAGAGACAACTCGTTTTTCACTTTTCCCTTTCCCCTTTTCCCTTTCCCCTTTTTCCTCTCCCCCTTTTCCTCTCCCCTTTTTTCTTTCCTTCACTCCTTGCTTTTTTTGTCCTGTGGACCATAACTCTTGGAAAAACTCTTTGGAGAGACAACTCACCTCTACTCAAGCTGCCTTTCAGGCCCAAGGATCTCAGGAAGTTTAACTCTTCAAGCTCATGTAGGCTCCCAATAATTGGAGTGATTGAACAAAACATCATTTTTAATGAATCAGTCAGCTGCCCACCTGTGGACATTTTACAATTGAATTTCCAAGTTTCCTCTTCCCCTGCCAGTGGAGATTGGTAATGAAACTGAGCACTGGTAGGGAGGTCACCTCAGGATGAGTGTTTTCATAATTCACATTGTGTCCAAATCAGGAGCGGCTTGGTGTCCTCCACAGAGACCTCTCATTTGCTTAGGCACTTGGAATGTGAGATGAGAGTTTCTCCCTGGCTTGTATAAATCTTTACCTAAAGTTAGATTTCTTAATATATCTATTTTTATTATTAAGGCATGAATTAACTATCTACATTTATAACAGGTCCAAAACAATGTCACAGTTACCAACAGGAGAAGCCATTTTACACCCCTGATCTAAGAGAAATGTGCTGTTCGGAAGAGCTTTTAATCTAGAGCAGTGTTTCTGAGCCCTGCTAACCCAGGCTGGGTTAGATTACAGTGATTTACTGGTTTTACAAGTTTCTTCATGGCTCAATTCTCCAAGGGTGGACAGAAAGATGCTTTCCACTGAGCTCTGGCATGCAGCAGAGGGATGGAGAAGTGTAAACCTGGACAGGTGATACAGGTGAAGATTAGGGGATGTATCTGCAATTTCCAAAGATGAGCAAAAAGAATACAAAATTTATCCTGCTCCCCTTAAATCTTCACTCTCTTCAAATGTGATTTTGGATATTGCACAGTGCATCAAGGCAAAGACTCCATGGAGGCTTTAGAACGTGGCTCCTGTGCCCCTCAGTGGGAAGGACAAACCCCATGCCAACAATTTATTTCTTTTCCTGTTTGTCACTCCTTGGAAGCTTTTTGGCTTTGCTCATCACCTGACCGAAAAAAAAGCCAAAAATGCAAACCAGGGCAGGCGTCATCCTGCGGGCCACAACCAATGCAAAATGAGAGGAGCGCACTCCTTTGTGGGACTGTGTGGACACCAAAAAAACCACCCATAGCTCTGCCTCCAGCTACGCCACTAATCTGTGACTTAAGGGTCGATCTGGAATGATAATCTTTGCCTCCCTGCTCCAAAAAAGCCTGATAGGAATGAAGTGGTAAAAGGGTCACATCTCCTCTCCATGTGAATCATCAGGAGAGGGAGGGTTTGCCCCAAAGGGGAGCAGCCCAGTGAAGGAAAGCAGGGCACTCGTCCTGACACACTTTGCTTTGCATCCAGAGGTTTAGAAGAAATCCTGCTGGCCTCAGTGCTGGAGCTGTTTACTGGTTTTAGGCTTGACAGCCTATTATTAACTGCAACAGCGGAGAACACCATCTGTCTGCTCCTGAGCTGTTCCATCAGGCTGGGAGTTGGGGGGTTTGGCTTTTGTCGAGGGAAAAGGTGTAATTGTCCTGATTTAGTGAAAGGACTTGAGTTATCATATCTAAAGCAGAAATTTGAACCCTCAAACATTTTTTCTTTCCTTTATGGCCTTTTGATATCCTGAGCCCATTTTCTCTTGACAGCTTGCTGCTTTTTCTAATCATTTGCAGGCAATTTAGGAAATACAGGAAGAAGACAAATAGGATAAGGACAGAGCGGGACTTCAAAGATTTTGGGGCAGGTCATTAGCCAACATGTCTAGCTTAATAGCTAGACACTAGTTGCTTCTTTTTCATTATCATGTGAACTTTAATGTTCTATCTTTTCTCTCAGCAAGTAATAGGACTAGATCTTTGTTTTGTTTCTTTTTTTTGGGGGGGGAGAGGGATTTTTTGTGTAAATGAACTGTTGTTTACAGTTGGCTAAATTTGGAGGACCTAGAACCTACCAGTTGACATCTGACAGAGGAATGGTAGACTGAACATCCTTGGGATGAGCTTTAAGATAAATATCACAGAAACTGGAAGGATTATGAGCAGGTGTTTTTGGATTAAGGGATGATGGAGCAGTTTGCTCCCTGTGGAAAGGATCCATGCTGGAGTAGTCCACGGAGGACTGAAGCACTCAGGAGAAGGTGGAGCAGGGTAAGAGAAAGGAGAGGCAATGTGTGATGAAGTGACCAAAGCCCCATTCCCATCCCAGTTTGGGGGGAGGAGGTAGAAAAAAATCTAGAGTGAAGCTGAAGGAAGGGAAGAGTACAAGGAAGACGTTTTTAGGTTTGTTCTTATTTCTCATTATATTAATCTGTTTGATTGGCAATAAATTGAATTAATTCCCCCAAGCTGAGTCTGTTTTGACCATGATGGCAATTTGTGAGTAATCTCTCCCTGTCCTTAACTCAACCCATGACCCTTTTGTCACGTCATTTTCCCCCTTCCCTTGAGGAGGGAGGGGAATATTGGTGGGCTCCTGAGAGCCAGCCAAGGTCAGCCGAAATAGGGCACAGAAATGGTGAAAAGTATTGGAACAGGCTGTCCAGGGAGGTGGTGGAGTCAGCATCCTTGGAGGGATTTAAAAGATGTGTAGATGTGGCTCCTGGGGACATGGTTTAGTGCTGGGTGTCACAGTTTGATGCTGGCACAATGTCAGTGCATCTATGAAAATATATTTTTTCTAGTGTCTGCTGTGAGATGGGACTAGGAATAGAGCAAAGCAGGCTCTAATTTAGGAATGAAGAAGAAAAACTTTATTAACTTACAACCATATATAGAAAGAAACACCCACAGAACTCAGAATGAAAACTTTCTAAAAACATTCCTCCTCCCCCTACTAAATTTCTAATACATCTGCTTCTCAGATCACTAACTCTCAAATCTTTAATTGGGCTCTTCTTTGAAGGTTAATACAATCCTCATGAGCACTGAGGGTCTGTTTTGTTCTGCACCAGGATGAGACAAGGAGGGGGAACTGGTTTAGAGGTGAGAATTCAGGCTGGCTTTGAAAATGACTTGCTGGCTTCCTGGAATAGAGCCCCTGAGTGAAATTCCCTCCACCTTCTCTGCTGCCGACTGTGTTTGTCAGCACCCTGAGCACTGTGCCCAGCTCCTGTGCAGCCACCAGGGTGTGGTGGTGTTGCTTTTGCAAAAAAAAAAGCCAAGAGAAACTTCCATCAGCAAGCAAGCGTGGGGTTTTTATCCCTGCAAAATGCAGAGCCAAGTAGCACAACGTTGGTTTTTGCACACACACGCTGCCCCCAGCCCTCCTTTTTTGCTGGCTGGATTACTCCTCCAGCCCTTGTCCTACAGGTGAGGGATTTTCCAACCCCTCAGGCAGCCAGGATGGATGGTGCCCACTCCCAGCCTCCAAATAGGAGTAAAATTCCCTGAGGAAGTGGGGGAAGGAAGGCTTGGGGGCACTGCCACCTCTTGCAGGTGACAGTGACACCACCACCTGCTCCCTGGTGGCTCCTCCCCAGGGTTTGCACTGAGTGGACCTGAATCCAGCTTGCTGTTAATTAACAAGAAATTAATTCTTTTATACTGCAATAATACTTCACTGTCCCCACAAGGGAGTCAGACTGCAATTCATTACGTTCTTAATGCAGTAAATACAAAAGTGAAAAGAGCCAGCTGACATTGTAATTATAGCAGGCCTGGATAGATGTCATGGAAATAGGGGTTTTTATTTTCCTTGAAGAGTTGAAGAAATCTTAGACTTGCTTTGCAATAGTTAAAGGAAACAAAAATGAACCCTCCACACTCTGCATTGATATGAGTGAGAACAGAACACTGTGTGACTTCATACAGAAAATATGATGTTTTATTTTTAAAATTGACATTTTGAGAATCAAAATCAGATTTGAGCCGGCAAGACAAAGTATTTTTTAAGTGATGCTCTTTTGCCTTGGTTGTTTTCCAGAAAACAAACAACAAAGGAAGAAACCAACCTTCCAACTTTTTACTTATATTTGTTTCTCTCTCCATAAAGGCTCTTCACTGGCACGGGTAAAGAATGGATTAGTGCTATTTTGTGGTGGGATTGTGATCTACAATTAATTAATAACAGCAAAGTACCCAGGTATGGGGATTTTTGAAGGGATTTTGAATGAGCTAGAGATAGGACCTCTGAGTTGTTTTTGACGATGTGATTTATTTTTCTTATCTTCTACGTAGACAGGAAGGGTGAGTTTGGCTCACATCTTTACCCCATGGTTCAGAAGGTCACAACACCCTTAGTTACAAGACCTTTTAAGGAGTTACTGACCAATAAAACACTGCCAACAAAGATATTTATGGTTTTGACCCAATCCTTAAATATTTTGTCTTATGGACCAGTGCTACAGTGTAAGCTTCCTTAGCCAATCATGTTATGACACACAAACCCACAGTACTGTATTCTAAACTCCTTGTTTACCTTTGTAACTACTTTAATTTTTATATCTTAAACTCTAAAATTGGAAACTTTCTTCCACTTAATGCGTGTCTGCTCTAAACTAAATCCACATTCTCACTTCTAGCACCTCAGTTTGGGAGCCCTTTCCAAAGTCTCAGATCAAACCCCCTGTTTAATTCTTACCTTTGGCTTACAGGCTCAGAGGTCTGAGAATTCCCTGCATTTCAAATCCCAACATCGAGGCTGAAAAAAAAGGGCAAGCTGCTCTAATGGTTTAGGGAACTGAAGTCCTAATTTGCAAAGGATGGGTGAAGATGATGCTATTCACATCACTATCACATCCTCTTGGGAAAGGTGCCCATGAGGTGCTCAGAACCCCTGCAAGGTGAGCTGTGAGACCTCAGAGGCAGCTCCCTGTGGGAACCCAGGATATTCCTCTGGCTGCCCTGGAGGACTTCAGACCCTGGCAGGGGGCTCAGAGACATTGGCACGGAGTCAAAGACACTTGGGCCTTTGATTTTAACCCATGGAAACAATTACCAACCTTGTGTGAGGAGTTACAAGCCACAAGGATTTGAGTAGAATGATCGTGAATTTATCACAGGGTGAAAAAGCAGAATTTTGGGGTTTCTAGAATGGGGGTTCAGGAGGCAAGATGGTGCAATCTGGGCATGTCCCGTCCTCCTTCTTCTTCTCCTTCTTCTTCTCCTTCTCCTCCTCCTCCTCCTCCTCCTCCTCCTTCTCCTCCTCCTTCATCTTCTGCTGGAATGGTGGCACTTTTGGATTGGTTTAGGGCAGAGATAGACTGTCTAACATAGGTGATAGGTATTGGAAAACTATTGTAAATAAAGCACACATAGTTCTTGTCATAAAAAGCTAACACCAACCTTTCAGCAGTCACTGTGCCACAACCTGACCTGCTGGACAGACCTCAGCAGCTCAGAGAAAGAATGTGATAGATAAGAGAAAATAAACAACCTTGAAAAGCAGAACCAGCGACTCTCAAGTTCTTCTTTGCTCACAGGGCTGGGAAAAAAAAACTTTCTAACACCTCAGGGGTCATCTCAACCACAGAAACCCGAGAGCTCCCAGCCCAGGTTGATCCCTGGAGGAAGGGGGCTTGTGGTTGCAGACTCCCCTGGTGGAAGTGGTACCTCAGAAAGCTCCAGAGGTCCCCAAAAGCTTCTCTGAAAAACCTGCTGGGGTTTTTCAGAGAGGTGCTGCCTCCAGTCTGCTCAGTGTGATTCCCCTCCCTTGGGAGAGACAGGTATTCCTTGTTATTCTTGGCTTGGGCAAGGAGTACCTGAAATGGCTTTTCAGGGCAAAAACCAGGGAGACAAAAGTCTCCGTGCTCCAGGACTGGCTAGATGCGGTGTGATAGCTGTAATGAGCCAGGACTGAGAGATAGAAAGCAGAACAGCAGCGTTGAGGATTTTCTGCACTTTGGCACTGAAGTGTTACCCCTGATTTTGAGTCAGATCTGCCTTTCCACTTTTTCGCCTGGATAAGCCTTGCTGCTGCCTGCCTGGCTCATTGCAGAGCTTGTGGAAATGAACCTTGAAGAGGCTTGTCAGGCATTAAGGAGTTATTGTGGAAGTCACCAGTATTTATCCCCATTTGATAGGGCACAGTGCATCAGAGGAGGAAAACTGAGTTTGCTTTTTTTTTTGCAGCAGAGATCTGCAACAAGGCAGCAGCTTCTCCAGAGAGAGCTCACACACTTCAAACATTATTTTCAAGACAACAACAGTAAAATAAAACATTTGTGCTGCAGTGTGAGGGAAGCCACAGGCATCAATGCAGCTGCCACCACTGTCGTGCTGCTGGTGAGTCATTGGTGAATGCCACTGGGATGACATACTGGTGAGAAGCTCCAGCTTGTCCATCTTGCTGAGTCCTTCCAGAGTTTTGGACACCAATGAATTTTATGAGAGCAGATCACTCAAGGGCATAAAGGCCACTGCACCCCAAATTGTGTGCGCACAAAATGTTTTTTTTAGCTCTCAGTGCCCAGTGATCACCTGCACTTAGAAGAAAGGGTAAACTCACTGTGTTTGTGGAAAAAGTGTGTTTATCTATGTCAAGGAGACCACCATGCATTTAAGTCCTGCTCTGATTTTGTCATCCACTTAGAGCAGGAGGGTGGGCAGGTCCTTGGCCCCTCTGGCAGAGCACAAAGCTGTGGTGGTGTGAACTGTGAATCCATGGATGTATTCAGGGATGAGCATCCATCTCCTGGAAACCAAAGAAAGAAGCCTCTGTGAATGCAAAACCAGCAGTGTGCTGGTTTTCCAGCACAAGTGGTAGGTGTGGGTGGGCAGGGGATATTTGACACTGACCTCCAAACTCAAGCCTAGCAACTGGTCCTGTCCCAATTTTCACACTTCTTGCCATCACCATTACTAAAGGCAGGCAAATCTATCAGGACAGACCTCAGGAGACCATCAAGTCCATTTTCTGAGTCCAAGGCAGGCTCAGCTGTGTCCAGGGCATTCCCAGTGAATGTTTTCTTATACCCTACTCTTAAATACATCCCCTGACAGAGGCCCCACCTTCTCTCCTGGTGCCCCTTTGCTGCTGGACTGCCCAAGCTTCAGCATCAGAGCTTGAGCTCATCACCCCTCCAGCTGTGCAGATTTCCATTCTTTTTCTACCTCTCCTCCTTAAGTATTTGAAATTCTCTGTCATGGTCATCTTGAATCACTTCACAATCTTTCTCCCATTCTGTCCCTTTCCAGACTTCTCACTATTCCCACCACGGATTGGGAAATTATTTCCAAAATGGGACATAGCTGCCATGCAGAGAAGGGAATTGCTCTGGGTGTGTTGTACATAAAAACCCTGTTTGCACACCTTACAATCTTCATTTTCTTGCTTTTCCCACAGCAGCAAACCACTGCCACCTCCCCCTGGCTCTGCTGGACCCTGGTCAGCTGTGGCTCCCTGTTCCCTGGGCCTTTCAGGTCTTGGAAAGACACCTCCACAGTTTCCAGCATTCTGCCTGAATTTCAGCACTCTTCAGGGAGCTGAAGGTTGTGAGGTGCTACAGGGCAGGGGTGAGCCTCAGGTTGCAGATGCCTGCCTGGTGTTGGGCTAAACTCACCAAATAAGCAGTTCCATCTCTGCTTCAGCATCGTGGTGGTATTCACAGGGGTCTCAGGATGATTATATATATATATATAAATATAATATAAAATATTGGTATATAAATATTATATAAAATATTTAATATTTAGATATTATATTTAATATATTATACTTAATATAATATATATTACATATAAATATATATATTTAATATATATTATATATTGGTGTTGGGCTAAACACAGCCCCACCAAATAAGCAGTTCCATCTCTGCTTCAGCATAGTGGTGGTGTTCACAGGGGTCCCAGGATGATTATATATACATATGTTTGAAAATATATATATAAAATTTATAAGATATAATATTTATATTTATATATAAATATTACATATTATATATAATAGATACAAATATTAGACATAAATATATAATATATATACATTACCTTAAATATAATACAATATATTATAGTTAATATAATATATATGATATACATTATATTGTATTATATTAAATATATTATATTGTATTATATTAAATATAATATATATCATATATATTCTATTAAAAGAAATTGATATATTAAAACTATACTACAAGAATAAAAGAAAGGATTTCATCAGAAGGCTAGCAAGGAATAGAAAAAGAATGGAATGCTAATAAAATCTCGTGACTCTCAGGCAGTCCTATACAGCTGGGCTGTGATTGACCATTGATTAGAAACAACCACATGAGACCAATCAAAGATCCACCTCTTGCATTCCACAGCAGCAGATAATTATTGTCTACATTTCATTTCTGAGGCCTCAGCTTCTCAGAAGAAAAATCCTGGCCAAGGGACTTTTCAGAAAATATCATGGCTACACAGCATGTCATGCAAAGCAGGCAATGGCCTGAAACTCTTTTATTTTACCTTTTAAAACCAGGTTAAAAATGGCCAGTGAGGGAGCTGGGAGCTGGCCTGTGCTCAGGCCTGCCGTCAGGAGCAAACAGAGCTGGCCCAGTGGGAGCTCCTTGATCTCCAGTGTGACTTCCACTCTGCACTAACAACCCCAATTTATCTGGCAGCTGTGACCAGAGAGAAGCTCACAGTCTCCAAGGAACCCAGAGGAAAACAAAACCACCCTGGTTTGCCTGAATCTTTTCTGCCTGCATTTTAGCTTTTTTTTAATGGGGTATTTTGTCAACAGGGGCTGGACCCAGCCCAGGGGTGCCCAGGGGGCCGAGAGGCCGATGGCCCCTGGGCTGTGCCAGCCGTGGGATGGCAGCAGGAGCGGGGCAGGGCCCGTCCCTGTGCCGGCCCTGCTGAGGCCGCACCTCGAGGGCTGGGGCACCTGTGGGCCCTCACACAGGGAATGGAGGGGCTGCAGCGTGGCCAGGACAGGGAACGGAGCTGGGGAAGGGAATGGAGCCCCAGGAGAGGCTGAGGGAGTTGGGAAGGGTCAGCCTGGAGCAAAGGAGGCTCAGGGGGGCCCTTGTGGCTCTGCACAGCTCCTGCCAGGAGGGGACAGCCGGGGCGGTCGGGCTGTGCTCCCAGGGAACAGGGACAGGAGCAGAGGGAACGGCCTCAGGCTGGGGCAGAGGCGGGTTAATTTGGATGTTAGGAAGAATTTTTTCACAGGAACGGTGAAAAGCATTGGAACAGGCTGTCCGGGAGGCGATGGAGTAAACATCCATGGAGGGATTTAAAAGATGTGTAGATGTGGCTCCTGGGGACATGGTTTAGTGCTGGGTGTCACAGTTTGATGCTGGCACAATGTCAGGGCATCTATGAAAATATATTTTTTCTGGTGTCTGCTGTGAGATGGGACTAGGAATAGAGCAAAGCAGGCTCTAACTTAGGAATGAAGAAGAAAAACTTTATTAACTTACAACTATATATAGAAAGAAACACCCACAGAACTCAGAATGAAAACTTTCTAAAAACATTCCTCCTCCCCCTACTAAATTTCTAATACATCTACTTCTCAGATCACTAACTCTCAGTCTATCACTACTCTTTAGATAATCAATTTTCAGTTTATCAAGGAGAGAGGAGTCTTTCTTGTATCATAGGCTTCCCTTGGAAACACAGTTGAGACTTCTTGTGTTTCTGTGTCACACGTGGCATGGAAGATCATTTGCTATGGTGACATCTCCTTTCTATGTCCAGTCCTCTCACTACTGCACTACTGCACTTAATGGTTGGACTCACTGATCTCATAGGTCTTTTCCAACCTAAATGATTCCATGAGCCCTTGAAATTTCTCGTGAATTCGCATAACTCCTGAACCCAGTGACTTTTAGTCATGGAGTCCTTGATACCCCAGGAATGGCAATTAAATATAAAGAAGTTACCAAGGCAGGGATTTCTCCCAGCTGCTGTGTGCACTGAAAGGTGCAATTTGGAAGATTTGTGTTTCAGTGCACTAATATTATACATCTTGTTTCTCGGTCTAAACAAGCCTTCAGCATTCCCACCACACCACCACAGAAATTCCACATTCTGAGGAGAAGAAAAGCCTCAGAAAGCTCCTCACCAACTTGCAAAACACACACTGCCCATGAAAGAGAGTGCTTCCCCTTCATGGTTCGCCCAGCAGAACTTTAATATCTACAGCAGAAACAGCTGCTAAAGAGAGAATGTGAGATTTAGAAATTGAGGGTTGCTGGGGCATGCCTGTCCAGTGACTTGGTTTTGTTGGGTTTTTCTTAACCACAGGCATAAGAATATGCATCACAAAGAGGAAGGCACAGAAGGGAGAGAAAGGAGAAGAAATCTCATTCTTTACTCCTCCTGGGGTACAAAAGGGGCTGTTTTGATTCTGCAGTCTAGTGCAGTGTAGTGTTTTCTTCATCTACACGCAATTGCTCCTGTGTTTTTGCTGCACTCATAATTTGGTAACCATTTTTTTTTTGGATTTAAGTGGAGGGAAAGGTATGTTCCTATCCCATGCAGTCAGACACCATGGAAAATGTGATAGCTTACAGCACAGACCTTCTGCCAGTGGGAGAAAAAAAAAGACAGCATAAACCACCCATTTTAGTCTTTGAAAAAAAAAGATAAAATTACCCTTTAAGCTCTTGCTGCCCGTTTCATGCTGGGCTGAGACTCCTCTCTCAAACCCAGTTCAAAGCTCCCACTTTGCTGAAGTGACCCATCTTTCCCTAATACAGAATTACTCTGGTGCAAGGGGACAGGATGCAAGTATCCTCTGCCTGTGCTGGGCCAGAGGATTGCAGCACAAAGATAAAAACAAACAAAACCCAGTGGCAGCACTTCTGTCACAGTAACATCTTAAAACCACAAGTCAGCTCAGGGCTCCGCACTTGTGAGGTGAAAAATGAAATAAACGTCCCTGGTTTTTATAGTAGAAAGAAAGGTTGTCAGACAGCAGCACACTGATCAAGCCTCAGCATTGAGTAATTAAAAGACTCTCTAGCTAAGTAACTCGCCTTGTTTTACAGTGGAAAAAAATAAAATAAATTTTAAAAACGCAGAGGCAAGAGCTTATCTACTTCAGATAAGTGCAAGATACCGTTCCAGCAGATTGTTGGTAGACCATCCCACCCACACAGCAATTAAATGGGACACATTTTAATGATGCTGTATGCTTCGAAGAAGGGGTTTTTTTTTGGTTTTTTTTTTGTTTGTTTGTTTGGGTTTTTTTGTTTGGTTGGTTTTTTTTTTGTTTTTCCTCCAGAGCAGAATGACTTCTCTCATAGCTTCTGCCTTATGAAAGTTTAGCTGTTTTGTCAGTTGAACCCTTTGCTCCCTTTGCCATGCACCCACCAGGTCACCCTGACACCAGAGCCCTTTGCTCCTAGGTACACATTGCAGGATTGCTATGACAGCTGAGTCCCTTTGGCAAATATCTACACCAGGATCCCAAAACAAATAATTCTCCACTGCTCTTTGCAGTGAGCCAAGAATACAGCCCACTTTAAAGCAATGAAAACTCTTTCTCTGGAGTGCTGCACCTTTAATAATTAATTTATAAATTAATTTTTTTTGCTTTAACAAATTCTCATCTGATCCACGAAAATACGCACTTCACTTATTGTTTAGTAAGAAAGTCCCTGGGAGACCTGATGGACAGAGCAGGGTGGTGAAAATACAAATTACACAGGCAAAGCAACAGATTTCTACTTTGTGGCAATGTCCTGGTCCTGAATATTTTCATTTCTAGATTCTCACTATTAGAAGGCAAGGTGGAGATCAGGTTTGGGCAACCACAGACCAAAGCCCACCACCTGTTTTGCTGACCTCAGAGCAAAAAAAAAGAGAGAGGATGAGTTAATACAGTTTAAGAGGAGACAAGGCAGGTGAAGTGACTTGCCAAATCTCACCCACCAGGGAAAGATCATCTTAATTACAAATAAAAACATTTACTTCTCTTTACAGTGAAGTAAATTTTTACCACTCTCCTGATCAGTCCACTGTGCAATTCAAAGAAAAAGCTTGTGTTTTTTGTCTTGGTTTGGCCAGTGTCAATCAGCAATTGAAGAAGAAACCCTTGGGCATGCCTAAAATCAATAAAATGTCCAACACTTAAGGGCTTTCTGCGTGGTGGAGGTAAACCCAGGCAATTTTCCTGATCTGCAATGATGTTCTTTGCCTCTGTGCTCCAAAAAAGCTTGACAGGAATGAAGTGGTGAAAGGGTCACATCTCCTCTCCATGTGAATCATCAGGAAGGGGCGGTTTGCCCTGTAGAAGACAAGCCAAAATCCTTGGAGGAACTTTTGATATAGATTTGAAAACGAGAACTCTTCTTTCTGCTGCAAACAGAAAGAAATTACTTTGATCCACTAAAACTGATAAAGTTCAGACCATTTCCACAGTGAGGCACCAAAGACAGACGAGGCACCAAAGACAAAGGACCAAAGGGTAAGCTGGCATAATTCTAGTCAGGACCCACTCGTCCTGCTGTCACAGACATCTTCTATGAAAAACCCTTTCCTTAGGATTTCTTCTTCTGAGAAGCTGAGAGGCCTCAGAAACAAAATGTAAGCAATGATTATCTGCTGCTGTGGAATGCAACAGGTGGATCTGTGATTGGTCTCATGTGGTTGTTCATAATTAATGGCCAATCACAGTCCAGCTGGCTCAGACAGAGAGCCTGAGCCACAAACCTTTGTTATCATTCCTTCCTATTCTATTCTTAGCTAGCCTTCTGATGAAATTCTTTCTTCTATTATTTTAGTATAGTTTTAATGTAATATATATCATAAAATAATAAATCAAGCCTTCTGAAACATGGAGTCAGATCCTCGTCTCTTCACTCTTCCTGTGAACACCGTCACAGTCCTGCAGCAGCTGGTGCTCATCATTTTGCTGTATGGGGCTTTCTGACTGATGTTCCCCCTCTCTGGAGGTGCTGCACAGGCCTCCTATGAATTTTTAAGCTGCCACATCTGCCCTTGCAGGGGCAATCTTCTGGCTCAGACCCTCACAGCTGCTTCCAGCACAGAGCTCAAGAAAGGACACCCATCCCAGCCATCCCTGCTTACCTGGGCAAGGAGCCCTTTCCTGGCCAGAGGGGCTGGGGAGACTCACCTGAGCTCCACAGGTGCCTCCTTCTGGAGGCTCAGAGTGAGACCGGGGGTGGGGGGGGGGGGGGGGGGGGGGAGCAGGGGGGAGGTGTGTTGAGCCCTTGCCAATGCATTTCCCAATCAGCCTCAGCTGATGCTGTGCAAGAATTTTGGTGCTTGCCCCAGGCTGACCTCCTCTCTCTGTGTGGTCTGTGTGACACACTGCCAGATGCAGCACTGCTGTAGTCCTCGGAGCAGTTCAAGGTTATTAAAAGAAAAAAAAAAAGGGAAAAAAAAAAAAAGAAAAACAGAAAAACCAGCTCTCTCTTCTGAGAATGGGATGGTGCCCAACAGATACAATGAAAAGAAATTAAATGGTGCTAATTTGTTTATTGCTTGCACTAACATGGCAGATTAAATAGCAAATTTATAAACTGACTGCACTCCCAGCTGAAAAATCACAGTGCTTGGAAGAGAAAAGCCCCATAAGAGTGCTGCTGTGCTGCTTAACTGCTTTTGCAATTGTTATGACCCACCTCCCTGCCTATTTCACAAGACATTTCTTTTCCATTTCTGCTCCAGCTTAACAGGTGCCTAGTACAGGAAAAGGAAAAGGAAAAGGAAATGAGACAAACATGGAGGAGGACAGAGGCAAAAAAAGGTGGGTGTGAGCAGGGCAAAGGGACACGGAGACTCATTGGAACAGTGCTCAGACTTGACATTTGCAGGGTTTAACCTGTGACAAAGGCTCATTCTTGGGAGCAAGGGGGCACCTGTGGGCCTCAGAAGGAAGGCAATGTTGTTATAGGAAGCAGAGAGGAAGAGGCCAGTGCTCTGACTCTTCTATTTGCTCATCAGGCTGGAGGAAATAAGATTTCCTCATGTTGAAGGCAAGCAGCAGAGACTCCCCTTTAGCAGCAGGGAAAAAACAGCGTAGAGGACTGGTTTCTCTGGTGCATCTCTGGGCATCATTCTGGCTGCTCAGGAGGCCAGGATGACTCTGTGAGGGCTGTAAGATTAACAGGCAAAAGAGAAAAAGCCTGGAAACCAGTGATGTTGTACTAATGAGAGCACAGCATCACTTTAAAGCTTCCCTTTTATTTTAAAAAATGTGATTTTGGGCTCCCGATGCCACAGGGAATAAAACCAAAATGTAGAAGGGCCTAAATACAACAAAGGGAATCTGTTATGGGAACAGCCTCAAATATGGAGGGAAGCTTTTCAGTGAATGTCCCAGTGGGAGAAGTGATATGAGCACTTCTCTTCCTTATCTGCATCAGCAATTCCAGTGATCAAGCGGGAGGGTCAAGAGGTACTCAAAATTTCTGCCAAAAGTAAGGATTTGGCTTGCTTGTGGATGGGACAGGAGGACACCAAAATTAGTGATTCTTTAGGACCAATCAGTGTTAATTACATGCATGTGTAGGAAGGTGGTGATAATGGCCTGAAGCAACTCTGAGTTACCCTGCCTAGAGCAGATTGTTAGAGCTGTGACTTTGCTTTTCCCCACCTTCACCCCCGGATTAAAAAAAAAATTGAGCAGCTCTTGCCTCTATTCTGGCTCTTGCTCATTTCCTCCTTCTGCTGAGCAGCCTGCAGCACTGGTGATCCCAAAACCACACTTGTGTCCCCTCTTCATCCTGTTGCCTGCAGGAGTGCCAGGCTCTGGCTGACAGGCTGCTCTGCCTGAGTACTTGTGAAACAGAGAGGCTGTGCCAAGGACTAGGCAGTTCTTCTGAAAACTGAGCACACAGATCAGTGCTTGGCCCTAAATAAGGGCATAAAACACATTACGATGTGTGAGTGTTAGAGCTGATCCAAGCCTTTGCATTCTGAAATCCTGAGGGGAGTTGCTAATCTAATTTCAAGGGGGAAGGAATAGCAGGGGGAAGAAGGTGTTCTTCTAAAATGTTGACGATTTCTGTGCACCCTGAACATGTGAGAGGTGCTCTGCACAACTCATTCTGGTTAGAAGTAGGTGGTGATTCTGGCTTTGGACTGGGACTAAAGCAGGGGCTGTGCTCAGAGTCACCAGAACTGGGCTGCTCTCAGAAGCAGCTGCCAGCAGGAAGGCTCTTTGATCTCCAAAGATTTTTCCCTACCTGGTATGCTGCCAGCTCTGCAAGATAACATTTTGCTAACCTCTCGTAAGACTTTCAGGAATTTCCACAGGAAACAAGCAGGAGGCCAGGCCCTGGAGCTGCTCTGCAGCAAAAAAATGACAGGGGGGAGTTTGGAGTGAGTCATATCTGGAATTCAGGGAGGTGCAGGGGTGAGGTGGCCTTGCCTGCATGGCTTTGGGCAAAGTGCTGCCCCTGTACAGGTCTGAGTGCCAGAGCTGCCTCTTAGCAGATACTGGTGTGGCCCCTAGTCTCTGCTGGTGGCTGTGTGGCCACTCTGACACATACAGAAAAGCTCCTTCCCAGTTAGTCACATTGGATTAATGGAAAAGAAAGAATCCTTGGGCTTCTAAACACCCCTAGCTGAGCTGCAAGGAGAGTATTGAGGAGTTCACTGCTGTCCACCCAGGCTGCAATCCCCCAAAAAAGGCAGATCTACAAGCACACAAAGCTGAAGGTATCATTGAGATACCATCATGATGGCCTCACTTTAAAAAGTTTAATGGAGCCCCACAAAGGGTCCTTTGCCCAAAATTGCTCCACTCAGCTGCTTCCTTTTTACAGCCAAAACAGCACGGCTAGATCTCAGGAGGAGGCGCAGGGTGAGGGGTGAGAATTAATTCTCTTGGAGGACAGGACATCTTATTAATTAATTAACAATTATAATATTATAATATTAATATAATTATAATATAATTTTATAAGATACATAATTATATATAATATATATTATATGCTATATATAATATATAATTATAATATAATTATAATATTAATTAATCAATTA
Source organism: Camarhynchus parvulus (assembly GCF_901933205.1). Lineage (NCBI taxonomy): Eukaryota > Metazoa > Chordata > Aves > Passeriformes > Thraupidae > Camarhynchus > Camarhynchus parvulus. The sequence goes on from NC_044601.1 coordinate 10,561,851, forward strand.
ATTAATTGATAATCTTATTACCAAAAATACAGCCAGGGCATCCAGCACATGAGAACATCTTGGACCTATGGGTGTCAATGTATCCCAGGACATTTTTTTCCAGCCACCAGTGCCTACAAAGATACAAATGGCTCAGAGGGGGACTCTGCTTTACCTCTCCACTGGGAAAGTCCAACCAATTGTTAGCAGCAAAGGCAAATGGAAGCCTGATTTAAGTGGGAGGTGGGACAAAACAAGTGCAGTGGTTGTTTTCTAAGATGCTTTCCAGGATGTGGATTTTATCAGAAGGTTTTGAGCAGCCAAGCTGCAATGACTGTAAGAACAGATGGAAGGTATCACTCCTGAGCTGGAAGATGCTGTCTCCCATCAAGCAGCAGTGTCCAGTGCTCTGCTCCTCCTCTGCAGCCGAGTTAGCAGAGAATAAAACTCCCACAAAATCTACAGCAGCTAAGACACATCCAGGCATTTCCACACTGAGTATGGCTCTATCAGACACGGCAGACAATAAATTCTTACTTCAGCTTAAGAACCAAATAGCATTTTGTGGAAAAAGTAGACAAGTAGGAATAGCACAGGGGACAGTTGAATGATCCCATGTTGTCTTGGTTTGACAAGACATGATCTGCTAAGGAAGGCAGGAGCCTCCCCTGAAATGGAAAATGTAAACCCCTTCCCTCCAAATTATTATAATTTTGAAATTAAAAGGCTCTCAGGCAAAGATATAGGAGCAGGAATAACAGTTCTTTACTAGGAAAACTAAAAAGACAAATGCAACAGTAAAAAAAAACTACTGACAGAGTCAGAATAGTACCTGACACCCTGTGGGTCAGGGTGCTGGTGGCAATCCCATTAAATGGTGGCTGCAGTGCTCCTGGAATGGCAGATGTGGTTCTGTTGGAGCAGGGATCCTGGACAAGGGTGGAGTTTTCCTCTGAAGGTCCATGGGTAGTGTAGACGTGCCTGGTCTTCCTCTGGGAAAAGGCTCCTGTGGTGTCCCAAACCTCAGATTGTATCTAGGTAGGAATGCTTGGCTCCTCCCCCAGGCGGAGCATCTCCCCATGGGATGATGGAATTTTATCTGTCGAGCAGTGACACTCACTGGCCCATTAACAGAAGAGATCTCCTGGAGGGAGGATTGGTTGTGGAAGAGATAAAGAAAAACTGTCCAATTAATAACTAATTAATAACAGATAACTGCTCCTCCTCTAACAGATAGGAATAGAATACCCCTATTTCCAACCGAAGACACCTGCTGATTCATGAACACCTTTCCTTTCATGACTAAGGGGTCAAGACTCCAGAAATCTGAATCCTGGAGGCTTCAGTTCTGAGTTCAAGATGTCAGAATCACCAGGGTGTAAAGCACAGGTTCTCATGTGTGAGGTGGGGAAAGAGTGGAGCTCTTACTAAAGCAGAGAAAGAGGACTGCGTGTGGCACAACATTTTTATTTCCATTCCTTATCATCCTCTTTCTAGAGAAAGACTGTACCAGATTTCTGCTTGTCCTCCAGGAAGGAGAGCATGCAGGAATCACACATGTGATAGCATGGGGCCAACCTGGATAATGAGCAATTCTCTTGTGTTCTATCTTTATCCACACCTTCAACTGTAGCTGTGCAAAATAGGGCACATCTTTCTTTATGGCCAGCCAACTGCACTGCACACCAAAACCAAAGCCAGTGGCAGTTCTAAAAAGCACGTTCCAGTCAAATCTGTCATTATCTCAGGCCCTTCATGCCCCATTTTGGGTGCCAAAAAGGACTGGCAGTGAGTAAGTAGCACACAGCTGCTTGCTCACTCACCCACCAGTGAAGTGGGGGCAAAAATGGTATAACAAAAATGAAAAAACTCCTGGGTTAGGACAAAGACAATTCAATAGCAAAAGCAACAGCTGCACACACAAGGAAAGCAAGACAAGGAACTCATTCCCTGCTCCCCATGGGCAGGCAGGGCTCAGCCAGGCCCAGGAGAGCCAGGCTCCATCACAGGTGGCTTGGGAAGACAAAGGCCATCACTCCAGATGTGCCCCCCTTCCTTCTGTGTGCTGAGCCCAATCTCACATGGTCTGGAGCATCCCTTGGGTCAGCTGGGCTCAGCTGTCCTGGGTCTGTCCCCTCCCAGGTCCTTGATGGGCAAACTCTGAGCTTCCATAACCATCCCTGTGTTACCAGCACAGCTCACAGCATGGATCCAAAGCACAGCCACACTCCTGTGTGAAGGAAATTAGCTGTGTTCCAGCCAAAAGCAGCACAAAGTGATTGCCATACACTGGATATCACAGGTGTTCTCTGCTCCAGCTGTCCTTAAATGTGCCCTTTCCAGGCATTCTGCAGTAAGTGAAATTTCTCACTTTTTTTTTCTGGCATAGAATACTTAGTACTACTTTTGATTTACTCCAGGTAAAAGCATCCAAACAGGCCATCAACACAGAGCATGACCACTTGTGACCCTTTGGGAAGTGGTAGCTTTGGGCTACCACACCACTGAGTAAATGGAAATTTGTCTTCATTCCCTATCTTGGGAGTTGTGATAGATGAAGCAGGCATTATTGTGTTGATTAAATTTTTAGGCCTTTTGTATCTCTGAGAATTTCTTGAATTTTTATGACTGAAAGGGCCAAAATCTGATTCCTCTGCAGGAGGCTACCACCCACATGATGGGAGCAGGAGATCAGATCATGTCTCTGCACCTCTGCTGCTCTCTTCTTGCTCAGGGTTTTATTTTTGCCTGTCAGTAAATGTGCTGGGCAGTGAACAGTGCTGGCTGAGACAAAGGCTCATGCCCCTTCCTGATGCCCCTTTCCACAGGAGCAGAAAACCTTTGGTAGCAGGAGAAGGAAAGTGAGCAGCACCTCAGCACCTGCCCAGAAAGGATGAAGAGGGGGAAAAAGCCAGATCCAAACAGTTTCCAAATAAGAGAGGTGTCAGGCAAGAACAGTGCAGAGGACCAGAGGAGAAATGATTGGATTGCCTGGATACTGCCAGTTTACCAGTGTACTGATGCTCTGGAGACCCACCTGACTTCCCTCATGGTTGTTTTGTACTTGTACTTGTAAAAAACCAGCTGAATCCTCACCACTGTCTGCTGCTCAAGAACCCTTTTGCTCTAAATAGACAATTTCTGATGCCTGTGAAAAGTTCTGCTGAACGTGTTCCTTTGACAGTGAAGTATTGTGAAACATGATTTCATTACCACTGACGTGTGGTTAGGAAGAAATATCCCACAATGTATCCAGCTAAATCTGCAGCCACAATTTGTCAGACAGATGCAACTGCCAGATTTGCAGCTGCAGAAGTGAAACCAGAATTCAGTCAGTCACTGAATGAGCTGTGCAGCTAGACCTGCACTTGCTGTATGGTGAACCCAAAATTTCGGTGCATTTCCAGCTGCTGCAGAGTATGAAAGCCAGCACAATCTAAATGGGGCAGGACAGGATCATATATCAGAACACACCTTTCCTCCTGTGCTGTTTTATTAAAAATATTGTACAAAAACCTACATAGCTGTCAGAGAAGTCAGCAAGATTGGGGTTAGAATTGCCATCAAAACAACCTACTCTCTTTCAATTTGAAGCCATTCCCCTTTTTCCTGTCAATCCCTCATAAATAGTTTCTCTCCATGTTTTTTGTTGGCTCCTTCAGGCACTGGAAGGGGCAATTAAGTCACACTGAAGCCTCCTCTTCCTAAGGCTGAACAAGCCCACTTCTCTCAGTCTTTCCCCACACTGGAGCTGCTCCATCCCTCTGCTCATCCTGGTGGTCTCCTTTGGACTGGCTCCAACAGGTTGATGAGGAGGAAGAGGAAACCACAAAGGAAACCTGCACATACAGAGCAAATAAGGGATGCTGTCAAGAATCCTAGGTGGGAATTCTGGGACAGTTCTCTCTGGGCTGTTCTTCAACACAGTGCTCTCTGTAAGCAGTGTCCCCTCACTGGTTCACCCCAACAGCTCTGTCATCCAGGACCAGAATTACCTGCCAGGCTGTTGTGTGTCCCATGCTATTCCTTACCTTGGGCAGCCTGCAGTCTTTGTTTTCCTTCTCAGTGCAATCAGAATGGGATGCTGCTGGGATCAGACTCATTTTTGCATTGCAGGCATCCCCCAGAACAGTCCCCACTGCTTGCAGCTCTCAGCACACACACATATTTGCTTTTGTGATCAAGAAAATGAAACAGAATTATCCCCTGGTGAGATCTCCACAACAGGTTTGAAATGCTGCTGTCAGCTGAGGTATGTGGAGGCATGAACTGAGGCCTCTGCTGTACCCTACAGACAGCCTTGGTTGTCATGTTGTATTTCCCATCAGTAACCCCTGCCAGTTGCAGCTTCATTTTTTCGTCTGCCCAAATGTCCTTCATTTGAACAGAAATTATGTCCCTAAAAACAGCGGAGCAACATGTCAAAATGGGGACCTCTTCTGTCTTGTGAACCTCTTGATGAATTCCATCTCCACTGGTGAGGATGCACCAGCCTGGAAAACCATCACCACTCAGTCAGAGATGCTGATAGAAACAACCATGCTTTATCTGTCCATTTTAGCCTTTCCTGTCTGAGTATCAAAACCTGCTAGACAAGATCTCATGCCTCCTATGCTATCAGTTTCCATTTAAAAGGAGCACTGAATTTCGTTCTGCTGATTCTTGCCTGGTATATGTAGTAGTGCACACCTTTCTCTTCAGGTGAGTTAGAATTTGTTAAATTCCAGAGTATTCAAATAAGACAATTGCTAGGCACTCTGTAGGTGTAGATTTTCCACTGATTCTGGGACATCACAACATCTGAGGATCTGACATTTTAAGCTGACCATATTTGCCCTTCTAGGTCTTGTCTGAATAAAAGCAGATAATTTTTTATTCCCAGTGTGGGAATTCTGCCCTCTCCAAACCACTCCTGGATAAACAAGAGTATTTCATGCAGGTAAGATATGACTTTTCCCTAACAGCCAAATTAAGACGTGTTATCTGATAAAATACAAGACCTGATGCTTGCTACATGAGAACAATACCTATTTTAAATGCCAATTCATAACATCTTTACTATAAATCACTTGGACAACTGCAATGTCTTGTTTTTGTTCCCATATAAAGGTCAAAGTGTCGTAGTGAACAGAAGTTCTCCACAAATACTAGGAGCTAATACCCTGCATGACTAAATGCTTGACAGAGAAAACACATCACTAAGACCTGGACAGAGCAGCAGAGTTTGTAAAAATCCTGGATCAGACTTTCTGATGTGCCTGTCTGAGGACAGCGTGCCTGAGGGGCAGCAGAAGCGACACAAATGGCTTTTTGCCATCATCTCACACTGTATCTTCCCCACAACTTTATCTCAGACCTCATCTTATCTAAAAATCATGAAGGCTTGTGACACTAAAAAGTGTGTGTGTTTGTGTCTTGATGCAGTCTTGAGCTCCCAAACTTTTGCTGCTTTTTAAAAAAAGTGGTCACACAAATGACAAAACAAAACAAAGGTGCAATTCTGGTCTCACATTTATTTTAATCTTCACAAAATTCATGGTTCAGAAGAGATACACAGGAGGCCTAACCAGTATTATTGGGGTGTTTGTTGTTTTATGGCACTATTTGGAACAGTTTTATCAGGAAGGCTGAACACCAAATTGTATTGCAGACAGCTTCCAAGAGCAACTTTTTGTTTTAAGACCATAAAAGGCAAAAATAAACTGCCTTTTTCTGTGTGATCAAAGACCCAGCATAAAAAGTGTCAGGAGGACCTTAAATGCCAGTTCCTGTACTCCCAATGTGTGTATCTTGGACTTCTTCCAGTGTGGGAGCAAGATGGACTTTTATTTTTATTTTCCTTTTAAATGGAAGAAAGCTGCCAAAATACATAAGGAGAAGGATTAGAGCCAGTTGCTTTTTGTTGGTTCTTTGGTGGGAACACTGCCAGACAAAGCTGTATGCTGAATTCCCAGGGAATTTCACTCTCAAAAGCCAGCTTCTGGATTTCCCTCATTTGGGAAGCTCTCCCTGAAAGGGATATTCATATCTAGGAATCAGCTCAATGCAGAATTGTTGTACTGGCAAATTGGCTGCTGTCTATTCAAATGCTTTTTGGGTTTTTTTTTGTTTTTTTTTTTTTTTGTTTTTTGTTTTTTGGGTTTTTTTTTTGTTTTGTTTTGTTTTGTTTTGTTTTGTTTTGTGTGTGTGTGGTTTTTTTTGGTTTTTTTTTTCTTGGTTTTTTTTTTTTTTTTTTCCCCATTAGGTTGGGATGCCTGGTGAGCTGGGCATGTTTCAAAAAGCAGGATTGCAGAGCACCCTGGGTAATCCAAAGTGTGCTCTTACAAAAGCAGGAAGAGGCCGTTGCTCCTGGTATCAATAGCTGCTAACACTGACTCTCCAGGGTCACTTGCCAAGGCTGAACAATTGGCCACAAACACATTATTTCTGTCTTCTTGGGGGCCTGTGGCAGTGCTGCAGCTGTTATCCCATAAAGGGGCAGAGGGATGTCTCTTGCTGTTCATCCACCCCGTGCCAAACATCCTCCCTGCCCTGTGCCTCCCCTCTGCTCTCTTAGGTGGTCACATCTTTGGGGGAAAAAAAGGAATATTTCTAAAGGAAGCTGCTGCTTCCCGGAATCTTCTTGCTTGCCTGCATAAGCAGAGGAAAAGGATGTGAGAATCAGACAAAAGATGCAATTCTGAGAACTGTTTTGACATGGCAACGGTTTTGTCAATTCAAAAAAAGGAAAAAAAATCTTGGCAGGAATCACACATTATTTTTCATGTGTCAAGGGGAGATTTCCTTGAGGCTTTCCAATAAAATACTGTACTGTAGACCCATGATTAAAACATTAGACAGGGCATCTGGATTTTTCTTCCTTGGAAGATAATTTTTACCTGTCTATGTATCACTTCATGCCCTTATATTTCACTCTGTAAAATGGGTACAATAACATTTATGTGTTACAAATAAAATCCTGAGCTGTTTTGAGACATTCAGAGGCTGTAGTGATAAAAAAAACAACAAAAAAGTGCTAAGAAATAGCAGTATATATTACATATACTACACAGAAAAACTAAGCCACTTGTCAGACATTTCACTTGGCTTCAGCAGATAGAAGAGAAAGAAAGCAAGAGCTTACATCATTGGCCAAGCATGAAAACCACATAATCCACCTTTAACCTATAAACTTCTGTGATTTTGAAATAGATTATTTCTCTGTTCATTAGTACATTAGCAGAGGCATTATTTACCTTTGCAAAAAGTCCAAATGTCCTTATTACTGCTGAACCCTGATGCTGAAATGTAGCTCTTTCAAAGTTAGCAGCAATCATTTTCAATACAGCAAGCAGATGGAGACCCCATCAGAAATCAATGTCCCATTGTAATAGGTCCTGTGTGTCTAGACAGTCAGAGACAGTCCCAGCCTTTGAAAAGATTACAGGCTGAATAGACAAGAGAAACAAAAAAAATGTGGAGAAGAAGCCAGCAGACCACAAATGAAGTGTTGTGCTCAGGTTCCCAGTGCTGGTCCCTGGTGAAACGGAGATGAGGATATGCCTGGGGGTGCTGTGGCTGAGTGCCTCACACCCCACCTCCCACCCCGGGCACAGAGTAAGGGCTGCTGAAGGGCTCCTGCTGCCAGGGAGAATAACAATGAAAGGAAGATAACAGGATCATCCAGGGATTCAGCAGCAGAGGAGAGCTGACATGATATTTATCTGCCGTCTGCAGGAGAGAATCATATTTCTTTTTGCACAGATGGATGTGCCCACAATCAACTTCTGAAGATGCAAAACAAGGGTTTCTGATTTCCACCCAGGCTTACCTAGTGATTACATTAAAACCAGAGATAGCTGTACCTGCCTCTGAATAATTTTAATTAGCAAAAATTAATTAGTGCTCGTACACAGCAGTACCTGCAGGTATAGTGGATTTGCTTAAGGTTAGTTAAGGTCTAGTTAGGATTTAGCTTCTGTGAAAACAGTTTGTATGACCTCCAAAATCACTTGCAAGTTTCATCCAAACTTGGCAATTAGTTTCCCCATAAGAACTGTGAAAATCTGTGGGTTGATAGTGAAGACAGAAACAGTGATAGTATCTCTGCAGCTGCACAACCTTACTCCACTGAATATTTAAGGTTCTATGCAGACAAACACACTCAGAATTGGGGTTTCTTTTGTCTATTACTCAACTTGTTTGTAAATGCACTTATTGTATCTTATTTTAGCACTGCCTTACATACTCTTCTTCTCTTTAACAGCAGTAGGATTGAATGGTGATTAAACCAGATTTGGAGTTTTTTTAGTATATATGCTTTGACTGTGAGGAGTTATTTTTGATAGATAGTCTTTTTCTTCTTACATCTTATCCTGAAGCTCTGATTAAAGTCTGAAGTCCAGAAACAATCCTGTCAAAGTTACTTATGAACCAACAAAAATCAGCATTAATCTGAAAATGCATGTCTTGGGCTTACCTCACTGGTCCAGGACTTTCACAGTGTAATCATCTGAGAAATCTGTCCCTGTTGGGTTCCTGGGGTTGGGCTTTGCTCCAGCCCCAGATTTTGTCATTGCCAACTCAGATGATTGTTGGGACAGGCTGCTCCTCCTGCATATGCTGCCTGTCCCTGCCTCTTCTTCCAACCTGCCCCAAGCCTCCAGACAGCTAGAGCGTTGTTTTGAATTCAAAGACACGACATTTCTGTGGCTAAATCCCTGAATCCCTAAGGATCCCACCTTGCTGCTGGGGTCCTGCAGGCATTGCATCCCACTGCCAGCCCATGCCCGGCACCCAAAGGCTCTCCCACTGCTCCTTCTGCTCAGGATCTATTTCTCTGTGGTGATAAGAACCAAGATGTGGTGCAGCCCAGGCAGATGCTCCTGGCAGAAGTGCCAGCTTCTCCCCCATGTCTGGAATCATGGCTGGCTAGACAGGAATAAGTGGCCTCTTCCCTCACTGAACCAATGCGTGCCACCAGACCGTGCCAGCTGGCCTTGTCCAGGTCAGAGAGGCACTCAGCATTTTGTCCTGGCTGGAAAAGAGGAGCTTAAGAAGAGGGTTCAGGCAGCCAAAGGTCTCCTGGGGATGCAGAGCTTCCAGCTCACTGTCTGTGGTGGCGGTGGTGATGCTGAGCCAAAGGAACTTTCCAGGACAAGGAAAAGCCTGTTGTGTTTGGGGCAGTACCTGCATATTGCAGCTGCCAGAAGAATGTGAATGAATGGCATTGTCTTTTTCTTCATTGATGTGAGCACAGAAAGCCTTCAATGATTCAGTTTTCTCATCAAGAGGATGTTGGTCTGATAAATCATTGCTTGGCTTTGATTGCAATTGCATTGCTTTGGTTTGCAATGCCAGGGGATGAAGGAGGCACTGCTTTGCACGTACATGATTGAATTAATAGATCAGATCTGCACATCTACATCCAACTACAAAAATCACATCAGTGCTTTAGCTGATCACCCACAAACCCACATTTGATGGAAGCCTTGCTTAACAGATTGTACCGTAGGGACATTGTGATTTCTTTTCTGAGCAAGACACAGAACTATCAACATCTTTTTGCTGATGTGCTCAAATCTGCTGGTCCAGACTGTAGATTAATTGCCCACAATGTTTCAGTCCAAGACTCAAATAAAATCCTTTCATTTTAATAGATTTACAGTTTCAACAGCTGAGTTACATAATAGTAATCAAAACTTGGCATAGACATATTAAAAACAGACTATGCCTTTTTTTCTAGTGAGGTGGCAATTTACAACTAGAGAAAAAATGTCTAAGTTCCAGGAGATCAATTTGGGGAAGCAAACACTAATTTATTGCAAGAATCTTAGTCATAGATCAAGAATCCATTTTCTTGAGCATATAACTTTCTATTTAAATGTATGCTTTGATCCAGCTGGGTTGTATATTAAAGAAGAGTAATTTTTCTTAATCAGGAAAATCTTTTTCTTAATCAGGAAAAAAGATATAGCTCTTATAAGTAAGTCCATTTTTCTCTTTTCTTATTTGTGTCTCTCTCTGTGTGTATGCAAAACAACCTGCTAACCACCCTGCTTATAAACTCTGTCTGATACTAGGGACCCTCTATGTTATTCTATTCTACATTGCAAATTCTGCTCTCATTGTTGTGCATGCTTGTGACCTTTTGCCTCCAGATTCAGCTGAAGTCCTCTGGGAGGTGACGGAAAGGGGAAAAAAACCCCTTCAACTTGGCTAGATATAACAGTGGAGAGTCATTAAATCTTGGTGACCAGCTATTCAGTTACAGTCCATTTAATCATACAGCAGCAAAATAATTGGCAATGGCTCAAGGCAAACTAATTATTCCAATCTGAAACTCGGCAGGGTAACAAGTAAACTGTGGATGAGGTGGTGATAGATTTTGCACATCTGACAGGCCTGGTCTGTGAGGCTCTTGACAAGGAGACTAATGACAACCCAGGAAGTGCTCTCTCTTCAGTCATGCCAAAAAATGAGGAAAGACTGAGAGCAGAAAAACTTCTGCTAGAAGGAGAGGAGAAGACCACTTTCAGAAGGAAAAAGGGAGACAAAGAAGGGTGGGCTCTTTAAAAGCCTTTAATCCGAACCTTAAGGTTGCATGGCCACGGGGGCACAGAGGCAGGCTAATGTGTACAATGTGCCCTTTCTTTTTTTGATGATTTTTTCTCCCCTCTGTATGTCTTGCATCAGCCAAAAAGCAATTAGGCTTGCTGGCAATCATATGTGTCCTGGGGAAACCATGTGGCAAGCTCAGAGACCTCTTGGATCTGCAGTTTGGGGAAGGAATTAGCCAGAGCACTCTGGATGTCAGCACCAGGGCTGGGAGGCTGGCCTGTGAAATCCCAGCTACCAAGGCTGTGGAGTGTCCAAGAGACAGAGCCTGAAGTCGCAGCAATGTTGACTCAGCCCAGAGGAACTCAAAAGGCAATATTTGGGTGAGTATTTGCAGGTTTGTGACAGCACAGCCTCTTCTTCTTCACACCACTGCTGTCTGGTGAGGCCCTAAAAGGCTCCAGGACACCCTAGGGGACTAAACATTATTCACTCCTGGAAAAAACACAGTAGTCAGCTGGATGTTGTTCTGGAGCAGGGTGGAAATTCAGATGTTCCTCACTAAGACCTCAGAAATCAGATCTGCCAAAATGTTTGAGGGATAGTTTTGAGGACATAATTTCCTGGAATGGAGGTACAAAATTGTGCCTCCTTCTTTCTGTGTGGTAGCACAAAAGCTTTCCAAAAAGCAGATCAGGGTGTACCAAAGCAATAGAGCAAGAACATGGAAATTATTCAAGTGGGAGCTGTGAAGAAATTATCACATCTTGCTCTGTAAGGCATAACCTGGTGAGTAGCTGCAAATACCAGAAATTCCAACAAAATTTTGTCATTAAGAAAAAGTGCTCTTTTACTGACCCTTAAACAGAAGTTAAGAGCTAATGACAGAAGCCAAAGCTCAAACATTATGAGCAAATAATTCGGAATAAAAAATCCAGTGTTTTAGGGAATAAAACCTCTCTCTCTGCAGCCACTTCTGTGATCTTTAGTGCAGGGGGACAGGACTGCCAGACATGCAAGAAAAAGAGAAATAAAGTTTAAACTGAAGGGATGAGCTATGTACAAATGCTTATTAAAGTCACCACTAGAAATGTACAACAGGTTTGTAATCAGACTACTTACTTCTTTCATTCACTGTATGTCTTCTGCAGAAACCAGAGGTAATCATAAAAACGACATAAAGGTCCAGATTTGAACAGGACTTCAAACTTCAAGGGAAAGCAGTGCCTTAGATTAAGTTCTCCATTCTCTGTCAAACTGTCTCTTGAAGACTTTCATCAAGAAAAGTCCACCACTTTCCTGGTTCCCATGGCTAATCACTCTCATGGTGATTTTCTTTTCCCCCTGAAACTGGAGAAAGTATCTATAGATGTCCAGTTTGTGGAGATGGTCCTTAAATGAACTCTCTGATACATTTGTTTGTCATTGCTTCTCAGCACGGAGACCTGGGGGCTGATCTCACCCATGATGACTGATGTGAAGAGGACACTGAGTACTTCTGTCTTTTCTGTGGGCATTTTTAATTAACCTTCCATCCTCATTCAGCAGCACACCTGCAGCTTCGTCGTGCTTCCACTCTGTAACAGAGCAATAACAGCCTTTTATCTGCTGTGTTTGACATCATCTGCCAGTTTGAGCTCTGGCTGAATTTTCCCTTTGCTAACTACATCACTGCATGCAAGAGCACTATTTCTATATTTCTTTGTGGTATTCTCACCTTTTCCATCTCTCTCATATCTCTCTTTATGCATAGGAGCTCCTTCACAACTCACTGTTTACAGGATGTTTTCTTGTTATGATGGTTCCTTTTTCTGATGAAGAGTGTAGGCCAATTTTATGCCTTGAAACTGAAAATATTCCAGTCCTCCTGAGCTCCTTTGCCCTCCAAGGGGCACAGAAAAGTTAGTGGCTGGTGCAGCACTGTGCTGTTTTCCCAGCAAATACTGAATTAACTGGAAGATGGATAGCAGCTTGCATGTGCCATTTGAGTGAGCTGCTGATAATCTGATGAAGCTGCTTATGACAAATGGTGGTTTTCTTGCACCAAGACATGAGAAGAGAGCCTGTCCTGCCCGTGCAGGATTTGCTGTGAGCCTGTGCACCCTTTCTCTGATAAGTTGAGACTGAGGAACCAAGAATCAGAGAGGTGCTTCTGAGAGCTGGTCATACATAAGACAGGCATAAGGGAAATTTATGGCTGTGGGTGAGCACCTGAGGCTTCAAAACATGCAGGAGAAAAAGATCCTTTCCACAGGTAATTAGGGAGGAATAGAATTATTAGAACCTGATAGAATTAAAAGAATCTGAGCTACCTGCTGAAGGAACAGAGGCGGCCTTTTAATTGTCATTGACTATCTGCAGTGGGCTTAGAGACAGTGACAGCTGACTGAAGCTTGCTTCCTAAGCACAGTTACAGTCCTGCTCACTGCCTCCACCACAAAGAATGAAGCTGAGGACACCAGTTCAAGTGATCCTCACCTCTGTTTGACCCTCCCTACCGTTCCATTGGCTTTGATGATTGCAGAGAAAGATTGCCTGCGAACAAAATGTGCTCACAAACCCACTTTTCTCTCCTGCCAGAAGAACGGGCAGTCTGGATATTACCACCCTCAATTTCCTAAAAAATCGAACCTCTGTGGAGATTCATCTGAGCAGGAATTCTGCTGGAACAATAGACAACTCTTTGTCAGTTGTACTGCAGCAGCACTGGGGGTTCAGATGGCACTGGAATTTAGAGTATAGGGAATGTATTTTATTTCTACCTTTCTACCAATAACTAATTATTTGTCTGTTCATGCAACATTTGCATTGTGGCTCTTTCTAACCAACCACTCCGTGCTAGCAACACTACAGAAAATTTAATAGATGAAGAACAAGAAGGAGATCAAACAACACCCAAAATCCTCCATCTTGTCCTCTATCTACCTCCATACTAAAAACCCAAAACTCCGTGTTTTTCACCCTGTGATAAACTATACCACTATCTATTTCACACACTCATAGATTCCAATTCATCCCAAAGTCTTGGAAGCTTTCTCCACGGAAGAAGGTTAAAAGCAGTGTTCACCTGACGGTCAGGACTTCTCAGGACAGGCAGAGAAACATTCTCTGTGTCCTGGTTTCTAACAGGATGGAGCTGTCTTGTCACAGACATATTTTATAGAAAATCCTTTCCGTAGGATTTTTTTGCCTGAGAAGCTGAGAGGCCTCAGGAACAAAATGTAAACAATAATTATCTGCTGCTGTGGAATGCAACAGGTGGATCTGTGATTGGTCTCATGTGGTTGTTTCTAATTAATGGCCAACCACAGTCCAGCTGTCTCAGACTCTCTGGTCAGTCACAAGATTTCATTATCATTCCATTCCTTTCATTTCAAGCCGTCTGATGAAATTCTTTCTTCTATTCTTTTAGTATAGTTTTAATATAATATATATATCATAAAATAGTAAATCAGCCTTCTGAAGCATGGAGTCAGATCCTCATCTCTTCCCTCATCCTGGGACCCCTGTGAACACCACCACCACACTGTCTGGCCATTGCCAGCTGGTGGAACCTGGAAAAGCAGCTGTGTCCTGGAAAAGCAGCGAGCTCAGGAGCTGCCCAGCCAGGGTCACACAGCACTGGGAGCTCCAAGGTCTCACACAGATCATTGTGCAGTGAATCCAGGTACTGAGACCTTGCCCAGCAGCCTGAATCAAAACCCAGTACAGACAGATTCCCCCCACCTGCCATTCCTTCTTTTTCACACCTGTGTTTTGTTCTGAGAGCAAACTTTGGCTTCTGGTAGCAGCATACTGAGCCAGCCATGTGATCACTTAACCTGGCAGTCCTCAGTACTTATTCAATATTTAACAAGCATAATTTCACATTATGTTTTATACAGTTGTTACTTTTTTTTACCACAATGGTATAGTAGCAATTAAATTATTATGAATGTTGAGTGACTAAAGAAATAAAATTAGGTATTTTGAAGCATCATTCAAGAAGGAGTATTATTTGTCTTATTTGGAATGTTATGCAAGTATGCAATCATACAGATATGCATTAAATTAATCTTATTCACAACTAGCATAGTTTATTTAGTATGAATGTGATATATTTATTTATTTAGTAAGAATGTGATAAATTCTGTCAAATTACACATCTGAAAAAAACTATCATTAACCAGCATGGGTAACTTCAGTGAAACAGAATTAAGAATAGAGAATTAGCATAGTTTTTAAGAGTAGAGTCAATAATAGTAGAATTAGAATTAATAGAAGGTGTAATTTTTAATGATATGGAAAACAATCACAGAGGAAGACACCTGAATGTCCTGTATAATCTAAAATATCTGCTACCCAAAACCTAATAACACTTCAAGAAATCCTTAACAAATACCTTTATCACAGAACCCATGTCACTGAGGGATGTAAAAAGCTGTTGATCCAGATGTTGCTGTTTTCCCAACATCAGTAACTGAATTTACAATGGATAAACTGGGAACAGGCAAAAATTACTCATCTAATGTCTACATACATCTTGAGCAATCCATTATTTTGAAAGTCAGAAGAAATCCCATTGCAAGAAAAGGTTAGCCTCCTATTTTATTTAAGGCCGAATGGACTTCACTTTTTAAATTTCTCTTATCTATTTTATTGTTCATATCAGGGAGACACAGAAAGATATTTGAGTACCACAAATTACGAGGGATGAACTACAATTATTTCATCCATAAATATTTTAATCAGATAAATGGCTCAACACTTTTTTTTCCCCTAAAGGACTATTTTCTGGATTTCTGAAAAAAATATTCTACTATACATAAGTTCTGTTGAGCTAAGAGAATTATTTGGACTCCCCCATCACGTGTAATTTAATATTCCTGTTGTTGGCACTGTTGAAATGGTTTTATTAAAAAGAAGAACAACAGGAAAAAACCCTACTAATTGAATACTTTTTCTTGTTCTGTTTGCACCTATAAAAAGTGCTTCCTAGGAGAGAAACTGGCACAAGACAATTTCCATGAAGACTGTGGTGTGTGTGGGATTAAACATAGACAGTCAGCTGCCTCTTGCCATCCTGGAAATGAAAAAGAAAATGGATTATACTGTACTTTTCATAAGAACTGAAGTGATCATTACAAATTCCTTTCTTCTGACAAAGTATAGAAATCAGAGTCAACTTTGCAACTGAATTCATTAGATCTTATACATTCACTATGGGCTTTTTGTATTAAATTTTTAAAGACATGTAAGAAGCAGTGTTGCACTGGGTATTCATAAGTTATTGAATGCTATACATAAACTGTGAAGTCTAACATCAGGAAGCAATACAATTTAGAAATAATATTACTTTAATACATTTGATTAAGATCTGCTCTTTTACTCAAGTCAGCATTCATAGTAACCAAACTTCTGGAGAACAAATACTAGTCTAAAAAATGAACTTGAGAAATCAGACTTAAAATGAATCCTCACTTAAAAGCATTATAAGATAAATTCTTAAATTTCCTCCAAGTATCCTAAAGGAGAAAAGTAAGTTAAGCTTCAGGAGAAATCGCCAAATTTTAAAAATGTGTACATATACTACTGTCAAAAGGTTTTTTTAAGTTAACAGCAGGCGAAATGGAAGCCTATTGAAATAATTATGTTTGCACCAAGATGTCGAAGCCAAAAAGAACCTGGTCATGGTCGGAGAGAGCGGTGACGTTTCTGGACCTTCGATGCCATCTGCTGTCCGGGTAAAAAGAGTGCAGTGATCCCGACATCCACACAGCACTTTTCCATTCCCGCATGGAAAACTGACCACGGGCTGGCCCCACAACTGCCGATGCCTAATAAAATTACAGCAGAATTGGAAAAAAACCCCATCGCCTAAATCTTCTTGGGACCGGGCAGCTCTCCAGGGAATGGGAAAAAAAAGAGGGATAAAAGGAGGATGTAAAACAGTAAACTGACACCTAAATTCCATGCAAAAAGGGAATAACTATTTCAAGAAAGAGGGAAGTGGGCACCAACTTCACAGCTTTTGAAAAGGTTTCTCCAGCAAGGTTCCTTTTAAGACAGTAACCTCTCTGCTTGGGTCCCAAGTTAGGACAGGACTCTCATCTTTAAACAAGACTTACACTTCAAAGATGAGAGACATGAGAAGAAGCTGCAACAAACCTCCAAGTACAGATGGTCTAAGATTTACATCTTAGTTGTAAATGGCAGGAGACTGAAAATAAAACTCCAGGGATAAAAGATTCCAAAGGACTTTATGTCCTTTGAAGGCCCACAAAAGTGAGATTTCTAGTCTATTTTACGCGACTCCAGATTTCTGCTGTGCAAGTTTGGACTGTTACACCGACAAATTCTGTGACATTCACAAAGCAGTAAGGGGTCTGTGACACTCCCACTTCAGAGAGCAAATGGCAATGTCACTTGGCAGAGAAAAAATGAGGCAGTGCAGTAAGTGAGCAGTAAGATTTGGGAATCTCCTACGTGAAGCAGCAATCAGACACTTGATGAGGCATGAGCTAACTATTTTTCACAACCCAATACACTGCATATTGGAAGAAAACAGCACTTATCATGTTACAATTACATTTTTACTATTGGTGTGAACAATATAATTGTTTTCCTTGAGGAATGCAGACCTGAATATTCATGCTAAGCCAAATAATCTCCACTGCAGTCTTGGCTGTGGGGCATTCTGCTCTTTTGGAGGGCCCTTTGCCCTGTCTTTTTTTTTATCTCCAGTAGGACACTGAGAGTGTCTTCTGCAAAGCTGGAAGTCTCTGACGAGATCCCAGAATGCCTGAGCCATGGCAACCAGCTGCAGCAATCGTGCATGGCTGCTATGCTGAATAGCCAGGGCTGATATCACTTGGGTTTCCATGCACAGGACACATCCTCTGTCCTGCTCTCAGCAGGTAGAAGAGGTTTAAACCACCCTGAGTGCATTGGGCGGCATCTGTACGTGGATAAGCATGTAATTCACATGAGCTGCCTGCCTCTTGTGCTTCAGCTGGAAACATGAAAGTCTCGTTCCTTATAAGAAGCAGCACACTGCTGAGGGTTGTGGTTATTTGGGTCTTTTGCCTCTCAATGTGAAGTGCTATTGAACATGTACTATTGTTGCTCCACTGCCAGGTTCCTTCTGTTTTCCCCATTACTTCTCTTCTGCTCCTTTTTAAAGTGTGCATTTCTATGGAAGCAGGGTCCTTTCAGTCTCTTCTCTTACAGCAACTACGCAACAGCAGTGCTCCAGAGAAAGAAAAATTTATAACTGATAAATTTATAATCCTGATAACTCTAATTTCTCTCCTCAGTGCCAGTTAACTTGGACATGACCTCTCCACTGGGTCTCACTGAAGCTTGGTTAAAGTCTGCCTGCTTTGCCTGATCTGATGTTTGCCCTTTATACCCAACTTGAATGACTTTATGCTCAGCTTTTTAAAAGTTCTTACTTCAAGCAAATTATCCCTTTCAGGCCTCTTGCACTTTCAATAATCTTATTTGTATGTGACAATTGTAGCAGAAATGAAGTGCCGCTGTAACTACAAATATTTGTAACCTGACATGCAAGAGAACTCTGCATAAATCCTGAAACAGAATTGCTGTTGTTTGGCTCTCTCCTTGATCTCAGAAAACACCATTTAGCCAAGAAAGTATGAAGACAAACCCAGCAATACCGATCAAGTTTGATTTTCCCCTTCACTGAACCTGTTTTCTGACAATTAGTGAGTGACTGTTACTTCTGTTCTCACTGGCAGTAATTTAATTTCCTCTTTCATTTTAATTAAAAAAAATTGTGAAGCTAATTTTCAAGTCGTTGCATTTTGCAAAGTCAGCCCGATCGGAGAGGATTGAGCCACATACAGCTAAAATCAAAACCATTAGCTGATCATGTACTTTGGGCAGGATTAGCAGGCAGGCCTCTTTACCCCCAGTCAAGCATCCTCCCCACTCCTCTGAACCACTTAAACTTGCAGTTGGAAACTGCAGAAAAAGAAAAGAAGAAAATAATTTAGCTGGTTGGGAGTAAAGAGGAGAAAAAAAAATGCTAGTAAATCCCAAGGAAATCAGCCCTCTGTTTTATTCATATTTGATTTCACTGGTAACCATGGGAAACTGGAGCCAAACCTGGTACCCTCTTGTGTACTGCAATCCCTCACTAGAGTGCAGACAGAGACAGAAGAGCTGCAATGGAGAAGGGCATATCAGCTAAAGGTGGCTCAGTTAGCACTAGAAAAGGCTTTACTTGAGAGGTTCAGTAGGATCCAACCCTAAATATGAAATGGCCAGGTGGACTTGAGAGACTCTGCTTGGGAACAGCACTCTTGGACATGGTATAATGCAGGGACCTGAGCACATGAGTCCTGGTGATAAGCTGGTGTCAGAACACAAAATACACTAACTAAAGATGTGAGACTGCTGTGTGCAATGCAGTCTGAAGCATGATTCTGGGCTGTGAGAGAGAGGGAAGGCCCCTCTGAGCTAAGAGACTGCCACTACCTAGAAGCTGAACTTTTTTCCCCCACCGAGGTTGACAGGTAGAGGGAACAATCTGTTCATCTGTTTTACATTTCAGCCTTTCACAACTCTGTAATTATTCCATCTGCCCTAGCTCAATTGCTTGCTGAACCTTGAAATTTGGCTGGTAAGTAGTGCTCAACTGGAATGTGTACTGCAGCCAACTAAGGATCTGTGCAGATCTCTCTTAAAGATAACACCCAGCACGCTCCTCAGCCACCTAATGAAGCAAGGCAGTGCTTCCCTATGAGCCTGCTGCCCCATTAGCATTCAAGCACTTGCTGTGCCAGTTGTGTGCAAATGTCTGTGGATGCCTTCCTAAAAATGACATTGACAACGTTAAAGGGGAATACAGAACAGGGATATGTGTGTGTGTATCCACTTGGGTGTTAGGAGTGTCTAGGCACAACAGCATCATTCAGCCCAAATCATCTGAAGCAATCCAAAATATAAAAATAGTCTTGAGTACCAAGGGCCATCAAAAAATACTGGATATTCTGCTGATGCCCTTTGCACAGACAAAACATTATCCACATAACTCAAGGTCATCTGAGAAATAATTAGCATTACTGGCATGAATGGTGATCAAGGTACAACAGGTAAAGAGCTGACTCCAGGAAGAGTAGGAAAAGCAGGTGCAGAGAGAGGACCTTATTTCAGGAGTAAGATCTTTGAGAAATTCTCTGGGGACTCACTGTGAGTTTCCTTTAATGACAGGGTTGCAAAATGTGGAAACATATTGCAGAAACTTATGTGTGTTAGCTCAAAGTTTACAGACACTGTCCATGTGGAAAAAGATGTGCCTCTGAAAACTGGAAGAAGGTGTATAAATGCAAGCAGCACAAACTCCAGACCCTTGTTTGGCAACAATAGTAAGAATTTCTGTGAGATCAGTGGTTGAAAACTGCTGAAAGAGACAGGAAAGTGTGTGTAACTGTGTCCTAAATGTATCAACCTGTCACTAAGAAGACAAAGCTGTGAGAAACTCAAGCGGTTCCACAGGGCAGGTACAAAGCAAGATCCAGTAGCATAAACCACGCCAGTGAGATGCTGCAGAGGCTCCAGCTCAAGTTCAAGAAACATTGAAACAACTCAGAACAATTGCAGACAATAACAACTAAAATATTCATGAGAAAGAAGGCAAAACTATGGAAGTTTGGCATATTTAGTCTCACAAAATGCAAGCTGAGAGTAGTACAATTCTGTACCTGAATACAAATAAATGCTGAAAACCTAAGTGGTTGTGCTGGCCCAAGACTAAACAGGTTTAAACTGATCACAAACACATTATACAGCAGACAGGAAGACATTCAGTTACAGGAGAAGCAGTTTCTGACTCATCGTAATTAATTAGGAGAGTCATATGGAGTAAAATACCCTGAACAGCAACACAAAGCCTACAACAAAATCCCTGATTTTATTATGTTTTAAGATATTTCTAGGAAACAGGGACTCATATTTGATATGCTGACCCTGTCTCATATTCCTGCATTCTACAGTTGAGATAGAGCACAGTGTGGGAGACAGAACTACAGTGCTCCTGCCATGGTTGAGTTTCTGATGCCTAAAATTGGTTCTCCTGGAGGGATTCATCATCCCTGGCACCTGCAGCAATGGAAAGGCCATTAGGGAGATTTCTAGAGGATGTCAGGGATAACACAGATGTTAGATGTACCAACTGGGATTATGCTGGTCAGGATGTGTTACTCAAAATGCTACTTAAAAATAAGGAAGAACTGGTCAGGGCATAACTGCATTGATCCAGACCCAGGGGAGTTCAAGATCCTGGGCCAGGATGGGGAGCAGGAAGGCCAATAGCCCTGAACCTCACTACAGAAAGCTGTGGCTTACTCAGGGAAGAGGTAGGTGTGAGGCAGCTCTTATGGGAGCCAGCTTTTGTGGGGTTTGAAGGGCAAAGGAGCTCAAAAAGAAGTCCTTGCTGATGCTCACGGAAAAAACACAACAGATATTTTAGGAGGCTGGCTTGGCTAAAAAGAGAATTCATGGCAGAGCAATGCAAAAAATAGTATATATATAAGCACAGTAGGAACTAGGAGAGGTTATGACAGAGATTATATTATTATTTCTGCTGAGGTGTGCAGAGGTGTGATCAGAAGAACCAAAGCTAAACCAGGGTTCAAGAAGTGCTTTTGCTGCTATGTAAGAAGTAAATCAGGTAAAGAAATTATGACAAATGAGTTCAGCAGTACATTGACAGCAAATGCAGGCAAAAATTAGGTACTTGGTGCCTTCTTCCTCTCAGTTTCCACTGACACTGTTCCCAGGTGTTTTAGCCCAAAGGCAGGGATAAAGAAGCAGAGGAAATCTATGAGTAGAGGATATTCAGCTCAGGGGTCTCCTCGAAAATCTTGTCTTATACAATTCCATTGGCCTGAGTGGGATTTGTCTGGAGGGGGTTGAGTGAGGTGGCTGATGACAGTGCGAGGCCACTCTCAGGCCATTTTTGAGCCTGGGAGAGGTCCCTGATGATTTTATGTGCACCCAGAAGGCACCTAATGATCCTGTGATTCCCAGGGCTCCATCAGGTCACTCTGTCTGAGGCAGTGAACTCCAGGCACGTGTGGTAAGAAGGTTCATTGGGTAGTACCTCGTGTCTCCCTGGGAGGCTGCAGTGCAAAGTCCCACAGGCTTTTCCCACATCTCAGCATTCTGTCCAGCCCTCTGGGCTCCTCTGATTGAAAAATCTCCACAAGGAGATTTTCATAGAATCTTGGAAAGGTTTGGTTTGGAAAAGACCCCAAAGATAAGCTAATTCCATCCCTCCCCTCCATCCCCAAGAGCAGGAATGCCATCCACTAGATCAGATAGCTCTGGGCCCCATATAGCCTGGCCTTGAACACTTCCATACAGAGCACTCACAGCTTCTCTGGTCAAGTCTGTGTCAGGGCCTCGCTATCATCTGAATTAAGATTTTCCTCCAAATATCTGCCCTCTTTCAGCTTAAAGCTATTGCCCCTTGTTTTATCACTACATGCCCTTGTAAAAAATCTCTCTCCAGGTCTCTTGTAGCCCCCCTTTAGGTACTAGGAAAGTGCTCTAAGGTTTCCCTTCACTTCTCCAGGCTGAACAACCTCAACTCTCTCAGCTTGTCTCTCCTTAGCACAGGTGCTCCAGCATTCTGAGCATCTTTGTGGCCTCCTCTGGACCAGCTCTGAGAGGTCCACACCTTTCTTGTTCTGGGGAATTCAGAGCTGGATGCAGCTCTCCAGGTGGAGTCTCACAAGGGCAGGGTAGAGGGGAACAATCACTTCCCTTGACATGTGTTCCCCCTTGCTTTTGGTGCAGCCCAGGGTGTAGCTGGCCTTCTGGGCTCATGTTCACCTTTATATTCCACCAGAAGAACTCCAAAGTCCTTCTCTCAATGAGTTCTTCTCCCAGTGTGTGCTCATGTCTGGGATTGCCTCAGGTGCAGCACCTGGCACTTGGACTTGCTGAACCTTTTTGGGTTCTTTGGGCCCCATTCTTGAGCTTGTCCAGGTGCCCCTGGCTGGCCCCATCCTTCAGGTGTGTCACTGTACCTGCAGCTTGGTGTCAGCTGCCAACAGGAGCTGCTCTCCCTGTCTGAGTCACTTAGGAAGGTATTGAAGACCCCCAGACCCAGAACAAAGCTCTGAGGGAGACCACTCATCACCAGTCTCCAGCTGGACATGGAATGATTGACCACTGACCACAACCCTCTGGCTGTGTCCATCCAGCCAACTCCTCCTCCACTCACTCCTACACCCTTCAAACCCAGGTCTCTCCAAAGGCCTCACAGAAATCCAGGTGGATGACGTTGGTCAATCTTCCCTTGCTGACCATTGCAGTCACTCCACCACAGAGGGCCACCAGATGGGCAGGGACAAATTTCCCTTAGGGAAGCCATGCTGGATATCTTAGAACATCTCCTTGCCTTCCATGTGCCCTAACATTGCTTCAAAAGGATCTGGTCCATGATTATCCCAGGCACAGAGGTGAGACTCACTGGTCTGTAGCTCCCTGTGTCTTCCTTTCTCCTGGTTTTAAAAATGGGAGTGATGCTCCCTTTTTTCCAGGCAAGGGAATTTCCTTGACTGCTGTGACTTTTCAAATGTGATGGAGAATGGCTTGGCAACATCAGCCAATTCCCTTAGGACTCTGGGATCTATCCCCACAAATTTGCACATATTTTCTCTTCTATCCAGGGTGCAGGGAGGTGGGCCAGGGTGATGTCCTCTGCTCAGCACCCACCAGGCTTCACTGGGGCACTGTGTCCTGTTTGGGGTCCCAGGCAGAACTGACAAACCAGACGGGCTCAGGGGAGGCCACTGGAACTGTGGGACTGAAATAATCACCCTGAGAGCAGGGTCTGTGGGGTAGGGGTTTGTTCAACATGGAACAGGGAATGGTTTGGGGTAGCTCACAGCACACCCTTGTGCCTGTGGGGATGAGATCAAGGGGTTGGGGCCAGGGTCTTCCCAGTGAAGAATGCTTCCTGGCAGGAGGGCAAAAGACAGTGACATCAGCAGAACCTAGAGAAGTTCAGTATATGGTTAGAAGGGGAAAAAATGAGTTATTATGCACTATAGCAGGAGCCAGAGGAGGCTGTGGGGTCTTTGGAAGTTTTCAAAGTCTGGCTGGACAAAGCTCTGAGCTTCAGGATCTGAATTCATTCCAGAATCCATTCTTCTCCTCCAAGTAAAAGTTTGGGGTAGAAGCTACTCATATCTGTGCCAACTACTATGCTTTTTTGGTCTGTGACCTAGGAGTTGGTATTGTTTTACACAAGGCTTTATGTAGACAGAATAACTACACATCCAAGTGAATTCCTGTTGAATCCAGAGGGCTCACACTCCCCAGCTGTCAGGTTACACATATGCTAGGAAGGCAATGTACTGTAGCAGCAACATTACTCCACAGCAAATGGCCTGTACAAGCTACAAACACTGTGACAAAAGCTTCAGAGCACAGTGTATTGTTCTCTTTTATCTGGCAGTCAGTGCAGAAAGCAACATGTTGGAAAGTACATGCTCAAAATCAAGTAATGTAAAAATCATAGTCAGATTTCTGTAGAAAGATCTGTTTTGGTGTTTAATTCCTCACACCACACTGGAAAAGATTGGTCTGTGCATGTGGCTGTTCAGCTTAGGCCAAATTTGTTTACATGAGTTTTAACTGCATTTTGATTAAATTAAAATACTTTCAGATAACCACAGTGATGACTGCAATATGATTAATGACTCACACAAAAATAAACTGATCTAATTTACTCATAGTAGGCCCAGCTAGACCTGCAGGATTTGATTCACTATTTTTCAGATAAATATTATTCTTGGAATTGATGTTCCAGATTAATTGCTGACAATTCCTGACGTCATTTTCCTAGAAGCTTTTTATAGAGCACTCAGCAATCCAGTCTGGAACTGCTCGGTCCGGTCCTGAAGCTGGGAGGTCTCACCCTGTGACAACAGTCAATAGAAATGGGCTGGTTGCAGTCTTTGCCATTCTAATGGGTCATGCAATTATTGGCCTTGCTTTGGAATATTCAGATGTCTGGCCTTTCCACAGCAGCTCTGCAGAACCACAGGAGGACAATGTGCAGCTTCCAGCTCCCGTTTGTCCTTGTTATTACAGGACAGGCAGGGACACAGACAGGACAGAAGCTCAAACAAAGCCTAAATATTAGAAGAGTTGGCAAAGAGTCTGCATTCTGAAACACTGTAAGCCCCCCTAGAGCCCCCCCCCAGCAGCCCTTCCTGCTAACAGACACAGACATCAGATAACTGTCTTCAGAGTCATTTGTCAAATCCCAATCATTTTTATTCCCTTCCCTTTTAGCTGTCTGGCACTCCAAATAAACCAGTGATTAAATAAGGAAACTTTACATGGGTAAAAATATTTTTTCATTCCCAGATAAACTCTCTTGAAGCATACAGAATTCAATACCTCCCTCTCCTCGGCCGTTTCTGCACACAGAGATTTAAAGAGTTTGATTCCAATGCCAGTCAGGGCACTGACACTGCTGGGACAAGCTTCCAGAGTCACTATCCATGGCTGTTACAAGCCTGGAAGATGACCTCTTCTCTGAAATGCTTGGGGCAAGAAGCACTGTGCAGCCTGGTACTCAACTTGAAGTCCCATTTGGCCTCTCTTGGCAAACCTCATTTCCTGCAGTTGCAAAATGACACTGACCTGATGGCAAGGGGAGCATATAAACAAACAAACAAACAAACAGATATAGATAAAACACATAAAGGGGTTAGATTCCAACTGCAAACCCAGTGCTGTTGTGAAGCTGGACTGTGCTGTAGGAATAGCTCTTGGAAGCAGCATGCCTTGCAGACACACCCTGGACTGAGATGCCCCTTCCCACCCCTTGTCCCTTACTCCCTTAATAAATGGTATCAATTAAATTAATAGCAATTTCAAATCAAGAAGTTAATATACTTACTATAGCTCCTTCTCCTAAATCTCTGTATAGAGGAAATAAATTAAAGTAAAAGGCTTTGCAGCTGAAGGAGAATTTTCATTATATGTTTAAGGAAAATGTGCAGATTAGAGTCAGCTGAGAAATCTTTTGCGGGTTTCCTCATACTTGGTACTGATTTTACTGGTGGGAAATATCTAGATATCCCTAATACAATTACTACACCCACATAATTAGCATAATAAATATATAAGCCTGTCAAGATGATAGTCTAATCCACTTGCCACTCTGTTATTTTATAGTGAATTCCAAGTATTCTTGGCAGCTGTTTGAGTGTCAATCAGGCTAAAGAACTAACAACAGAAAAGCAATTGCTCTCAAAATAAAAAATAAAAATTGCTCTCAAGTACAAACCCTGCATAAAAGAAATTCTAGTCCCTTTTATCAGTAACCACTGGGTTTCATTTTGATCTCATAATAACTTTCCATCAGTGTGTGCAATAAAATTGAACAGTAGGTTCTTCTCTGCAGACTCCAGTGCTAACATCCATGGTGTCCAAGGGCTGATAGGAACTCCAATGGGAATTTCCATGCTTCTGAGTGCTGCTGAAAATTATTTCCCTCATCCAAACAGTACCACTGCTTCAAAGTGAGATGTCTCCAAATTTGAAGGCTCCAACCCCTTTTGCTGACCTTTTTTTCAGACCATGAGGCATGCAGACATGAGAGATTACAGATAAATCCAAAGAAAAACAAGATACAGACCCTCTTCTTCCTGCAGCTGGTAGTGGCTGAAGTGGTTACAACCACCTTGCTGCATGTAACTACTGCCTCCATGGTCACTGCCTAATATCTCACTGTCTAACTAGCTGATTAACCTGCACAGCTGCTCTTTACCATCATGACAAACAGTGCTGAACCTGCTTCAGTGTTAGTCCTCTGCACAATAAATTGAGAAAGCGTGGTAGCAGTTTCACAGCACAAGTAAACCCACAAATTATTTCTGTACCAGAAGAAACAATACTGCCAACAGGAGAAAGATAAAGCTCCAGAGTGCCTGTGGAATAAGATTGAGGGTGAATTAATGAGTTACTGCAAACTGGAATCTAAGTAGAGGTTCATCTGCTCCAGAGACGTGCCTGCAGTTGGTTCAGCCTTCACAAAAGGTCCACTGGTGTTCTCAATTTATTTGTGATACAGGGAAAGCCAGTGGGAGATCTGCATGGAGAAGTCAACTCAAAGGAAAATCTCACCCTAATGGCAAATAAACACTACAGCCTAGGATGCCTCCCATTAATTCATTTCTATTTCATGTCCACAACCAGTGGGAAAAGACTGCTTTTGAAGAATTTCTCAGGCATAGGTCACTTATTGTGAAATAAGTGTGAAATGCTGCCTTTCATTAAGGGTAAGGTCATATTACTGCTTGTCAGTGATGGTGCTAACTTCCCTTACCTCTCCATTACCAGCATGTGCTCTATTTGATCCCAAGCCCCTCCAGGCTGTGCTGCCCTTCTGGGGCTCTGCTACCTGTGTAACAACTCTTCCTAACCCCTACCAGCAGCTCAAAAGCTTGCCTCTCCCTTCCATCACCTCTGTTATCCAGACTGACAAGCATCTGCCTGGAGTACTGCCCTCTGCATGCCTCCTCTCAGTTCAACACAGACTAAAAAAGTTGCTTTTTACACCTTCAGGGCCTTGTTCAGGCCATTTCTGTCAGTGTTCTCTTGTTTTTGAAAAGCCTGTGCCCACCTCAAAAGATTTGAAACAGAATGTGCTACTTTCTCGCAAGCACTATTTCACCCCTTGCTTCCCTAAATAGTTCTTTGGGGCGAGATTCACCTTCACATCCTTTATCTGCCATCAGTCATAGAATCTGGGTAGGACTTGTAAAAATTATGGCAACGATAAGGCAGCCTGAATTGCACACGGATTTCTAAGACAGTGGGATGACCCAGGTAACAAGGAGGGTGTATGTACTCACTGCATGTTAGTGCAGAGGTTGAATTGACTTACCAAGAGCACTGACTCGAGTCTTTGCCTCAGTGTTTGCCATGAAAACCACAGAAACTCTTCCCAAAATAAGCAGACAAACCTGAGTACCATGCAACAGGGACTTCTTTTGTGGCTGGAGAGGCGACACGCACATAACCTGACATGACAACACATGTGCACACTGATACTGTTACAACAGGTTCTGTAACAATCAGGGTCCTTGAACCCAGAAGTGTGAACAGAGAGCAGTTCCTGGGAAATAGTGGACAACCAAAAAGAGCTGAGAGGGGCAAAGCCATGGCAGCACACAGCTGGAGCAAGTGCACCAGGGAAATCAAGTTACTTGGAAGCAAGAATCCAAAAGTAATCATTGTATGCATTTGCTACCAAAACATCTTTCTAAGTTTTTGGCTTCATTTCACATCTCTCTCAAATCAATCCAAGTTTTTTTCTCTTTGCACAGGAGAGGTTTGTATGCTGACTGAGTCAGCATATAAACTGTAGTAAATGAAGTTAGCTAACTGTGATGCTTCAGTCTGTACACAGGGCAATTACCCAAAATACTTCAGACACAGAATGAAAAAAAAATCACCAAGCACTGGCTGTCAAGGAGAAGCACTATGAAACTAAATGATGAGAGTGCTCTGGGGAAGAAATTCCAACCCTCAATTCTGCAACTGCAAGAAAGAACTGAAGAACCAAGCCCTGCCAGATTTTATGGAGCTGAATGAGCTGAGCTAGAGAGCTAGAGGAAATACCAAGAATCTGTTTATTTATTATATTCCCCATATAGTGAGTTGTCATAAGTTCTTGAACCACTCAGAGGAAAAAAAAAAAATCATGGCTTTTTTTATTCCCCCTCATTCTATTTCAAAATTCAAATAAATGGCCAGGAAAAAACCCTTATCCTTAGCTGTTTAACAGCCTCTGGAGTTGTTTCCCAATTATTCTGGGGCTTTTACAAGCAGAGCAAAACAGCCACTGTGCAAATGAACCCTTAGCCCTGGGCAGAACTGCTTCACACACTAACCAGCAAACACAGAAGTCAGAATGAGTAGTTTAACACGATCTGAGCAGAAAAGAGTAGTGAAACTGACACAACCCCTCAGCATGAGGTCCTTTAGTTTGCATGTGAAGCTCAGCACTTACATATCTGGACTGCTGAATGAAAAGTTTAAAAACCAAAAAAATCTCTTTTATCTTCAAAGTATAGACTTAGGTATCAGGCAGGAGTGAAAGTGAACAAGCAGCATATTTTAAGTTGTAACCACCTAAGCAAAAAATAGCAAGTGATTTTTTTTCCTCTCCTTCTCTCTCTCTTTTTTTTTTTTTAATGGCTCTCCATGCAGAGCAAGCAAGTTACTCTGTGCTGTCAAGAATGCTGGATTCCTACTAGCAACAGTCAGCGGTTTCTTTTTAGTTGCGAAAGCGGCAGGAGACTCTGGCTGTCTGTGTGTCAGAGCATGAGCAGGATGCAGGCAGAAGCAGCACCTCCAGCCCTGTGTGTATGTGTTGCATGTCCCCATCCCCTCATTCCTGCAGGGAAAGGGGTCTCCCTCTTTCCCTCTGCCTGGCAATGCCGTCTGCTGGCCGTGCTGCTGGGAGGAAACGGTGAGGAAGTCAAGCCTAATGCAAAAAAAAAAAAGAGTTAGAAGATGGTTCTTATTATAAACATCAAGCTGACAATGTGGCAGGCTAGAAATTCTCTGGCCATTACACAATGCTAGGAAATCTGGAGTTTAACTGCCATGAAGTCAGCCTGACATAAGTATCCCCTTCTGCAGAAAGACAGCCTGTATACAAAGAAAATGCCCTGGGAGATCCCACACCTGCAGATGGAAGAGGTTACAAGGTGCAGGGAAAGGGTCTCTTTACCAACACAGCTGGCTCAACTTTAAAGTTTATTTGTGGCAGGCCTCCTCCTGTATTACCTAAGGAGCACCAGGGCAAACACAGGTTAATAACCCATCAAAGGCACGCATTAACTGCTCAAACACTGAATTGCAAACTACCAAACTCACCATGAGCCAGCAGCGTGCACTCACAGCCCAGAAAGCCAAATGAATCCTGGGCTGCATCCAAAGCAGTGTGGGCAGCAGGTCAAAGGAGGCAATTCTGCCTCTCTCCTCCTCCTGTGAGACCCTCACCTGCAGCTCTGCATCCAGCTCTTGGTCCTCAGTGTTAGAAGGACATGGAACTGCTGGAGCAAGTCCAGAGGAGGCCACCAAGTTCATCAGGAGCACCTTCCCTGTGAAGTCAGGTTGAGAAAGTTGGGGCTGTTCACCCTGGAGAAGTTTCCAGTACCTGAAGGAGCCTACAGGGAAGGGACACTTTGTTGGGAAGTGTAGTGGTAGGACAAGGAGGGATAGGTACAAACTGAAAGGGGGGATGTCCCGATCCGACCCAGGGGGGTACAGATGGCGGGGTTGATTTTTAGGTGCAAAAATAACCAAAAAGGCACAGAGGATTTACGGCAACAAATCAGATACAGTTTTATTGAAAATCACAACAGAATGGCGTTGGTGAATGGGGGGAACCGGAGAGAAGAGGAAAAGACAAGGAAAAAGAGGGAGGAAGGAAAAGGATATGGGTTATAGCTACCAAAACCGTGGTCTTGCTTCTCACGGTCCAGCCGTCAGAAGTCCAACAGGGTACCAGGTCTTGGGGAGATCTCGAGGGGACGGCTGTTCTGGGACCTTAATTATACTGTTGTTCGTTGGGGGAAGGGAATCAATTTCACAACCGAAATCATGAAAAGGGGGGAAGAGCACAGAACTCGGGGTACAGATACACAGAGTAACCAGCAGAAACCATTGTTTTCGTGCTTCAGTGCTCGCGCTTCAGTTCTGGGCAACCTCACCCCTCCCAACAGCACCGTTCTCTTTCCCCACCACCGAGCTAGTGGGGGGCAAGTTTTGGCAGTTCAGTCCCAGTCTTTATAAGAAGGTACGAGGGGGTCTGGTGGTACAGGGTCTTCTTGTCTTGATCCTTCGATGAAGAAGCCCGCATCTTTGTTTATTTGTCACGATGGTTGAAAGCAGGCCAGGGGGGGGTCTCCTTGTTGGAAAGGGGCCATTTGCACAGTCCAAAGCCAGCCAGGCCGAGAGGTGGGGAGTCCAGATCCATTGTTCAGAATCAGGGGCAGAATGTCCCATGAAGTCGACAGGTAACTACCTATGGAGACAGGTAGCTAAGAGGCACATAACTTCTCCACCCTGCACTGGCTCAACAGTTTTTTCGGTGGTCTTTTTGGCAATCGTGAGGCAGAAAAATGCCGGATTTCGGACAGACTCTCACACGACCCCGTGACTCACGATTGTCTTGAGGGATCTTCATTGGCAGAACTCTGGAGTGCTGCTGGTGATCGGAACTCGTCGCATTTCGGTAGCATAACCCGGAAGAAATAAAGATGTCAGGAAAGAAGAGGGGAAAAATAAAGAGAGAAGGAAGAAAAAGAGAGAGAAAGGGAAACAATAAACAAACATAATTAATAGTGATTATCATAACAATTGTCACAAATGGTTGATTAATATTATAACAATTTCAAAATGATTTCAAAAAATAGTTGATTAATTTAAACATTATCATTTGTATATCATTTGTATAATCAATTTAACAATTTTCAAAAAATGATTAATTGATTATAACAATATTATCAATTTAGAAATGTATCACAAATAATCAGAACAAGAACAACAAACAAATATAACAGTTTCAAAAGATGATTAATTAATTATGACAATATCATTTATAATTTTAGAAACATAGCAAACAAATCATAAGTATTAATTCTTAAGATTATTTTCTAAACAATTTACTACAGATCAAAAAATAATTGTAACAAAGTCACATTCAAGAATCAGAATTGCTCTAAAGTATATGTGATTAATTCATAACTGCTTTGTATCAGCTGTTTTGGGGATGTCCACTGCGTAGAGGACATCAGCTAGGCTATGGGCATTGATTATAGTCGTCAATCTCTTTAGCTTTCTCATCATGTTCCAGTTCATCACAAGTAGGGCTGCTGAAAAGATAAAACTAAATGCAATCAGAATCAAAAGGACAACAATGGGATGACACATACTGTTCAGGACACCTGTGGCAGTAGGGGACCACCCAAATAGGCTATCCCACCAACTGTGCCTGGCATCTTGTTTTACCCTCTCCATGACTCGGTGTATTTGTCCCACATCATGATGAACAGTCACCAGAGTCTTCTGTCCGCTTTCCTTGATCTTCTCGAGGATTTCAATCAGGTCCTGATGTAGCAGTAGTTGTCTTACCAGGGTTAGGTTCATCCCAATAGGAGTAGGCATCAGTTTGTGAAGCAGTGTGTAGTTGGATTGCAATAGGTAGTGAGAAGTGACTGGAACTCCATAAGAGAAATCACATCCTGAAATCTTAGTAAAGTTACAAGCACAGAAATTTAAGTGATGCTTTGTATCTACTACAACATCGTCTACAAGCACAGCAAAATGACAGATATTTTGCAATTGTCTTGAGCTATTATTGCATTGTTTTTACAGATGAACTCTTGTTGTTCTCGGGCAATACAAAATTCCAAATTAGCAGTTTGCCATTTCTTAATAATTTGATGGGCCCATTCTCTATGTTCAGAAAGATAGAGAATAGCTCCATCGTAACTCAGTTTTACTATTATAACAGGGAAAACTAAATGTACAGAAGCATTGTGTACAGTTAAAACAAAAGTAGTGGCTGTGTTTGAAACAGGGTCATAGGTAAAGTTCACCAGGTTCCACCAGGATTGGAATTCTCTTTCAAAGTCAGTGGCACTGTCCCAGACTATTTTCTGAATTTCTGTGGGGAAAGTGCCTTCCTACCAAATTGTGATCGTTTATGTTTACTTTCTCTCAATTTAGGAATATGTTTGATAGCAGCCACTGGTGTGTTCACAAAAGCCGATAAGAATGACGGCAGTGGTTGCTGTAATTTGATCAAATCTTTAATTGTGGCAGCCAATTTATTCAAGTTCAGTTAATTTACATGTTATGTGTAATATCATCACCTGGTGTTACCAGAAAGGGAAGGGAAAACATTATTTCTGTTGCCCATCTCTAGTGTTATCTTGGTTTATCAGGTCTTCGTGTCCCTCGGAGTTCTTCTGTAAAAGCAAACACAACAGACTCTGCCAAGAAGAGGCAGAAAGGGTTAGAACAGTGGAATTGTCAGAGAGGTTTTGAACAGCAGTGGTACTTCTCCTATAGTGACAGGAGGTCCACCAAAAACAGGTTGCCCAGTGTAATGTGATGGGTTCTTGAAATCATCTGGTCTCTGTAGTGAAGAAATTATGCTTGGGGCTGTTGGGCAAAAACCAGTGATTTTGGGGCACTCATTTACCCCCCATCTATAGTAAGAGGTGTTAGAAGTCCATTTAATCTTTTCACCTTCTGCCCAATCCTGCACTCCTTTGACAGGAAAGTGAGAAATATTATCAGATTGAATTTCCTGTGGTTTTAGGAAAATCCCAAACCATCCTTGCATTGCTTTAACAGTGTTATCTCCTGCAGCTCTTTTAAAAGCATCGGCCTGGACTGGCCCAAATATGAACATAGCATAGGACTTGGTGTAAATACAGACAAGAAAATAATTTTGTCCCTCACTTTGGAAAATACACCAAACAGTTAACAGTTCCTCAACCTGAGCACTGTCTTCTCCCTTTCTGTTAGCAGAAGCGGGGGAGAGAGGAGGGGTTGCTTTGATCACAGAGACAGGTTTGTTTTGGCTGCTACCCAAGGTCCCAGTTTCTTGGATCGTCCAGTTCTCTTCCACCTCCCTGAGAGCCAAGCCAACAACAAACAACTGTTCCCAGACACTGCACCTTTTCTCAGTATCTTTAAAACCATGGGAATAAAAACCAACAGGCTTTGTCAGACCCTCAGGACTCCACAGCCAAATGTGTACTGGAGGCCGTGAGGAGGTAAATCCCCACTCCACCTGAAAGGGATCTGTAGCATGGATAGGGTCCTGTGCTTGTTGTGCTGTCACTTCAAAAATCAGCAATTGCAATGTTTTCTTCTGGGAAGAAGTCCAATCCCATTTTATTCTTTTCCTCAGCAAGTCAGAAAGGGGAACAAAAGGGTCATTCTGGTAACTAGGAAGTTTATCTGGTCTTTCTACAGGAGACATAGCTACTATGGTTTTCTGAAGGAGAATTGCTGTAGGTTTAAGTGTTTCTGAAAGCCCTTGAGTTAAAGAGATAATTTCAGGCTTTACAGGTGATTTCATTGGTGACTCAAAACTAGGAATTAATTTCTTTTCATGAATTATTTGCAGGCAACCGGCTTTGTGAATGTTTTCCTGGAGTTGGTCAGGGGTACTGACCAAAGCGTCTCTCCTTTCCAAGGGGTTAAGCCCCTCTGCCGAATGAGCTGTGTGCTGGGTTAGGGACCATGGGATGCGCCTGTCTGCTGCTGTTAAGAACACCCCATGTCCCCAAAGCCCACCGGCTTCTTGTTCTGACAAAAGAATCTGATCTCTCCCAGTGAGAGACAGTTGGCATACGTATTCTGTTTCAGATTTTTGGGGGAGAAGCCCGTACTGCTTTGCAAGTTTTGTTATTTCGGTAGCAGTGTACGGGATTTCTTCAGTGGTTTTGTGCGGGTTAAGATCTTCATTATTGATATAGCTGCATTCTGTTTTAATTAGAGGTTTCATGTTATTACAGCAGTGTTTCCCGCAATTTTTCATCAGAGTTAATTCCTTTTGAGGGCAATTTTGATTAATGTGAGGAGTTTCTTTCTCCTCTGTTTCTTTTGAGGAATCTGCATTCTGTGAGTTTTAACATGTTCCTCTCTTAAAGCAGCCCGTAACAAATTGTTTACTTTTCTTTCTTCATCCAATTGTTTTTGCAAAACTTCAACTAGGTTTTGGAGGGAGTCTATGATAGCATTTTCCCCACTTTTTCGCTTAAAGCGAGTTTCTATGGCGGCAGTGAGGCAGGCTCCCAGAACTGAGCAAAGAATGTTCTTATTTTTGCCCATTTTGAATTTTGATTCATGTTGCAGAGAACATACTCTATCAATGACACTTTCCAGATTAAACCAATTGTTCTCCGCCCAAGTTTCTCCGCCAGGTGACGGCTTTGCATTGTATTTAGCAAGCAACGAGTAAAAGTCACCTTTTACTTTCGGATTTAGATGTTCACTCATTTTGTACAAAGGGACTAGGAGTTATACCAGAGAGTTGCTCTGCAAGCTTAAATTACACAATGATATAGATTTTCAGTGTCCCCTTCGTCTCTCTGGATACACACACACACAAATGTTTCCTTTTTGAGGGGTTCAGTACTTACAACAGGGAAAAAGCTACTCAGCCAGCGCTGTGCCACCCCTCATCCCCGTGTGTAAGTGGAGGGACGATTTTGTCTAGAAGACACTGTTCGGTTTCTCAGGTCTGTCCCTCCCTTTCTAGACAACTCAGTTTTACACAAATACAGCAGTACAGTTTACTCAGTCTCAAAAAAAAAACAAAACAAAACAGCAGTTCAATTTTACTCAGTTTCACAAAAAATACAGCAGTTCAGTTTTACTCAGTTTCACAAAAATACAGCAGTTCAGTGTTACTCAGTTCCAGCAGTCCAGTGTACTCAGTGTCAGTAATCCAGTATACTTAGTTCATTCAGTTACCCCTGTTTTGCACCAAAAAATCTTTTGTGACAATTCCGTAGCCTAAATGCCCAATCGAGCTTGAGATTTGCCTTTTTAGGTGTGTGTAGTTTGCGAGAGACAGCCTCTCCTGTTACAGACTTCACAGACCCTGCAAATCTCTTTGGCTACTGGAATCCTGTCCGTGACGCCAATTATGTCCCGATCCGACCCAGGGGGGTACAGATGGCGGGGTTGATTTTTAGGTGCAAAATAACCAAAAAGGCACAGAGGATTTACGGCAACAAATCAGATACAGTTTTATTGAAAATCACAGCAGAATGGCGTTGGTGAAAGGGGGGAACCGGAGAGAAGAGGAAAAGACAAGGAAAAAGAGGGAGGAAGGAAAAGGGATATGGGTTATAGCTACCAAAACCGTGGTCTTGCTTCTCGCGGTCCAGCCATCAGAAGTTCAGCAGGGTACCAGGTCTTGGGGAGATCTCGAAGGGACAGCTGTTCTGGGACCCTAATTATACCGTTGTTTGTTGGGGGAAGGGAATCAATTTCACAACCGAAATCACGAAAAGGGGGGAAGAGCACAGAACTCGGGGTACAGGTACACAGAGTTATCAGCAGGAACCATTGTTTTCGTGCTTCAGTGCTCGCGCTTCAGTTCTGGGCAATTTTCCCCCCTCCCAACAGCACAGCTCTCCCTCCCCACCACCGAGCTGGGGGGGGCAAGTTTTGGTAATTCAGTCCCAGTCTTTATAAGAAGGTACAAGGGGGTCTGGTGATACAGGGTCTTCTTGTCTTGATCCTTCGATGAAGAAGCCCGCATCTCTGTTTATTTGTCACGATGGTTGAAGGCAGGCCAGGGGGGTCTCCTTGTTGGAAAGGGGCCATATGCACAGTCCAAAGCCAGCCAGGCCGAGAGGTGGGGAGTCCAGATCCATTGTTTGGAATCAGGGGGCAGAATGTCCCATGAAGTTGATAGGTAACTACCTATGGAGACAGGTAGCTAAGAGACACATAACTTCTCCACCCTGCACTGGCTCAACAGTTTTTTCGGTGGTCTTTTTGGCAATCGTGAGGCAGAAAAATGCAGGATTTCGGACAGACTCTCACAGGGGAGATTTAGAAAATCTCCCCTTTTTAGGGGAATCACCCCTATTTATCCCAAATTTAGGTTGGATATAGGGAAGAAATTCTTTATGTGAGGATGGTGAGACACTGGAACAGGTTACCCTGGGGGAGGCTGTGGATGCCCC
Organism: Camarhynchus parvulus; assembly: GCF_901933205.1. NCBI lineage: Eukaryota > Metazoa > Chordata > Aves > Passeriformes > Thraupidae > Camarhynchus > Camarhynchus parvulus. The sequence goes on from NC_044601.1 coordinate 10,598,138, forward strand.
AACACCCGGTGGTGTTCAAGGACAGGTTGGTTAAAGCAACCTTGAGTGATCTGGTTTAGTGGGAGGTGTCGCTGCCCATGGCAGAGGGATTGGGATTAGATAGTCTTTAATATTCCACAAAACCAGAACTGGTGGAACTGAGGTGCTATAAACCCACAAGTGTGTATCAATAAACTTGTGTAACAACTTACAAGTGGTGTGTCCTGTGCCACTCATTTCCAGGACATTGAGAGGCAGGAGCGTGTCCAGAGAAGGGAACAGAGCTGGGGAAGGCAATGGAGCCCCAGGAGAGGCTGAGGGAGCTGGGAAGGGTCAGCCTGGAGCAAAGGAGGCTCAGGGGAACCCTTGTGGCTCCCCACAGCTCCTGCCAGGAGGGGACAGCCAGGGGGGTCGGGCTGTGCTCCCAGGGAACAGGGACAGGAGCAGAGGGAATGGCCTCAGGCTGAGCCGGGGGGTTTAATTTGGATATTAGGAAGAATTTTTTCGCAGAAACGGTGAAAAGCATTGGAACAGGCTGTCCAGGGAGGTGGTGGAGTCAGCATCCTTAGAGGGATTTAAAAGATGTGTAGATGTGGCTCCTGGGGACATGGTTTAGTGCTGATCTCAAAGGTCTTTTCCAAACTAAATGATTCCCTGATTCCCTGAAATTTCTCATGAATTCACATAACTCCTGAACCCAGTGACTTTTAGTCATGGAGTCCTTGATACCCCAGGAATGGCAATTAAATATAAAGAAGTTAGCAAGGCAGGGATTTCTCCCAGCTGCTGTGTGCACTGAAAGGTGCAATTTGGAAGATTTGTGTTTCAGTAACATTATACATCGTGTTTCTCAGTCTGGGCAAGCCTTTAGCATTCTCACCACACCACCACAGAAATTCCACATTCTGAGGAGAAGAAAAGCCTCAGAAAGCTCCTGACCAACAGCCTCAGGCTGGGCCGGGGGGGGGGGGTGTAATTTGGATATTACGAAGAATTTTTTCACAGAAATGGTGAAAAGCATTGGGACAGGCTGTCCGGGAAGGTGATGGAGTAATCTTCCCTGGCCGGGCCAGAGGAGATTTAGCTGGATACGAGGAAAAATTTCTTCACAGCGTGACTGGGCATTGGAACGGGATGCCCAGGGAGACTGCAGAGTCACTGCCCCGGAGGTGCTCAGGCAACGACTGGACGCGTCACTCAGCGCCACGGCCTGGCTGACACGCTGCTGTCCGCTCACAGGCCGGACTCGCAGACCTTTTCCGCCCGCAATCGCTCCGTTCCTTCTCCCTCTCCATATATATAAATAGATATTTTTGTATTTCTGCGTCTCTGCCCGCGCCCCTCCTCCCGCTCCCCCCGCCCGCGCCTGCGTCGTGCCGGGCGCCTGAGGCGGCGCATGCGCGTCCCACCCTCCCTCCGAGCCCGGCACCGCCTCCCTCCTCCTCCTCCCTTTCCCGGCCTGTTCCCCGCCACCTCTTCCCGGGGAAGGGACGAGGGCGGCCGGAGTGCGGCACGTACCCGCCGCCATGCAGATCACGCTGAAGACGCTGCAGCAGCAAACCTTCCGCATCGACATCGACCCCGAGGAGACGGTGCGGCCATTCCCGGGCTCCCTCCCCGCCCCCGCCATTTCCTTCCCCCCTTCCCCCCCATCCCAGCCACCATTGCCGGGACGCGGCCGTGGACAGGGATGCGGGGATCTGTGCCCTCCCCCCCCGGGAAAAGGGAGGGACGGACTCCTGTGGTGGTGGCTGGAGATTCAGTGAGGCGTTAGGGCCGCGGGGGTGGTGCGGTGTCCGCCCGGGATGATTTTGGGGGATTTAGGGCCGCGGGGAGGGGGTGAGCTCAGGCGGGGGTGATGAGGGATCCCCTTTTCCTTAGGATGCTGGTGGGTAGGAGTGACTTCCCATCGCCGAAGGAAAGGGGCTGCCGTGGTCAAACCTCCGGCGGAAGGACTTTTTTCCCCCCTTGTTTTTGAGGAGAACGCCGCGGAGGTGGGAGGGGGAATAGCTCCGAGGTGGAAAGGGGAAACAGCCCGGGAGGTGGGAGGGAGAATAAATATCTCACGTAGTCCTGGGGAGGAGAAAGCGCTTTAGGAAGGAAAAGTTTTTCCTTTCGGGAAGCGGGGTGCCGTGGGTTAGCAGTCAGTGGGGCGCAGGTTTATAATGGGAGCGCTGGGAGAGGGGATATTGCGGGAGCATCCGTCTCCCGGGGTGGGGCTGGGAGTCCAGCAGGAGGAAAACGTGGTGGTCCTTCCCATCCTTCCATGGATTCCCGCAAGGGAAAGGACGGGAGGGTTGTGGGGCTTTTCTGCCAGGGCAGGAGCGTGATCTGGAGAGGGGCTGGTGTTTGCTGCCAGGTACATCGCTGTGTGCCCGGGCAGGTGTGTGGGGCTGGGAGGTTTTTATTGTTTGGCTTCATGGGGCAAGCGGCAGTGATTAATCAGTCTGTACTTAGGAGGGGAGGGAGTGCAGCAGAGACTCGGCTGACCATCTTGCGGTGTGTGATGGGGTTCACAGCAGCCTCCTTCCCCCTCTCTGGCACCTTTGGATGCTGTGAGCGAGCAGGAGACATGTTTTGCTTCCAGGTGAATGTTTTCTTCTGGCACACAGGAGCCCGCTGGAAAATCCTCAGGGAAATGCAGTAGGAAGGGCCCTAAGTGAGTTGGTAGGGTTGGAAGTTGCCTTGTCACTTGCCTGAGCAGAGGCAGTTGTTTAGATAGCCAAGTCCAGACACACTCGTGGCCTTGGTTTGAAAGATCTGGGGAGGCTGGCAGCTTTCCTTTCCAGCCACCTTTCCTGTGACAGGTGGGCAGTGAAGCTCTAGAAACTATGTATCTACTTTTAAAAGGCTGTTGGTTCACACTCTTCCATCTTAAGAAAAATAAAGGGTGACAGTTGAAAGTTGGGCTAAGAGCTCATTTGGGTTGCCATTGGAATGAGGGACATGGCAAATGCCCTAGGAGAAGCAGGGGTCAGAAACCTTAAAATAATTAAAACATAAGTCTTTGCTGTTACTGAGAAAACTCTCTTTTCTTTGTTTTTTTTTTTTTTTTTTTTTTTTCCCCTTCTTGCTCTCTGCATTCAGTAAGGTCCTGGGAAGTAAATTCAAGGAGAGGACTGAAGGAATGTTGCCAGTCAAAGCCCTCACCAGTTTATGAGACAGCAGAATGCAATGACTGGAAGTTGGATTGTGGGAAAATGAGACTGCGCCCTCTGTTTATAAATGTAGCTGCTACAGTAGCTCAAAATAAAAATGTTCCTCATGAGCATAATTTCAGCTTTTGGCCAGGAATGGGTGGTAAGACAGAAGAAATCTGGTAGAATTTGAGGAGAACTTTGTTTTAAAGAGGACAGGAGAGAGACTTGATCTTATTAATTATTAGCTGTAGAAGTGAAAAATGTTTTTAAATTTCCATGGCACACTTTTTAGAAAATTACTAAGAAATTACTGTTGGAAATACTAAAAATCGTAGAACTTAGTAAAGAGAAGTTCAGCTTTGAGCCTTCAGTTACAAACTGAGTCTTAAAATCAGAAAACACTTTGAAATACGCTATGTTGAGCAAGTGCCTCACACGTGTGTGCTTTGAAGTTCTCAGTCAGATTTTTTTGGAATACACGGATTTTAGCTGAAAGTGCGCTGGTTTCTTAGATTAATTTCCTGAGACCTTGAAACGTGTTTCATGGAGTTTGGGAAACATTACTTTTAGTCTTTGGACCATGTGTGTGTTTCTCAGATGTAGGCTTGTTTACTTGGATTTCTGCCCTGTGCTGTGACAAGGCCAAAATTCACACAGCTGCGATAGGCTCGGGAAACCTGTTGCTCCAAAGCTATGTTCTGGTTCTGTAAAATTGCTTTTGTTTTCCTAACAATTTCTCCCCTTACTCTCAATACCCAGTTAATCTGGAGAGACTTGATGTTACTGTGCAAGGCAGAAAGATTTAATGCTTGTAACTGAGAGCTGTCATTGATAGGAATATTTAAACCAACCTCCAGCAATAATTTGAGGCAACACACTTCCCAATAACTAATTAGCCTTGCTAATTAGCTCTGTGCACAAGCAAATGGTCTTTTTTTTTTCCTATTAAATCACACAGTTGAATTTTAAACTTGCCTTCTTTAGTGTGACTAGTTTTGGTTTGGTTGTGTTTTAAAACATTGGCCAACTGAGTATTTTGAGTGAGTGAAAACTCTACTTGAAGCTATTACCTTGCTTGGCAAAGATACTCTCAGGTACCCTGACTGACTAAAGAAGATGAAAATATTTAGCTTCAGGCCCTATTATTAGGGAAGGCCTGTTATCAAATTAAATTTTTGCAAGCCTGGCTGTTTTTCCTTAGGTTTTGTGATGTGCCCATCAAGCTCCAGACAGGGGTGGTTTTCCCATTGTGGCCATTCTGGAGTTCCGAGTGGGGCCACTCAGGGCTTGACATTTACATTTAACCAGGGTAAATGAAAGCATGTATCCATCTGCACAGGCTGCTGCTTCTTTTTGTCTGCTCTCTGTGAGAAAGTAAACATGTTAAACATTGTGTTAGGAGCGAATAATAAGCGTTGTATGACACTGGTGCAGACCTGTGTGGCCACATCTCTTGTCTGAGGTGACACTCTAGGCTTTTAAATGTGGCATTTCTTTTGTAGTTATCACTATGTAGACACAAGACAGGGTTTTAAAAATCTCCAACAAACATTCTTAACTTGGAAAGCGAAACACCGGGTAAAAGTTAAGTCTGTCCCGTTTTGTTTTCAGCTCCCCCCTGCACTGTTAACCTAAAAACCTGATTGTCAAAATGCAGAGAAGTGCAAGGAATATTCAGGATGTCAGCAGTCTTTTGGCTGCAGTCTGTGTGTCACATAATATGGGCTTTCACATTTCACTGTTCCACCGCAGCACTTGAACACCCAGGCAAAGCCAGCTTGCTTAACACCGTGTCAGCAGAACACTCAGCTGTGGAAGTCTGAGCTTCTGCCGTGTTCTGGTGTGTCCTCAGTATGTGTGTGCTTTATGTGGAGGTTTCGGGATGCTAACGTTACTGTGTCAGAAGAATTAACTTCGTAGCAGTTCTGGAAAAAATCAGGGACTGCTGCTGAGTGAAATGGTGAAACCTGACTCCTGGGCTTGTAACTTGTGAATGAGTGTGAACATGCCCTTAAAAACCTCCTTCCTACATGTGTTTTAGTTAATCCTACAGCAGTGGTAGGTAAGGGGATTGTTTTTGTATTTCCCTGGGAGTTTTATCATTTTATGGTTAGAGGAAAAGTGCTCAGTTCAAAATCCAGAGGTACCCTTTTAGGTTATGGATGTTTTTCAGGTCTTGGTATTCGTTTTTTAATTACTCTTTGGGTTGTACAGTAGGTATCTTTATCCTCTTCTGGAGAATTGTTTTGTTGTTCTTGCTTCTCTTTAGGATTTTATTGTTGTGTGTCTGTGTGCTGGCTCAGGCAGAGGAGGTGTGAATTTGAAGGGCTTGCACTTGCTGCTTGTGGTTTGATACATGACTCTGCAAAATTGTAACTTCAGAGATCACTAGAATAAAAGTAGCTCTATTTCCCCACTGTTTTCATATTTTCTTCGCAGACTGTAGCATTTTGGAATTTTGGTCTCTTACAATTTGTGATTGTTTAATTAACTATCTAGGGGCTTTTTGCTGCTGCTCTTTGGTGGATAGTCCTTTTTTCGGATTAGAGTTAGAATTTTCAGGCAAGGAGGTTGTTCTGATTCTTGGCTGAAGAAGGCTAGGCTTTCACAAGTTCAGGAATATTTTTCTGAAATTCTAGTGAGTGTTTTAGATAAAATTTCCAAAGAACTTTGGGCAGGATGACACATTTTTTTAAAATTTAATAAGGGAAAGGATAAGATAGCATAAATTACTTAATACAACTAAAATTATTTTATTCATATTGGAATATGTTTTTACATATTGCCCATTTTTCAAATGCTATGGCTCTGCCCATAATTTTTCAACTATCTTATTGAGAATGTTCTTATCCAGTTTAGCTGTCAGCAAAGAAAAGTTAGCTTTGTACTTTTAATAATTTGGCAGTATTGTGTGCTGTATTTCTCAAAATCTAAACTTCTTAAGGTGGCCAGTACACTGAGAAATTAAATATAGAGATTGTACACGCTTAAAGATGGTTCTATACATATATTTAAGGTGTATTTTGCAGTTATGACTGGAAAGCAAGGGTATCTGTCCTTGATATGGATACCAACAGGCTGGAAGGTGTTCCCTTTAAAAGTTGGTGGAGAGTACATTGTAATTAAAAATAACTAATATGAGCAGATGATCCTGCTGCAGGCCGGAGTCCCATTGCTGCCCTTGTGTGTAAATGTCTGTATTTACTGACAAACCTTTTGAAAACATTTTCTTTGAATTCCTGAAACACAGAAAAGGTTATCTGTAGGTGTGAGGTGGGGGAGTGTAAATTTAAAGCACTGAGGGGTACGGCCGGCAATATTTTCTCCCACCAAGGTTTGTGTCTTTGGTCAAGGTTCCTGTGGGTGGAGTGGGCTCAGTGAAACAAATCTCTCTTTATTTCACAAGACATGGTGATGTGCAGCATGTCTTACCTAGAGCCTGTGAGGATGGCTGTCCTCTGCGTGCTGCCCTGCAGGGAGCACCAAAGGAATGGGAAAAGGAGAGGGAAGGGCTTGCCGTGGCTGTGAGCACACAGACTTATTGTCTGCACACCACTCTGGTTCTCCTTCTCCTTGTCTTTCCCTGTGTTTTTGTGTCAGAGGCATGCAGTGTTGGAAAAGGGTTTTTTAAGTGTCTTTTTAGCATTGATGGAAATGGCTTGTCAGTTTTCTTTATACTCAAACAACTGTGGTCACTTTTAAACTTGTAAATCACTTTGTGGGGAATATGCCTACTGTAAAAATTGTCTGCCCAAATCTACAGGAGGATTTTTTTTTTGGTGCTAATTAACAAGACCATGCAAGAGTCACCACTCAGAATGTAAGCTTTATTCCTAAAACAAGGCTTTGTGGCTTCAGAGGTAGGACTGTCCATCTTGCTACTTTTCTTCAAGCTGCAGATAGCTGAAAGCCCTGCTTTAGGTTGACTTTTGTGTTCCTCTGCTAGTACAAAGCTGCTTTTAGTCACCTTTTTGCATCAGAGAACTGGCCCCGGTGTCTCCTCTTTCAGGCAGGGCATACATCAATTTTGAAATGCAGGGCAGAAGTGTGTGGAGGCCTGGAGGCCAGCATTGAGATCAGAAATTATTTCTCTTGATCTCTGGTCAGTGCATAACGATTACTAGACTTATGAATTTCACTTGTGTGTAGATGAGCTCAATTTTGTAGAGGAAATTAGAAAGGTAGAGGTAATTGCAGAGAAAGTAAATGTCAGGGCTAAATTTGGATTTTTACCTCGACAATTCCAGATTATTTTTCTTCAGAGGATGCTGCTTCTTTTTTTTGTACGCAAACTTCAGCAGCAGTAAATACAGCAAGTAAATAAAGGAGTTTATGAATGCTTTATCCTGTCTGTTTTTAAATGCTGGAGTAATTCTAGATGCCTTATTTATTTGAGTACAACTGTTTGTTTTTTTTTTTCCCGGGCACTTACTAAGCTCGTAAGCCTGACTGGATTCACAGGGCTCTTCCTCTCCTGTGGTTCTTCCCAATTACTGTATCTGTTCTGCCTTTGAGACCTGAAGTAGGGCAGTGATCTGTTCATGTAACCACCATTATTATTGCCTTCTGATTAAATATGACTGTCCTGTTTAGAAAGAAAATATAAGAGAACACTGTAAATGGGGTTTTGTGCCAGAAAAACCGGCTTTTTTGATTTTATGATTTGTAGAAAGGAGTAGCTGGAACCAAATAGATTCTTACCAGTAAAAGTACTGTAAAGCATTGACTTATGAGCTTAGTAATTTCTTATCCTCTGCGTGTTTTCAGTAGTAGGCACAGTATTTGTCATTAATCAGTTGCTGATCACGGAGTTTGATTAAGGGTAGTAAAACCTGTTGCACTGGTCATTTTGTTGCTTCATTAGCAGGTTTATTGTCTGTTACAGCTGCATTGTCCTCGCCTGACTTTGAGCAGTATCTATGTAGCAGTATAACATGTGGTAAATATATTTGCAAGGGCAGGAGGAGGAGAAAACTCAGGAATATTAAGCCTGAATTCTAAACAAATTTTCAGACTATGATGCCCTCCCTCAGGGAGGAGGAAAAGAGCAAGCCCTTTGGAGTAAAATCTTTTGTCCTTGTCTAACTATGACTTTTCTCAAAGTCTGGGAGAAACACGTTAGCTTACTACAGAAAAAGATGAAGAGTGATAGAGAATTATAATGTAGATTTTAAAAAAACCCTCTGTGCAGCATTTATTCTCCAAGAGAAGCAATTCAGTAGAGCTAGGTTCGTAGTGAGGGTCTTTCAGAGTTGGTCTTGGGATCCATCACTTCAGAGTCCCTTAATTCCTTTGGTAGGAATTTGAGTACAAATCAACAGAAGCATGATGTCATTGAAAAACACAAGGTTTAATATTAGTACCTGTCTACCTAATTGAGGGTCAGACTTTGGTAAACAGCTGTCAAATGAGCAGCATGGATTAATTGGAATTGGGTTCATTAAAAGGTGAAGCCCTGAAGATCATAGATCCTGAAACATCCAGAGAGAGTAGTGATGCTGTTCTGCTTCAAGCTGTTTCCAAGGGCAATGAGTTTCTACCTTTGGAAAGAGGTGCCTGGAGCCTGTGGGAAACTGTGACTCTGACATGAAAGGAAACTAAAGAGACCCGCTTGGCTTAGCTCAAAGTTTTGATGAAATTATGTAAATGTTTTACACTGGCAAGCACCAGTGGATGTGGGAAGGCTATGCATGCTTGAATGATAACATCAGCACAAGAACAAATCAGTATTAATAGTCTATGAATTAACTTGGGGTGGAATCTAAGAAAAGACTTCCAGTATCAGAGTAAACTTTGTAGCAGGCTCATGGTAGAGGTCGCAAGCAGCCTTGTCTGTGGGTGCATCAGATTCCTGATGGACATCATGGTGTGGAAGATAGGATTGTGGCTTGATGTCAGAAGAGATCTTTTCCAGCTTTGTATTCAGTTTCTCCCAGCATCTCAAAAAATTCAGCAATTTGTCTTGCCTATGTAATTATACATTAAAACCGATGAAAGTACGCTGTTCACCTTTTCATTAGGATTTATGAAATGAATCTCTGAATAAACTGATGATTCTTGCTTTTTCTGTGTTAGCATTTATGTGAGGAGGGAGAAATGAAAATTGGCGTGAGAGGGAAAGGGGGGAGGGTGTGTGATCAATGGGAACTGCTTGCCTGGATGGAACCCAGCATGCCCTGCTTGCTTAGCTGGCAAAAAGTGACTACAAGGAACAACTGGGAAACACAGCACTGGTGATTTCATGAAACCCATTTTTAGATGCCTGTCTGAGATGCAGTTGATGACTTGTATTTCTTTGGAAGACCTCAGTTTTTCAATTAGGTCAGTCAGCTCTAGGTCTTTATTAAACAGATTGTATGGCATAATATATTCTCGAGGACATCGTGTTCAGTTTCTGAGTAGTAGGGAGAGTTTCACATCAGAGTTCGTAGGGGACAGAAGAAAGTAGTCTTGGCTTGTAAGTGTGCTGTTCCTGAATCTTTAGGGTAAAGTGTTTGTAGATGAGTTGATGTTTATTCTTAAAGTTATTGCCATAAAGTACAGGCTCTGTTTATTGTGCTGTGAAATTTTATAAGGGTAGAGGAAAAGTGGGATTTGGTGAGGTCTGAAATACATTTTGAACCCTAATCAGGTTGAATAATGCTAGGAAGCCTGAAGGTTTGGTTTATGGATCTGTATTTATGAGTAAAATAAATCATAATCTATGAGTGGTTTCCCAGTTTGATGGATCAATGTGCTGGGTGTCCTTTCCCAAAATTAATTTTCACTTAATAACCAATGGTGGTGCTAGAGTTAGGTTCTCAGCAACCTAATTTGCTAGAGGCAAAGTTTAGGATGTTGCTTTTTTCAGCCTTTCACTGCACCAGCAGCTGGAAGATGCAGTAGTCTTTCCTGGAAAGCATTGAGAGGGCTTCTCTCTCTCTGTTTTTTTAATTCCTCCTTGAAAATGGAACATCTATGGTTTAAATCTAAATGAAAGTGGATCTTACTACTGTCTGACATACAGGTTGTTGCACTGTTTTGCATTTTCCTCTCTTAGCAGAATTAATGGCACAGCTATTTCTCACTATGCCTTCAGTCACTCCAGTTAAAACTACAAGAGGAAATTCTATGCCACTGAAATGTTACTGCTAAAATTGATGTATCTGATCTATTCCTTTTTTTCCCTGAGAAATTAGTATTGTATCCTCTGCAGGTGATGTGTTTCTGGCCTCCTAGGCTAGGCAGTGATGAAAGCCAGAAGATAGGAAAGCACTTTTTTATTTTAGCCTGAGTATTTTCTTGAACTTCTGTCCCTAATAGGAGAATGATGAAGTCTGCAGCTGACTGCATTTTCTTGCAGGTTCAAGCTCTAGCAGTTAAGAGTTGGTTTAAGTCCTTTTGTTTGTTCCTTTGAATAGGTGTGATCCAATCAGTTCATTGTATTCATTTGAGACGGGACAGATTCCCTTATCTAAATCACTATTCTTTATAAAGCAGTTAAGCAATGCTCTGAAATGTTTTTGAATGTAATCTTGAAATTATTCGACTATTTGATGTATTTTCAGTTTTAAAGGAGCAACTTGAATGACATGACAGAATTTTAAATTTGTGATTAGGAGCCCATGGTGGATTACTGTCAGTCACCATAAGATATTGAGTGTCTTTGGATGGCAGAGGTTCACAGTAGAGTGAATGTCCATTTAAATGAGAGAGCCATGTAAATGATCTTCCCCTTTGCAAATGAGTGTCCCTGGGCATAGATAGCAAAACACTGTAAATTGGCTCAGTTATGTTAACCTTAAATTTCTTTTAGATTTTTGTAAGCTGTCAGCTGGAGAACTGAAGTAATTTGTGTTCCAATTTAGGATATAATCTGTTCTTAAACTGACTGATGTATGTGGCAAGAATACAGGCAGAGAATAAAGACCAGCACTGAAAAGTGTAACGGCCTTTTCTCCTCAGATTTCCAGTCTTTTCAAGAATTAAGAAGTTAATAGTGGCCCCTGTATTGGCAAGCTTTAGCCAAAGATTGTCTCTGTTCTCTAGGAGAAAACCTGTAGTTGGTTTTTATATTCAGAACCACCATGGTTCTTTAACCTCATGGTGTTATTTGCATTGATAACCGTTTCACTGAGGCAATAAATACCAAACTGCTTCATGTGGATCCAGTTACTGCATAGTAATTAGTACATGTCTTTAGTCTGTCCTGACCTATACCACCACAATAATAAAAATTATGTCAGTATTAGTACGCAGAGAGGGTTTTTGGATTGTGGAAGGGGCCTGTACAGCTGAAGCACAGCCCCCTGAATGTCCAACAAGGCTGAAACTGCCTGTGGCTGCCGAGTTAGTTTTCCTAGGTGTAATCCTGTGGGACACGGGGCTGCGTACTCTTGGTGATGCTCAGCACATGAAGGATGTGGACCTTTTGGAGCTGGTCCAGAGGAGGCCTGAAGATGTTCGGAGGGTGGAGCACCTCTCCCATGGAGACAGGCTGAGAGAGCTGGGGTTGTATAGGCTAGAGAAGAAGGCTCTGGGGAGATCTTGGAGAACCTTCCAGTGCCAAACAGAAGATTCTTTATAAGAAAGATGGGGACAGACTTCTTAGCAGGCCTGTTAAGAGTAGATGGAAGGAAGAAATTTTGTACGGTGGGGGTGGTGAAACACTGGAACAGATTCCCAGAAAAATTTATTTTCTCATTTCCCTTGGCTCTGTGGTGTAAATGGAAGTTTGCCTACGTCTGGAGATGAATGCCACCTGCCAAAGGGATGAAAGCTTAGTCCTGTTTGTTGCAGACTTATGGAAGGGAGTTTGCAGACTTGTTTTGGGAGGTTTTGGAAGACGGGAGTGCCTCAGATTGCTTGCAATAAATCAGTCACAGCACAGTAATAACAAGGGGAAATGCTGCACACAGGTGGTCAGCAAAGGCAAATTAATTGTTGGATCCTCCTACAGTAAATATCTTAACTCCTTCTCATGGATCCAATTATTGTGCAGTAAATCAACATGTGTGTTCAGTGTGTCCTGACCTGGATTGGTAGCTGTTCAAACATTTATGTTTGAAAGAACACATCTTGATTTTGTTCCTTGTGGGAAAAAGACTGTTGTCTGGAATAAAACAATAGAAAATAAAGGAGACTAACTAGACGTTTGAAGCCAGTACCTTGATTTATGCAGTGGACATGAAACAAACTTTATGTTCTCCCTGAAAATAGATTATGCACATTAGTCACATTGCAATATTTCTTACAAATCTCTGACAAACGTGGTACCTGGGTATAAAAGAAGTAGTCTGGAGTCATTATCTTTGAGTGATTGGTACAAGAGTGTAAGAATACATAAGGAGAGTGGTAAAAAGTAGACATTTGCAAATATAACATGCTTTTAACGTGATTCAAGGGATTTGCCCAAGTGCCTGCAGGACTTTAACAGAAGGTGTGTGAAGTATTAGGCATTATTAAAGTTTAGGAAAAAAATCCTTGATGGCTTATCAGTGGTGAAGGAGATTGTTCAGTAGCAACATGAGTCACTTCCATCCTTAAAACTGGGGAGGAATGAACAAGTTCATATTTTTATTTTTCAAGAATATATGCTTTAAAAATAAATGTAGATCCAAGGATAGGACAGGCTGTTGTAAAGTAAACGCATGAGAATGATGATGCTTTCAGCAAACTACTGGCAAATTTGACTATCCTCAGGACTTATGGGTAGCAGTGAGCTGCTCTTAGTTTTGCTAGAGCTTAGTGGGAGAGCAACTGCCTGGTTGGACTCTAATTCCAAAGCATTTGGCAGGTGCTAGGATGGCATGTATGGTACAAAATACCAAAAGCATCCTTTCTTCATCTGCTGGGTAAAAAGAGCTGGCTCCCTATTTTTGTTTAGTTCCATAGAGGGAAGCAATATGGTGTGTTCTGTATCCTTGCAGAGCTTTATAAAAGAGGTTTTTTGAATATTCAGGAAAAAAAACCCCCAACCTTTAGAAGGTGGTGTTAGCTTGTGGTAATAAGCTCATAGCAGATCGGTTGTCTTTGTTTTCTTTATACTGGGAGTGTCTGCAAAAAAGCAAGAAGAATTGACTGTGTGTGCAGGCAGTTTGTCTTAAAACGTGACTGCAGATGTGTCAGTGCAGGAATGCTTTTACAGGAGCTTGCTTTACCTCCTCAGGGTAGCATTACAGAGTTTTCCTAGAGATCTGAGACCATTCTCATATATGACAACAACTAGCAGTGCCACTTGAGCTATTGGTGCTGTGAAAGTGTGGGTGATGCATCAGTGCAAGCCAGTAAATGTATAGGCTTAGAATTGCTGTGTGAAGCTCCAGAAACTGTGGTGGAGAGGGAGGAGTTGAAAACAATTTATGTAAGATAAGCATCTGAACATTTTGCACAAGTCTTTGCGTATGGGGACTTCAAGGTTGGATGTCATGGTGATCTTCCAAAAAAAAATACCCAGGAATTCCCTGAAAAGTGGTTATGATGATGAAAACCTTCCTCTCTGTTTATAGCAGCTGTACCCTCTGCATTCAGGGAAAGAACAGGGCAAATGGGTCAAGAGATGAAAACATTTTTGCTCCCCAAATTTCTTAATTTACTTTTTCACTGTGTTGTGCACTCATACAAATAACTTCTCATGGAAGAATTAATTACCTGATTTGATTCAGCACAGGAGACTATTTGGGAAAGGACATGTTGCTCTGCAAAGTGGTTACAGTGACATATTCTGAAGGCTGATAAACTTGACATAATCAAGGCATGATTGAAACTACTCTTCAGTATTTAAAACTTGAAGTATACTTAATTAGGTTTGTACCGTGAACTTTGTTTTCATTAAGACTGTTTTTGTGCTTTAGGTGAAGGCACTGAAAGAGAAGATTGAATCAGAAAGGGGGAAAGATGCCTTTCCAGTAGCTGGCCAAAAACTAATTTATGCAGGTAATGGATATTCTGAAGATAACTTATCGGAACATGCTTTATTTTATGTTGTTGTTTGACTTGGATGTGAATGTTAAGTCTTCTAAGAATTCTAAGAACTGAAGTACAGACAGGATAAAAACCCTCACAAACACAAAAATTAACTCAATGTCAAAGGGAACTCTTAATTTTGAATTAGAATTTTTTAGGTTTTAATGTATGTGTCTGTCATCTTTTCTCTTGTAACATGATGTCTTAGGGATATGCTGGGTGAAGAGGAAATAGCTTTTTTTTTTTTTACAAGAATTCAGGATTTAAGCCGGTCAAATCTGCTGTTCTGGCTTAATTATTTTCTTTTTCAATTTATGCTCTGTATAACTGAAGCACTGCTGTATATACTACAGTGAATTAAAAGCTAGATTATTTATTTTGGATTGACAAAACAAACCCACCACCAAATCCTTGCTGTACAAAGGTGCTTTCAATACTTTTAAGCTCTTTCGCTGGAAATGTGCATTATGTACTAGCAAAAGGCAGGGTAATGTCAGTTAAAAACATGAAATTAACTTTATTTGAGCTTTTTTTTACTTGCCTTGTTCATTCTGGTGCTAATACAGAAATCCATTTTTTTGTTTTCACTTCATCTCAGAACTTTGGTGCTATTCCAGTACTCCCTCTAGTGGTTTTTTTCCTCTAAAACTGGGTTTGAAAGAAAATTTGGTGGACTTTTCACTTCTGTCATGTACTGCTTTGTAACAAGTATTGTCTCTTTCACTTGTGATAAACCAAAGCCGCTGTTAACAGTGGAGAGATGCTGATGGGAGAGAAGTTGTGAGTCTCTGTGTTTGTACAGCTCCTCTGGATTACAAGTTTTATGTCCCTGGTACTTCACTGGGGGGAGTGCACGTCAAGAACATGAAGGTGGAAGTCTCATGCACAACCAAGAAATGTGAACCAGGCAGAAGGTTTTGTGCAATGTGCGCATTAAGAGTGCATGGCACTCATAATATTGTTCTTCTGTGATTGCAAAAATCAAAGAGTGCATAAGATTCTGTGGCATGACTCAAGTGTTTTGTGAAGTCAGAATGTATCTGCAGTATTGAATAATCCTCACAAGCAGTAGGAAATATAGGAAATAAGATTGAGAATATATAATCCATCCACAAAGATGGATTATCTTTTTTTTCTTTTTCTTGGACAAGAGATATGAGGGTATATTGATGACATTTTTACTTTTATTAAAATGAGGTATAGAATTTTCATCGTTTGGTAAAGCAAAGTGATACCCCCAGCTGACTTTGATTAGAGAGGCTCTGATTGTCCATTGTGTTGACATCTGAATTAGGGTGAGCTAGAAACCCTGAGAATGGTGGGTTGTGAGAAGACAGGATGTCTGTATGTATACTTTTATAAAGTCTATATATTATATTGCAAATACATTCATTAAAGACTTCCCTGAAGTGCCTATAAAAAATGTGAGTAAATCCTTGTAGGTTCTGAGTCAGATGCTACAGGTATTGCTATTACTGCACTACATGTAATACTTCCTTGACTGTTTGACCTGCATGACTGGTGGAACCAGTCCTTTGTGTTCTGAGTGCCATAAAGTGTATGTGTTGCTCGATTTCCTTGCAATCATCAGGAAAAGGATGTGTCCTTCTGGTTGCAGTCCACTGGAGAGGTTATGAAATGGAAGTAGTCTGTGGCACATCTTCAGAAAATTAATCAGTTTAAATTGTAAAATATTCCCTGAAAACTCTGTAGTAGAAATCAGTGCTATAAAACTCACTGAAATACAGACTTGTTTTTCTGATTTGTGGTGCTACCTCTAAGTCAGCTTATTCTAAGAAAAGGCAAGAAGTATGTGGTTTACTATGTTCCTAAGTTCTTGTAGAAGTGATGCAAACTATTTTGTCACAGTACCACCTCTGCTTATGAAACATCAAAAGTTGTAGTATAACAGATGTTTCTGGGTTTCTCTGATAGGTTTTTCATCCTTCTGTCAAGATGGCAAGTTATGGAATGGTTCTAGCTTTTTCTAATGTTTTAGCCTCGCAAATTGTTAAAGTTGCAAGGTCACACGCTTGTTATTGCAGGTAATGCTCTTATCTGAAGAACAAATGGAAGATAAGTAGAAAGGAATTTCCCTTACTGTGTAAGCAGACATAAGTTAAGCTTTTTGTGTGTTAATGCCTTTCCTCTGTATTACATGTACCTTTGTTAAGGATCTTTCCAGATTCCAGTGAGTCTTTCCAGATTTCATGCTTTTATTTTAAATGGCTTTAAAACATCTGCAACACTTAGGACAGCAGCCCTCAAGCTATCCAGTACTCTGTACATCACATGAGGAAAATTGTAGCTCTGCTGCCAAAGCTTAATGTCCAAACTGCTTTGTGTTGGGTTGTTTAACATTTATTTATAAATCTGCATAAAACATGTTTTCATGAGGAAATCCCAAGATCACTTATTGGTTTGTTAAACAACTTCTTAATTTCTGCCTGTTTAATTTCCCAGGTAAAATCCTTAATGATGAAACTGCTCTTAAAGAATACAAGATAGATGAGAAGAACTTTGTGGTGGTTATGGTGACAAAAGTGAGTAATCATTTCTTTTGAGTAGGAAGCTTCATTAATTTGATTCTATTTTTTCTTGTGATGAATAGTTGTATATATCCATTCTTAAAACCAGTGGAATTTCATCATAAACAAATTCAGATCCACAGTAAAAACTTGTGTGAATAGATAAAAAATATTGCTTTGTAGCCTTGGTTTGCCTAGGCTGATTTTTATTTTTGCTCTGAGCTGAATATTTGTATCAAAGAAAAAGATTTCTAATGGCTGATTTTACTGTTTATTCTTTCATGTCTCTCTGTTATTTTTTCCCTTATTATTAAAAGGAAGAAGGCAATCGAGGTAGTTTGTGGTTAAATCCTCTGTATGGATCTCTTCCAGCCTTGCCATGTTGCTTTTCATAGTTCATGGCTTTTTCTCCTGTCAAACTCAACAGCATAAACCAGTAGAGACAGGATACATCTGGCAGTAAACAAACATGTGGGTTTTGAAAGCCTGCAAGTGCAATTTATAGGGAATGACTGTGACACGTGTTTGAAGTATTTCTTCTCTGAACCACTTGTCAAGCTGCTTCCAGGAATCAAGCCACTGATTTTCCAGGCATTCCAGACCATTGCAATCTGAATCAAACTGGCTTCATCTGTGTTTTGGAATATTAAATTAATTTTGAAGCTAGAGTTCCTCTTCCTGACAAAGAAAACATATATTCTGATGCCCCTTATTTATCTCTGTTAATAGTAAACATAATTAAACCGGTGGGCTTGTTAAAGATTACTGTTGTTGCTGTCTTCCTGAATGAACAGCTTCCTTGTCTGTGGTTTGCCACAGGGGCATTTATCAGTACAAGAAAACAGGTGCAGATGAGATGTCAGAGTCCAGTTTTTCATTTTGTTGATAGCAGAAGGTTCCAGAGAAGTTGTGCAATTGCCATTCCTGGAAGTGTTCAAGAAATGTGTGGCTGTGACACTTAGGGACACTGTTTAGTGGTGTGGGTGGCTGTGCTGGGTTAGATTCAATCATTTTAGAGGTCTCCTCAACAATTCTATGATTCTAAAGGCAGATCTCCATGAAGAACTGCTAAAGTCAGTATATTCTGATAATAAAGGACCTGTACTTTGGGCATTTCTTCAGTCTTACGATCTTTTTGCTAGTCTTGGAGCTCAATTGCCCTTTACTTACTCTGTTGTGGGTAAGACATGCCCAGTCATGTAGGCACAGATTGCTAAGTTTGTCTGATGCTCAGACATTGTTGCATTAAGGGTTTAGGAATCCAGCAGAAAATAACCCCCCTTGCATTCCTACTGTGTCAGTGTTCTTCTCTGAGTGCTTATTAAAATGTTATTTGCTGTGCCCATCATGTTGGAAGCTATTCATTCTTAAGCTTTACCTTTCCTTGCAGACAAAAGGAGGAAGTAAATGTTTTCTTCTTCAAGCAGGCGATGTCTGAAAGTGTGCACCTCGAATAAGTAGTTTTGTTAAAGTTCAACTATTTCTCTTGGAAAGGCAAAGATTGGGGTCAGCTTTGTCAACCGTTGGGGCTATTTCTATATAATGGGATTAATACTGCATCCAAGAAAAATTCAGGTTTCCATTAGAGATGTGAAGATTATTTCACAATTGCATACAAGTATTATTCGCTCTAAATATTCTGCTGTAAATTTGGTAGTCCTTCATTCTGCTGTATCCTTGGTGCTTACTTCATGAGCTGAAGTATTTGAGATGTTATTGTTGTGCTCTGAATGCAAAGATTGCATAACTGAAACATGTTGCAGGTGAAGTTTAATTTTTTTTCTCATCGTGTGTTCTAGCAAACAGCATTTATAATGAAATGTGATTTCTGTCTTAATCACTTTTTTCCACATCTGAGTAGTGAGAAAAGCTTATGCTTGTTCTGCAGATGTTTTTTGGCAGCTCTCTTGGTTTCTTCTGGAAAATGTGCTTTTGTAAAACACAGGATTGTTTTTGTATTTAAAATATTGTGGTCTGTGAATATTTAGATCTTTGAATTTCACTTCAGAGTGTGAGCGCTCAGGTGTGTGAGTACCTCAGTGATGCTCTCAGTTGCTTGTTTAAACACAGTGAAGGGCAAGAGAGGATTAATGTCTTGCAACATTTTAATGTTGTGCTTGATGTTGAGGCAGCATAGCAAACACAAGTGGTCTTAACAGAACTTAGAGAGCTATGGATTATGATCTTTGTTCTGTGCCTGAACTCTTTTGTCCTCCTGTAGCCCAAAGCAGCAGCTGGAGCGACTCAGCCGTCAAATGCTACTTCCACTGTTGGCTCAACAACTGCAGCTCCCACAGCAGTTGCTGCACCAATCCCTGTTCCTGCCCCTGTGCCAGCTCCTGTCCCTCCACCACCAGCAGCAGATGCAGTTGCTTGTGAACCAGCACCTGTGAGTGCTCCGAAAGAGGAGAAGACAGAAGAAAAGCCACCTGAGGCACCAGTTGCTGTCAGTCCATCATCAATTGACAGGTATGGATAAGCCTTCAAAAGTGGGTTCCCGTTTCTGTTGCTTCTAGTTTTGATTTTAAGTTTTTATTATGGCGTTAGGCCAGTCACTCTCTCCAATGTATATAATTTTTCTTCTTTCTTAACTGTAATGTCAGTGTCTGACTCAAGTATGATATTACTGACTGGAAGAAGAAGCGCCTCTCCTGTGGGAAGTGTGGTCTTGGGAACAAACCTGTGGAGAGGAGAGTTAAATGACACAAGACTTGAGCTCCTGTTAGGCATTTCAGAGTTGCTATTCTGCAAGTTTCTTTTCAGACTGAGGATATTCACCTGCAATGGGCATCTACTGCTCACAAAGCTCTTGAAGTCTGAAGAAGAATGTGTCCTGTCCTGCTCATAACCCTCTGATTGTGCTTTTGATAATGTTGGTCAGATTCAAACCATAAATTCCTTATTGCTGTATGAATCTCTTAATTTCTGCAAAGAGCTTTTTCTTCCAAAATGTAGGATGTGGTATTGCTCTTAATCATGTAATGCCTTAAAGCTACAAGGTTGGGTTTTTTTTTTCTCCCCGAATGTTCTTTGACCTATCTGCAGGTAATTAATTGTGAGACCTGGGAAAACTTTTCACCTACATTTTCTACAGTTGAGAAAATCAAGTGGAAGTTAGAGGTTTCATCCCTGTTGTATGCTGTAGCCTTTTTCTGCTTAAGTTGCTGAAGTACTGCATGGGATTAAAATGTTGTTAACTGGAATCTAATGGCCTCTGAAGTGCTGCATAGCATCAAATCTTCATTTTTCATGCTCTGGGTTTTAATTATTTGTGTGTTATTTCTGGGAATACTGGTGCACAAGACAGTATTTTTAAAGTGATTGTATTTAACCACCGTCGAATACTGATTTGATGATAACAAAGCAAAACTTGCAATTGCCTAATGTCTTGAAAAACTCATCACAAATTTCTTGCACTAAATACACAAATTGATGTTTTAATTTTGCAGTTCTGAGAAATTAGTATCTTTTAGAAATGGAATGCAAATGAAGTTTCATTTATCAGTCAAATTAACTTAGTTGTTTAAAAATACTAATGAGTGGGGTTATTTTCTTTTTTTTCCCTGCTCAGTTTGTCCAGTGGGTTCAAAGATCCATCTGTCATACTGAAATAGTGTTTTTCAAGTACAGATTGCAGTTTTGTGAAACTGCAGTAAGGGACCCTCAGTGTACACACTTGACAGGGAGGAACAAAATAATTTAACATAGACATCAAAGTTATCACCTGCCTTGATTTCAGTGAATACTGTTTGCTTCTGATTTGCTTTAGAAGCTAAATTACTAAGGCAAGATTTATTGACCCAAGGCCAGGCCAGCTGGCGTCCTGCTTTGTCTTTGATCTTCTTTTTATTGTAAATCTTAACTACTGACAGATTCTAGTGAAGCATTCTTGTTGGAACAAATTATTTCTTGCATAGATCTTACAAAGATCTCTGTAAGTGCCTTGCTGGATTTTTAGACATCTTCTGAAAACATTCAGATCAATCTGATGATCTTTCACTTGCTGGTAGGAGTTGCCAACCCTGGTAGCCTGATAAATGTGAGGCTTCTGCAGATCCATGTCCTCAAGTCTATCATGTTATCAAGACTGTGTATTCCCAGAATATACGCACAATATGGATATACCTATAAATATATGTCTGGCTGCTTAGGTCAGCTCAGGCAGGGAAAATCCCAGCACTCATGCAAGATACATCAGCCACATCCACTTCCCCTCTGGCTGTTTAAGAGCAAACCCAACTACTGCAAAATGAATATGTACAAAACACAAGTGAAAAATAAGAATTTCTGTTTTGATAGCTGGCCCCTTAGAGTTCACCATGTTTTTGGTACCAGGGCATGGGGACTGCCTGAGCCCTGCCACCCTGTTCAGGCCTTGATACTCAGATTCCCATTGCATATGCACACACACACAGAGGACTCACCCAGGAACTGGCTGCAGTCCTTGGCTTTCCCACTTCCACAGTGGTCTCAGCGGTTTTTGGCTCCACAGGTGTCTGGATCCCTCTATCTCACAATTCCCTGTCCCTGTGAACACTTGGAATTTCACATATGTGCATGTAGAATGGAGACAACATTATGAAAAATTTTTAGAAGTAGAATTTAGTAAAAAGACAGGATGGATGGGCAGTGAGGTGCAGAGCACAGCCAGGCAAGTGTTTTTATTTTATGTATGACTGGCCCTTTTTCTCCCCTTTTTGCTCTCTTGACCCATGCTTTTCTTCTGCATGGTGCCTTAAGCTTTCCTTTCCCTGCCTTTGGTTCTTCCTCTAGATTTCTTCCCCCCAACACTTTTTCCTGGCACCCCACAGTGAGTTGCACCACCCTGTCGGCTGTAATGCCCTTGAAGGAGTCCTGCTGACCCACCCTGGGTGTCACCCTGAGACCAGGGGGCTGATGCTTTAATTTTGCAGCCCTGGAAACTGGGCAGCCGTGGCTGTGGCTGATTAAAATTGGTATTCCTCTGCCTAGTGTTGTGCCTCTGTGTTCCTTGCTGTTCATGGAGGTGAGCCTTTAATCCTGTAATTTAACAACTTTGATAACTTGAGATGGAGTAATTGCAAATGTTAGCAGTTTATATTCCTGGGAAAGCAGTATACTGAGATTCTAATAAGTGCTTGCCACCAACCTCCTTGGGTCCTCATTGAGGTCAAGCTGGTGGCTGTGGGGAAGCAGTTAGTGAGACTGCTGTGTGCTTTTGAAAATCCACCTTGTTCTCCCACCCTTTAAAGCATTCAAGCAAGCAGATGGCTAATCCCTGAGCAGATGGGCAAGAGCCAAACTTCTGGGGGGTAGTGGGGGAAGGTTGGTCTTGTTTTAAAAATGCTAGCATTGTAAGTTTGTAAAATCTATTCGCACTATAGGACCGAAAGAGAGCTCTTTGGAAAGCTTTGTTGGTTTTTTAGAAACAAAAGGGGCTATTAGAGTTACAGCTGCTGCTGCTTTTTTTTTTTTTTTTTTTTTTTTGAAAAACAGGAAGTTTTCCAAAGTTTTGTAATTACCATTGCACTTGTCTTCATCTTGCAGTACAACAGGTGATACATCTCGATCAAATCTTTTTGAGGATGCTATAAGTGCACTTGGTAAGTGGAGAGTTTTTTTTTCATGTAGACATTATTTTGGTGCAGCAGAAACATGACAGATTAGCAGATGTTGACATTTTCTTCTGTATCTGTCATTATTAAGGTTATAAACAAAGTGCTCTTCTCTAAGACCTGAAGTTGATATCTTGGAACCAGCTTCAAGACCTGAGGCTGATATCTTGGAACCAGCTTCAATATTCTTCTTTACTGAAGAATACTTCCCTTTATATATTTTTATTGTGTAAAAGGAAGATCCTTGCACTCCTGCTTTTTTTCCCCATTTGCTTTAATTTCTCTTTTAACTATTCACTTTGAAGTAGCTTGAATAGAAGACTAGATGTAAATACGTATGTGCTTTTCACTTTTGCACACCAGAGTGCAGGGCTGGTAAAATGGCTGCCTTTATTATTCACTTGTTCCAAAATTGAAAGTACTTTGCTTTTTGACACATTAAGATTAGATAAATTCACCAGATCTGCTGCTGTCTGGGCTGAGAAATGAATGCCTCCATGTATTTGCAGTCAACTTACTTTTATTTTGACAGTTTAAATAATCTTTGTTTCTCAGTGAAATAGACAGAATAAAGACAACAGGAAGCTCTGCCCATCATCTATGCTGATTTGGGTAGATAGGAAATTATTAGGCAAACCCACAACTCCTTACTCCTACTGAAATTTTTGGGTTGTTCTGGAGTGTAACAAATTCAGGTACAGAAATAAGGTAGAGGTGGGGTTTTTATTCTGTCTTTTGTCTTTAAATATGAAGCTCCAATTTGGTACAAAAAGTGAAACCAAGTAAATAGTTTCACTTACATTTTCATGTGGATATATGTGGATATATTGGAGGCAGGTGCTGTGATTAAGCAGCTCAGGGTGATTTAAGCAGCAGTAATATTTGACATGACTTAGTGGTAGCTAAGATTTAGTCTGTCCAGCTGCAGCTTAGATGTTAGGTGTGACATACCGTTTTAAATTGTATGATCCAAAATAGCTGATAGAGACTGATAGCAGGAGACAAAAATGTAACACTAAAACTAAACTGGCTGAACTGATTGCTAATACCAAAGGTGGTTCCTTAACCATTCATATTATCTTAGTGGCCAAAGTGATGTCATCACCAACACTTGTGTTAACAGTGCTGATCAGCAAGTTAAGTGAAGCTGGTGGTCTTGATTCAAATCTCTTCAAAATTGGGAGAAAAAACCCAAAATCTTTCAAGACCATCACCTCATGATCCATTTTGTGTGGGAGTTCTTTGGTTGGTGTCTGATGGAGTAAACCCATGTGTCCCTAACATGTTTGGAAATAAGAGGTATTGAGTGTGATTTTCTGGGTAGGCATACTGTAAGTGTTGTCAGCCAATAAATTTTCAAGGGCAATAGGCATGAACTCTCTTGTTCCTTTTCTTTAAAAACTGTCCTGAAGGGAATTTGCTTGCACAAATTGATGGAGTATGTTTTCACATCCTAAGTTGGATCCGACAAGTATTCTAACTGTGGATTCTCAATTACATTGTCTGAAATTAATTGACTTTGCTTTAAAAACAGGGATAATTTTCTATGATTTGCTGTTGTTTTCAGTTAAATGCTGAAAAGTGATGTGGCTTTGTGTGCTACGTGAAGATCTGCATGTCTTGCTGTCCTTGTGCAACCACATCTTTCACAGGAGCAGCCTAAGATTTCTTTAGGGCATAGGACAAGAATTGTGGGGAGTGTGATGAACTGGATTTCAGTGTTAATCCAGCTTTAAAATGTTGCTTGAAAGATAAAAGCAAAGAGCAGAATCAATTCAGCATTGACTTCAAACATTTCCTCTAGCGCTAAGGACGGATAGGCCTGAGTCTCTGTATCACGACATTGCTGGTGTGCAACTTCTGAATTATTATTCTTGGTCTTGCTCTTGCACAAGTTATGAAGTAGACTGTATGGAGTACATCTTCAGTAATTCTGTTTTCCTCCGTTGGCTTTTAATTATGCCTTATGTAGCAGCCTGTGCTACAGGAGCTAGCCAGCCTTTTTGCATCTTTTTCCTGTGTCAAATCTTCTAGTCTCTACCTTGCTTATATTGAAAAAGCAATACAGAAGTGTTCAAGTAGTAACTAATGACGTCAACAGGTGTTCTGTCTGCTTGGTTAGTTTCTTAGGAGTAGTAAGGGTAAACTAGTGCTGTGTAAGGAAGAATGTGAGCAGAAGTAGCAAAATCGTTGTGTTGGGACAATTATTGGCTTGGCTTTTTTCCTTCCCTGAAGATATGTATAGAAGTATATATCTTTAGAGCAAAGTTAATGTGATTTTTTTATTTCACGTTTGAAAAAATGCAGGTAGATGTGACATGAATGATCTTGTAGTTCTGTATGAAGACATGAAGAACTTACCATTCCTTAAACTCAGGTTGGCACTATTACTTTGAAGCCCAAATAATAAATACTCAAATTAGTCGAGGCTTTTAAACCCTTTATTTATGGATAATGCACAAATACCCTTGGGCTAGGGCTGTTTTATTGTTTGTTCTTGAGTATACTGCCCTAAGTCATACACCCACTGATTGTTTAGAAGCACACGTTAAGAAACAGGCGGTGGGGCTGTATTAATGTTGGCTTGAGTTAAACACCTTCTCCCTAAGGGAATAAAACATCATGTTTTCTTTGGTTCTTTTAATTACAACTTCCTTGCCTTAACAGAGTAGCTCTTGTATTTGTTTCCTCTGGTTTTTTTAAATATTATTATTAATTAGTTGTTTTTTTTGTGAAGACTGTCAGTTGTTTAGCTTTCCTGTCACTAACTTGCTAGTTGCAGAGTCAGTCAGTAGTAGGATTTCATTAAGATCAGGAATACCTTTATCCAAGGAAGGAGATGGTATTTTAATGCCTAGGTTTGTTTGTGGCTTTTTTCCTGCCAGGAAGAAAACCTTGACGATTTGCCCAATTACAATGTATGGTAGAATAGCTACTCTTCTTTTGTAATTGTACTACTTGCTGTCTGCATTTGAGGCAGGAATATTAAATGGATTATGAAAAGAGATAATAATTGTCCTTACAGTGACATTAATGTAGTGAACATTTGCCCTTAAATAGTTCCATATACAGTGTGTGTACCTTTGGCTTGATTGCTGCAGGTGTTGGACAGTTTTCATTTATTTTTGCTGTAAGAGGTGGGGGATTTGATGTGATTGATGCCTAGTCAAATTTTAAATTGAGTGAGATAAAAATTAAAAATTAAATGAGATAACTTGGTTTCCTGAACCCCCACTGAAGTCCTGACTGAGTTTCCTAGATACAACTTTTAAGTCTTCTGCATGATTTGAGTTGGTCCATATTAAGTTGATTAAATTACTGTGATCATCATCACCAGCATGCAGCAATATATAGCAATATCTAATCACTAATTGTCATCTGTCTAACAACAGCATAGCAGAAAGTCTTTATTTGGAAAATCCTCAATGGCTAATAATTTGACAGGCAGATTTCAAATTAATACATTTCCAAATGTAAGCTGCAGGAGATTTCTCTTGATTACATCAGGAATTGAATATTAGCTGTGAGGATGCCCTTGACCTTAAATGAAAACTTGAAGAGAGAACATTATTTCAATTACAAGTACAGAAGTATCACAAGTACTGCTTTTGTCAGTAGAAGTTTACATTATCTTCATTACCCTTCACTATTTCCAATCAAATTCATAATGAAACCACTGAATATATTTGGAATTAAAGCCACAGAACCACGGCATGTTTAATATGAAGTACTCTTTTCAATGAACGACTGGAATTCAGGTGGAAATTACACTTACCCATTGAAACTTTTTTTTTGTGTGTGTGTGTGTGATTATTTTCATCTTATTCCCCTAAAATGGTGGTCCTGTGACTTGTAGTGACCGGTCAGTCCTATGAGAACATGGTGACTGAGATCATGTCCATGGGCTATGAGCGGGAGCAGGTGATTGCAGCACTGAGGGCCAGCTTCAACAACCCTGACAGAGCAGTGGAATACCTTCTGATGGTGAGCACTTACCTTACCTGCACCTTTGTTTTCCATTTAATACCGTTCACTTGAAATTTGGTGTTATTTTGAATGTTACTCAGTCGCTGAGTGTGACATTTGCCGTCTGGAAAGATGAGATAGAAATTTTGACAGATACGGTGTGTTATAGAAAACATTGAAGTAATCCCTAACCACCTCTACCACTTTGCTTTCATTTTTTGTTGATTGATATGGGTATGCCTGTAAAGTATGTCCAGTTACAGTGATAGCTTTAACTGCCAATGCTTTTGTGTCATCTCTTAGTGACACCATTAGTTGATTAGTTGTACTTTTGTATCTATATAATCACCATTCCTTAGGTTCCCATTCACTGATTTTGCTAACAATGCAGTGTTCTTAATATACTTCACAAACAGAAAGGTTTGAGAGGGTTTTTTTTGAACTCTGCTTAATTTAACTGGTGTTTTCATTTCATCAGTGTTTTAGAAAATAAAGAATTTTCATTTGATAAATAAAGCTTGAAGAGTTAAGCAAACTTCATTGGCATGAGAGGAAATAGAAGTGTAGTTTCACTTCAATGAAAACCCTGGGTTTTTTTGAATTTTTTCTTATTGTATAACTTAATCTGACAGGTGAATTGTAACCACGTAGAATCTGTCTAATTTGTTGCTTAATCAGTATTTCTGGTACATTTAATTTTTGCTCTGGCACACCATTTTTCCCCTGATGAGGTTTTTCCTTTTAGCAGATCTGAACTTTATTAAAATCTGGCAACCAGATATCCTGACCTAATCCTTGCAAAATACATGTGGATTGAATTTCTGATTGATTGATAAGAAATCTGGCATCTTTACCCTCCAATTATAAAACTTCAATTTTGTTAATGAAGTTTTCCTTCAGTAGTTACAAGTCCCTGGCATGCTTCCTACTTACATTAATGTTCCCAAGACTGTAAGCTTCAGATTTTAAATTGACAACAAGTGTTTTGAGTTCAAGATATGAAAAGTTTAATCCCCAACTCGCATTAGGCCAAGCACGGGTGAATGCAATAGCTCCCAACTCTCTGTCATAAGTCCTCAAGTTCAAACATTTGTTTTTCATGTTTTAGAAATGTTGGGTTTACTGTTCATCTAGTCTGTAAATACACCATGAATTCAGTACCTACCCTAAGTGTTTGGCCTACTGTGTGTGTGGCAGTCCTACACGGTGTGCAACTCTTGTGCACTCAGTTTCTGGCATTCCCCTCCTCTAGTTTATTTCTGTTCAGGAACTCCAGAATGGAGATAGAGTATCCCCATGATGGAGCTACATGGCACATCTGCCAAATGCATTGACTGCTGTGAGCAGTCCTTGGATTTTTATCCTTATTATAGTATCCTTATAATTAAATCCTTAATTTTTAGTCCTTCAGTAGGTCCTGTATCTAAAGTGGGTCCTTCTGGTATATAAGATGTCCTTTTATGTGTCGTGTTATCCTTCCCTGGAAAATACCTTTTTTTTTTTCTTCCTCCTGCTGGAAAAGGGAGTAGGGATGAATGGTCTTGCTCTTGGAGGCCATATTAGATGGCAGACTTTTTGCTGTCCTTCTAGAAGAATCCTTTTGCTGTAAATGGTCTTTATAACTGTTCTGGATCTGCTGGGGTCTGAAGATGTTCCTTATTCTCCTGCTGCATCACAAAAAGGTTCTTTTTAGCTACTATTGATGTGATCTGTTGAGGACGCTGTTCTTTGACCCTCTCTCTATATTACTTGTATCCAAACTATTATCACCACTATCTTTTATATAATCTGCAGATTAGGATTAAGACATTGAAATCTGTAAGTGTAACAACACTGTCCAGGTTTAAAGAACCTGGGTGCAGCAAGGGTAAGGTGGAAGGACTTAAACCTTAATTAAAGCACAGCTGTTCCTCAAATGAACTCTGAAGATTCTGATTGTTGTCCATGGTTCAGATGGCAAGTTCTTCAGTTTTCATAGCATGATCAAGGAGGATTATAGATGTAATCCTGTGGTTGTGGAAGGAGTTGCAAAAGATAATCTTTATTTTTATATGCACCAGACTCATCTTTGGAGATATTTCCATTCAGATCTCTTTCAGCCAAGGATTTCCTAACCTCTAGTTAAGAAGGAGTTTTGTCATCTCTTCAGTAACATGCCTCTTTGGATATTTTTAGGGAGCATTTCTTTAGTGTGAGTATAGTCAAATACTGAACATAATTCCTAGAGAGGTTGTCAATGTCCTGTGCCTGTCAGTGTTTCAGAGGCACGTGGACAATGCCCTTTAGGCTTTAACTTTTGGTCAGTCAGTGGGACTAGATGATCATGTTAAGTACCTCCCAGCTGGAACTATTTTGTTCTCTATTCTGTGCAGAAGCTGGACCTGATGTGGTTATTGCCCTGCAGAGAGCAATGTCAGCTAAAAACTGCTGTACTGCTCCGTTAAACAGTAAACAATTTTTTCATCCACCATACGGCAACAGTGGCCTTTTTTGCTGTCCAAGCAGTGTTTGCATTCAGAGTGGCTTATGTGTGGTTTAATACCATGCTTTAATCTGTTGTGTGGTTGTGTGAGCAAGGTCCATACGCCTCACTGGCATTGTCTGATTGCAGCTCTACACAGTCTCTGTTATTTGGAGAGGGATACTTCAAGCTTGTGTTCAATAGTTAAGATGATGTTCAAGATGACAAAAATTTCTAAGTAAATTTGTTTGAACTAGTTTACACAGTCCTTCCATTCAAGAGCAAACTTAGGAGTTTAAACAAGCACATGTTGTTTGATCTGGACACAGATTGCAGTGATGACGTGTGTCTGAGAATAGGTGAAATCAACTAGTAATTTCATAAGATTAACCCAAATTGTTACATTATACTTGGATTGCCAGAAATGACTGATTTGATGGGAAAGGTATTTAATCAGTGCTCTGTAAGCCACTGATAAGGGAGAGTTACATCAGAATTATACCATGAATGGAATTCTCCTCCCCCTCAGCAGAGGGAGGGATGTGTACCAAGCTTACTGAGCCATGTGAGGGTAATGAAGTGTGTGACAGGGAAATCTTGCTTTTATTCCCCTGAGTGGTTTAAATGTGCACTTGATGATCAGGTGATTTATACCTTGATGTGTTTTTTAATTAACAGGTTAGGCAAAGAGCATTGCTTGGAGCACTGTCCAATTCTCCCTTTCTATATGTGCCCTCTATATTAGCTGTATATTTGTCCTTTTTGTTCAGGTGTAATGATGAACATACCATGTGAAGATCATGTTACAGCAGGACTTTTAATCTACATTACCTACCAGTGATTTTTATGGTAGGCTTGACAAACCTCTTCATTGTCTGGTTACCCTGTAGTTCTGTAATATTTCCACCCACTCAGTTCCTTATATTTTGTGATTCCCCAACACAAGTGGGTGACCCTCATTTGGGTAACTTCTCTGGGCTGTTCCAACAGATTTGTTAAAATATTCTTTGTGTCTGTCCCATAAGTTTCCAGGCTTCAGAAAGGTAGATTAAAAGGACAGACTTGGTGCAGGAGTTCAGTGCCAGTGAGGAAGGCAAGATGAGGGTAGGAAGGATTTCGATGCAGGAGAAAAGTAGCAGAGTGAGGTATCATTGTTGTATAATCAGCATTCTAGTTTATTGTAATAATGGGTTTTAGCTTTGTCCATTTCAGCCCTCTGAGCAGTCAGTTTCTATATAAAGTTGCTTGCACATAAAAAATAAAAGGGAAGTTAACTTTTTTTTAACTTGCTAAAGCTGGGTGACATACAGATCTTTTCACTTTTAAGATACAGTAAATGACAGCTTTTCATTGAGGAAAAAGATCCCAAGAGCTGTGTTCTTGTATCTCTTCTCAGTTCCTTGCCAGTTGTATGGAATTGTTAACCGTAGCATTTTGTACTGCAATTTGTTGCTGTAATGTCACTTTTGCACAACAATATAACATAGTGTAACAGTGTATTTAGTTTAACTTTTTCATTCATTTGAAATATCTTTAAACAGGATTCAAAGCAAGTCTTTTTAATCAGGTATAAAAAGTATGTTTTAAAGTGATGCAGGGCATGCTTTACTGCCTTTTTATACAAACCACACATTTTTCCTGCCAAAAAATAAAATTAATCTTTCCACAATGTTCTCTGTCAGTTATAAATGTGTAACTCACAGGGTCTTGCCTTGTATTTGCAGTGAAAGCATTAAGTTTTTTATTTTTTCCCCTTCATTCTGAAACCCAAATACTGCATGCAGTTGAAACGTGTCTGTCAGCATTCTGTGGGTAATGATGTGAACTGTGGCTTTAGGGGATACCTGGAGATAATCAGGCTGTGGCTGACCCCCCTCAACCACCAAGCACTGGTGCATCTCAGTCTTCAGCAGTGGCAGCAGCAGTAGCAACTATACCCACGACTACTAGTTCACTAGGAGGTAAGAAAGGCTGTATTGGAGAAGATGTGATAAACAATGTGCCCTTAACCAGTCTATTTTTCAGTCAGTTTTAAGTTCCAGGTGCTTTTGAGCTCTTCAGAGGGAATTGGGTAAGAGCTGTTAACGTGGTAATTCCAGGTGTGGTATTTTCTTGGGACAATGACTTGTTGTATGTCATGTGCAAAGTTTTCAAAAAATGCAGTGAACTTGCATAATTTCTTTAATTCAGTATTCTGGATTCTGAAGTGCAAGACCACAGATGAGAAAACACAGATTGTGTTTTCTCTCACTTAAACTCTGATTTTCTACTCTGTGACTGACTGGGGACTGTCCACTATGACTATATTAATATATTTCCCACACAGAAGCTGGGATATCGAGGGAGAAACCTGAAATTAAGCCATGAAGTGTAGCACTAGAGAGATCTATAAATGACCTAGGACTCTTCATTCAGCAGTGCAGCACTTTGACAGTGGTTGATGCCTGCTCAAGAGAAGGGTATTTATCATGTATTTATCTCCCTCTTAAAGGGAAATAGATAAATACACGAAAGAAGCCTAATGAAGGGGTAGGAGAGGTCTGTCTGGAAATGGTGCTGAAGATACAAGAGACAAGACAGTGGATTGGGTAGATGTGTCTGACTGAGATGAACCAGAGATGAGACATCCAGAGGAAAGTGTTGGAGATGAGGACAAGGCTGTTGGATCTTAAGACTGAGTGGAAAAGGAAATGCATTGTTTAATCTTAGAATAAAGAAGTTTTCCATAAAGCTAGAGGAAGCAAATTCTTTTATTCTTCAGTGAGAGGTGTATTATCCACTTTCATGTCCTGTTTCGGTCTAAAATTGCAGTGTAGGTACGCGTTTTATTAAGATTCTCAGTAACTTAAAAAAAACCATGTTATTTCACTGATTTTTTTTTTCAGGACATCCACTTGAGTTTTTACGAAATCAGCCTCAGTTCCAGCAGATGAGACAAATTATCCAGCAAAATCCTTCTCTGTTGCCAGCATTGCTACAACAAATTGGAAGGGAAAACCCCCAACTACTGCAGGTGGATCTTAAAACAAGAAAATAATGCTTGCTAATTCTGATTTAGCTTTTGCAAGAGCATCATATGTTGATGTTGTCTGGGATAATATGTTACTAGCAGTTACAACATTCTATTGCTGGCTTTTCAGCAGTTGTTGCTGTACAGAATGTATTTTCTGTGACATTGGAAACAAATTTGAGACTTCATAATAGGTGCAGAGGGGGCGAGGAAGCGGGAAGGATCACTGCAGTTGAATTGAAACATAAAAATTGCATTTTTTATAGTTAGATATAACAGTATTTTCTGTGCACTTTTTGCACATCCCTTTGACTTCTTAATTCTCTGAAAATAAATATTTTTACTTGTCTGTTGGCACGTTTAAACTTCAGTTACTTAAATATACATGTTTCTTTTACTGTTCTGTGCATCACAGCAAATAAGCCAGCACCAGGAACATTTTATTCACATGTTGAACGAGCCAGTTCTAGAGTCTCGCCAAGGTTTAAGTGGCAGTGATGATGGTGCCAGCACTGGAGGAATAGGAGATGCTGGGAATGCTCATATGAACTACATTCAAGTAACACCTCAGGAAAAAGAAGCTATAGAAAGGGTGAGCCTTTTTTCTTTGAAGTTCTTATTGCTGTTGGGTGTTGATTCCAGTGCATGCTTAAGACCTACCTAACTTAAACTTTGTTGAGCTCAGGAGTTCTTGCATCATATTTGCTATTTTCATACTTGTTTCAAATCCTATCTTCTCTTGCTTTATGGCAGTTGAGTCTAAAATATCTTAGATCTGTCTTACTGAGAAGAGGCAGAGCATTTTAAGTGATCAGAGACCATCCTATGACAATTGATGATGGAATGGGTTTCCTGCAGGATTTATTCAGGAAGTAATCCCACTTGCAGAAGCCTCAGCCAGTGCTGTTCTAGATCATGCCATGATAGGTCTCCAGGTACAAAGACCTGGCTGCTTGAGCAATGTTTGCAAAGTAATTGGAAAATAAGAACACTCATAGTTAACTAGATTAGTTGAAGTCAATACTTCACCCTGTTATTTGTCTGTCCATGACAATTAGTTAATTATAGTTTTCTAAAAGTACTTCTAAAAGCATGAAAACATACTCTGAGGTGGTATATTGCATTCATAAATACTGTGTAACTGACCAAATATGGTTTTGCATAGATGACAATGCCTCTGAGATTTTTTTCAGGACAGATTGCAAGAGTTTTGTCATACTGTGGTAGTGGTTTGGTATTCCTAAGACAATGCTTTTTCATCTGGCAAAACCAAAGTTTAAGTAAGGATCATTAGAAGATACCTATTTGAATATAGGTGTCAGTTCTCTAGATCTTGAGGAAATTGGCAAATAATAAAATTAGTCTAATAAAACTATTTGTCCATGTACTTCTTCACAGATCATCATCTTTAGTCTGTTGCATTTCCTTTTAAATTTTATGCAGGAGAACTTTATTACCTCTACAGCCTGTTCTGAAACCCAGCAGAGATCCATATGCTTCTTTCTCTTTCCATGAAAGATAAACCTCAAAATTTAAGTGTCTTAGTGTTGTAGCTGATGCCTTCGTGCTGTCTGTGGGCTAGAAATAAAATCTGAGAATGGCTGGTGAGGGATAATAGGACACAAGTTTTTCTCATAGTTATTTGATCTACCCCATACATGAAATGCCTTGCAGGTGCTGTGAGGATTTTAAGAAAATCTCCAAATAGTGGAGTGTACTTGCCTTTGGCTAAAACAAGACTTCATTTGCTGAGTGTCCCTAAGTGCTGGCTAAACCCTTGGCACGGTACTAAGTTCTTCTCTGATGTTCTCATGCCCTGTTGTTGCAGTGTTCCAGACGTTAATTAATTCCTTGACTTCTGAAAACCAGATTGCTCTCAGCTTACTTGTCTTGGCTGCAGTGTGTAGTTAATTTTTTAAGATAAACAATTGAAAATATGGCCTAATGTGATGTGCTGGACAGCCTACTAAAGATCACAGGCTGGGAGCTTTTGTTCCATGCAATTTTTTGTTAAAAGTGCTTTGGAGCTTTTTATAATTGCTTAAAATGAGCATTGTTTGAAGTTGTTTTTTTTTCTTTTCTGCAGCAGTGCAATGTGCCGTTACTTCATGACAATACTGTAACCCAGGTCTGTTTTAGGCTTACTGTGTCACTAAAGAAGTGACAAGTTTTTATGGTGGTTCATTAGACCTAATCCAATCACTTTTTCAAGTGAGGATCCTCTTTACTGAAGGCAGAGGCAGCACCTTATTTTTCAGTTGCTAAAATCTGCATTGAGCTAGGCAGCAGTGCTGTTTTCAAGAAGGCAGTAATTGCTTAAGTGACATCTCAAGACACTGGACATACAAAGAAGCCTAACATGCAAAATGCACTTCCTAAATATGTTTCTTTTCTTCAGTTAAAGGCATTAGGATTTCCTGAAGGACTTGTGATACAGGCATATTTCGCTTGTGAGAAGAATGAAAACCTGGCTGCCAACTTTCTTCTACAGCAGAACTTCGACGAAGACTGAGAGAATTTTTTTTTTTTATTTCACACCTCACACCAGTGCATTACACTAACTCTGTTCACTGGATTGTCTAGGATATTTGGGCTTACATTCATAATGCTTGTTGTATGGAATATAGGGGGTGGGTGGAAGGGAGAACATAGGAAACAAAGCAAAGAAAGCAACAAGTTTTCAATGTCTGTTTTAAATTAGCAGATACAGAAAATCGCACAGTGTAAAAAAAAATATATATACAACCAAAAAATCAGCTTCTGCAGATAATTAGTCCCTTCTGTAAACTGTAGGTTAACTTTTTCTAGGTTTTCACTCTTACTGTACTAGTTCCAGAAATGTAGTGTAATGCACTGCTTCATGTTCCTTTCCACTTAGTATTGACATTGGAAGTAGCCTGTGTGACGTAGATTTTACAGTCTGTATTTCATGGCAACACTGGATAGCAGCTTTGTGAAATCTAAAAGATCTGAGCAAATGTAATCCTGAATGCCAAAATAGGGGTATTCGGGTCTTTTTTCTTCAGCTGTGTTAAAGTAGCACAAGAAACACAGTATTTTTGTCTAATGCTGAATTAGAACAGTGTTGGCTTTTTTCTTTTTTTTTGCAATGAAAACCCATTACAGTTAAAAGTGTCCTGATTATTGAGAAACACCACCCCCTCCTTTGTCCCCCTGAAATGATCTGAGAAACTATATACACACAGAAAAAAATTATTATCCTGTTTACATATTTTTTCTTTGGGAAAAAAAATATAGATACCTAATTACTGTTCTTCTAATGTTATCTTGCAGTAAAAGTTTTGAAAGCAATAGATTGCATGTTTGGTTTTGTTATATGCACTCTAGTGAGTTGAATATTCTTTTTCTGCCAGCAAACAAAATGCAAGCTTCATTTTTGTCTGCTGCAATGAGAATTTATCAAATCAAATTTCACCTTCCCAACTTTGTTGAACCAGCTTTTATAGTACAGCTATAAGTGTTCTGTTCTCTTGAGTAGATTGTAGTGTTCAAGCTATTTCTGTTAAGTAAGGACTTTTGGGGATTTATTCACTTTATAAGGATGAGAAGTTCAAAACTTGAGATATCAAGCAAACGATGAATTTATTCCAATGTAAAAAATTGACACTCGAAACTTTATATTGAAAATAAACTCTGGTTACAGAGTTTTGAATCTTACTTTTTCATACCTACTTATCATTTATTTTGTTTAGTCATCATAAAATGTTAACAATCTTTTTTTTTTTATACATGTTTACTTTTAGAGGTAATTTTGCCCATCATTGCAATACTATGAATAAAAACAAATGTAAATTTAATCTAAAGCTGTTCTGTGCAACGTTACCTGAACACAACATGGGGATAGTTTGATTTTTCTACTGTTGTAGTCCAATTACCTGGATTACAAATTTACCTCTGCAGTAACCAGGAAAAAATATTATTAGTGGTACAGCACTGAATTCCTGTACTACTAATGATATTAATGATTTTAATGATTTAGTGGTACAACTAAAAAATTATTTTCTGCTGAATTTGTTTATCAATGGATTAACTACTTAGCTACTACTTAAGCTCAAAGTACAAGTCAAGTGTCTTGAAAAACGAGCTAAAAAGACTGAAACATTTGTATTTCATTTCTTCATTGATTGGCCATAGTCTGTAAAAATATCTGCACAAAACAATGAAATGTATTAAAGCCTTTTATTTTTTTTTCTATTCTTATACATCCTGTGATATTTTTCCAGATAGTGTGTATTTTAATTATTCAGATTCTATTCTTTAAAATTTCTTAGGTGAATGTCGTCTAAGTGATCAGTAGCACAACCCAAATCTATCAATAGGAGATGTGATACTGCTAAATAGGAAATAAAGTCTTTCATAATGTTTTCATTTTAGAGAAGTTAACATTAATACCTGAGTCAGCTAGTAAACATCATCTAAATAGGATTCTCAGTTTGTCTTTGAACTGGGAGAGATGGATTTTGGTTTGACACTGCATGCCAAAAGGGGCTGTTTGTTATCTGTAAAAGGACCAGCTGTCAGGTACTTGAAAAACACCAAATTGATACAAGGACTTCTTGAATGTACTTTTACTACATAGCTGATACCTAACTAAGACAAAAGCTTTTAGTTTGTGGGAGTCTTCTGTACTGATCAAACTGCTCTGAGAAATAACCATTCCTTCTCTAGGAGGGTGGAGAGTAAAGCAAGAATGTCTGGGTGTTTCAGTCCACTCCCTCCAATTTTGATTTTGAAATGTTTACTTATTATAAATGTATTTGAATTAAAGTCTGTTGAGCTTGTTCTTTGTAAAAAACAAAAAAAAAAGCAAAAAAAAAAAGCTAGTAGCTTTGTTCATTTGTAACTTTGTATGCCGAGTGACTGAGGGATTTATGGCTGCTGTGTTTGAAGCCTTACTAGTCATGCTGTTCCCGTTTTTCTCCAGCAGTGAAACAGTGTTTTTGTGACTTCTGATGAACAACAGGTGTCTGACCTTACATGCTAGCAAAAACTGTTACCTGTCCAATAGCGGGATACTTGCCAGGGAGAATCATGTCTCTCTTTGTAGTAGCTGCCAAAAGGGAAGAATACATGGAATTCATATGGTGTTGAGGAGGTGTGACCTGAGCAAGCTGCCTAGGTATGTTGTGCCTCGTTTTCTACCAAGTACTACCAGGAGTTGTCTGCACAGAGTGCTTCTCAGCTTCTCTGCTGCAGATCTCTTAGGGATTTGGGGATCAGTTTCCTCAGGGCTTTCTGAACAGTAGCTGAGAAAATAAAAAGTATTTCTTCCTAAGTTTTGGTACTGTAGTCCTTACCTTTGTTGTAAAACTTCTGAATATCTGCTTAGACAAAAGCTATTTATGATGCACTTTTATTTGGGATTAAAAAGTTACTCTGAAGTCATATTAATTCTGTAGTTGTCTGTTCTTAAGTCCTCTCTACAGATGCATTTTGATGCTGTGGTTCATTTACCTCGTCCAGAGCTGCCTGATGAATCCAGCTAAAACCCAAGCAATTTACTGATTAAATGCCCTGTTCTTACCCCACACTAACAGAACTTCTTAGGAATGTGAGATAATCACTCCTGAAGCCAGATTGTGACTGATTTTGGAGTGTTGGGTTGAGCTTCACTTCAAGAACGTGCATGAATGAATCAAGCAGGGACACAAAGCCAAGTCCTCAAATAATGCATGCAGATTTGTCACCCATGGTTTCATTGGATATTTCATTTGGTTTTATAGAGTTTTGGAGGCAGCCACACCTTTCTTTTTTTTCCTGATTTCTCTTAAATCCAGCTCTGTGCACAAAACTAACCTAGAATTCAAAAATACTCTCTAGTTCAATGGAAACAATAAGGTGGGAGTGGGGAGAACAGCTTTGTCAGTATCCTTTTTATTTCTTCTTCCCTGCCTGGTTTGGGATGCTAGCAGTGTTCAGCACCCCATCCTTTAAAAACATTATTTTGACACACCTACAACCACCACTATGTGGTTATGAAGTCACAATTTAGAAAATTTTGTGTCTTCACTGAACCATCCAGAAAAGCAGGCTTATTCCAACTGTGATTAAGTGATGTATGGGAAAAATTTAAGTTTTCAGTTACCACTGAATGCATGACTGCTGGTGATTCCTGTATCTGCAGACTGCAGCTGATGTTTGCTGACTTGTAATTGTCAAGTGCCAGTTTTGTATTATATAATTCTTCATAGAACATAGGACCTGTGAGGGGGAGGAAAAAAAAGGTTGTGAAACTTCTCAGTTTCTGTCAGGACTCAATTTCTTTCCATCTGTGCAAGAGAAATAAATGTTAAACACACACAATTTAACTCCAGTTCTAATCAAAGCACCTTTTCATGAAGACACCAGCATCTCTGGCATTTCCTGTCCAAACTGCAGTGAAACTAATAAAGATAAATACTTGCTCTTCAGTAATGGTAGTAGTCTGGAATAACTTAATGGTTGTAGAGTCTGAAGATCTTCCCTCCACGTCATCCCTTTGCTTTGGCATTTTCCAAAATGGAAAATTGGTGAGCTGTTACAAAGCATTATCTGCTGTGTGCCTCCACTTTCTGAAGGTGTGGCACTAAAAACCGTCCTTAAGGTTTTGTGTTGTGTGTGTGCTCCACGCAGTTATGCCTCAGAGACCTGGAGTGCAAAGTGTCTTTCAAAATAGGTGTCTTCTCTATTTTTATATGGCTCCACACATAAATGTGAGTACTCTGTGGGGCTGAGGGCAAGGAGCAACATCCTTGGAATTCCTGTTGCCTGAGATAAGAGATTTTAGATGTGATAGACAGAGGAGTAACCAGATACACCAGCAGGCAGCTGTTTGCCATCCCAGGGGAAGGGTTGGTTGCTGTCCTTGTAATGTGAAGCATTTGACTTTAAATGTGCAACAGCCTAAGATTAAAAAAAAAAAAAAAGGCAATGTCTCCCACGTGTCTCTGTGGCTGTATCTGTAGAATTGCTCAAAGTCTTGTCAAAGTCAGCCACGTATATTTAATTATATATTTGAATTAAACTTGTTTCTTCACACCCCCACTCCCTTGTCTTTACTCTAAATCTCCTTTTTTCTTTCTTTTTCACTTTCTTTTCATTATTGAAGAAAGCATGCCACCTGCAAAGGGAGCACTCCCAGCTTCTGTTGGAGGATGGAAGAACAGTATTTCAGAATAGGAAAAGGGGCAGGAAATAGTCTTCAGAGTGGGGTATGAAACAGGACAATAAAAGTACTGAACATCTGGGATAGAGATCTCCATAGGGAGGTTGAGGTGAGTACTGTGGACCTGGAGTTGGCAGTGTGTGTGAAAGGAAATGCCTGGGAGAGTTGCAAGTGTGATAAAAGAATGGAGTGGTGTGACAGGGCCTATTGGGGAGTCAGAATGAGCAAACCCTTGGTGGGATTCTGGATATACAAATAAGAGATGGATGGAGCATTTGGGAGCAGAACTAATGTTTACCTATAGGGACACTTCCAAGACAAAGAAATTACTTGTTTCTTTTAGCTCATCTAGTAGCTTTTTGTGTAGTGCTTTGGTTCTAAAACCAGTTCTGAGGGAGATGATGAAGAGGTTACAAAACAATGAGGGCAGTAAAAAGAAACAAACCAGTGTGTACCTTGGCAATTTACCTCACAGACGTGATACAGTACTCTTGGGTAGTCTGACTGCACTGAGGTCCTCCTGCTTAAAGGTGGAAAGGGAAAAAAATTCATTTAAATTAATTTAAATTTTATTTCTATGAGTCCCTGTGTTGCTTAAAGTGATAGAAATGACCTGCCTAAAAGCATGCATTTCATATTAACAAACATGCTGCTTGCTTCCCCTGTCCCCATGTTAAAATATCAAATTTCCCTTTGGCAAAGTGCAGGACTGTGCAGGACACTGTTGGAGCAAAGCTGCAGAGTCCATTTGGACAACTGTTCCTGATGGGATTGTGCCTTTTGAGCATGAATGTAATTTCTGATCCATGAGTGTCCTAAAATCTGACCTGTGGAAAGCTGAAAATAAACCTGGGAACACTCATTCTTGGAAGAGCAGCAGGGCTAAGATGCGAAGTTCCTGGAATATATTAAACATGACTGTAAGTCAAGAAAGTTGTAATTTTTTTTCAGCTGCAGTAAGAAATTGTTGCTAAATGTGTACATAGCTGTATTT
The DNA here is from genome assembly GCF_901933205.1 of Camarhynchus parvulus. Classification (NCBI taxonomy): domain Eukaryota; kingdom Metazoa; phylum Chordata; class Aves; order Passeriformes; family Thraupidae; genus Camarhynchus; species Camarhynchus parvulus. Next base: position 10,637,919 of record NC_044601.1, read on the forward strand.
TTCACATTTCATAGAATTTGCAGTAAGTGGCTCTCTGGTACACAAACAAAGGAGATAGAATACACAAAAAACAATTTTCTAAATCTAGTTGAAGGGTGCCTATGTTTCCCTCAAAACCTGTGGCAAAGGGTCATTCCTGAAGCACTCATTTTGCCATGAACAAGGGTGATTTTGCTCCCAGGCAGGGGCAGCAGGATGTAGAGCTGTAACTGCTGAAATTAACTCTTTGCTGTGGGAGAGGCTTGTAAATTCACCCACTGCTCTTGGTAAGAGGGGGGAGCCTTGTGATCCCAGTTCAGAATTCCCTTTGCTCCAGGATTTTTTGGAAATGACCAGTTGCTTTCCAGATTTATCAAAGTGTGGCCTTTGTCACTTGAAAGTCCCTGCTTAAAGGGGAGGGTAGCTGGGAGCTGAGAGTGCAGGTGGGGAGAACAAGGAGGATCCCTGATGAAGGGGTAAAGCAGTTCTTGGGAAGAGTCACAAAACTAAAAATAAGTTCTGGCAGTGACTCTCTCAGGACACCATTGTGTCTTGATTCTTCCTTTTGTTAGGCCAAGTATTTTCTAAATCCCTGGCATGATTTAGATATTTACCAAATGTCTTTATTATATCAAAAGTCACATTGCACTGGGTGCAATAAAAAAAATGGACATAAGTTTGTGGTTAAGACATTTATTTCCATCCAAGAAGTGGAACTAAGAAAATGGCATCCACATAAAACAAAAATTCATAGACTCCATATTGCTTTCCTTCTAAGCATGTGTCTTCCCTCCCAAGAGGACAGGAATATGTAAAGTGTCTTTAATAACAACACTGATATAAAATTCCAGAGCATAAACAAAAAGTAGGGTTGATAATCTTTCCATACTAAAAAAACTGGTTAAAATTGGTTGCTAATCCATTAATCTTATTTGTAAATGTTTAAATATTGGACTGCACTTTAACTAAGCACCCTTATCACAAAATTCACCCAACACCAGATAGAACATGGGGTGCTGGACAATTAATTTAACAGCAAAATCAGCACCTGTTATTTAACCATTCTGATGCAAAATGAGGCTGGGAGTTGAAGCCATGGTGGTGTGCATGCTGTCAGGTGTCAGATATAAACTGGTGTTTTTAGAGGAGACAAACACCCTGTTGGAAGGTAGGGTGGCAAGAAAAATAGGTTTGCCTAATGGAGCTGCTTCTAGTGCAGAATTCTGCCATTTTTATATTTGGACTTTGAAAGTGAAGCCACCGATGCTACAGTTTTGTTTCCTTGCTGCACAGCTGAAGGCTGTGGTGCCTTTAGAACGCTGTGTTATTCCCTAATAAGCCTTATCATGCCCTAATAATACCTCCTGAATGCCTTGGATGTGGGTGATTAAGCCTGTGCTTACACAAATAGGTGCCTCAGTGGTAAGATGTTATTTGCATGATTGTGGTTTGTAGGTGGAAAAGCTGCAAGTCTGTCATCAAATTACTTGTTCCAGCTGAAAAAAAAAAAACTCACTCTGTGTAGCTCTCACATCATCATCATCATCATGGAGCAATTAGTGTTATTTTGCAAGGGACTGGAATTCTGTCCCTTTTCTTCTCCCTGTTTTTTTGCTTTATGGTGAGTGTGCTGGTTTTGTCTGGGACAGAGGTGACAGTGGGAGGATATAGTTTGGATTTGTGCTGTAAATAGTGTTGATAATACAGGGATTTTTAAAAAATTTTATTTATTTATTTATTTATTGAATTAATTAATTTTTAATTTTTTAAATTATTTTTTATTGCTGAGCAGTGTTTGCACAACGAGGCCTTTCTCTGCTCCGCTCACCACCCTGGCAGTGAGGGGCTGAGGGTGCTCAAGGATTTGGGAGGGGACATGACCAGGACAGCTGATCCCAACAGATCCAAGGGGCATTCCAGACTGTGTGACATCATGGCCAGCTTAGGAAGTGATGAGGACACGAAGGAAAGGCAAGGGACACTCACATTCAAGGGTTTTGTCTTCCCAAGTGATGGACCCCAGCTTTCCTGGGGATGCCTGAACACCTGCCTGCCTATAGGCGGTGGTGAAGGAATTCCTTGATTTGTTTTGTTTGTGTGTGCGTGGATTTTGCTGTCTCTCTGAGGCTGTTTTTATCCCAGCCCAGGAATTTTGCAGGTTTTTACCCTTCTGATTTTGTCCCCCATTCCCCTGCTCAAGGGAGTGAGCAAGTTGCTGATGGGAGCTGAACTCTGGAAGTGAGGAGAAGAAAAGCCAATTAGAACACTGAGACAAATTTCAGTTTTCTGTACACTCACCTTTCCCTGGATTCTGCTAATTCCCAGCTCTGTGTGTTTATGGACAACCCTATGCTTTGCAATATTTTTCTTTGCTGGGAACAGAAGCAGGGTCATCATTTTACACTGGCCTTACACAGGTGGAAATACGGGTTTCTTATTTTTAACCCTGCTCTCCCTTCACCTCTGACCCCAGCCACAGTGTTGGTTGTCCTCCTGTTTAACACTCAGGTTTTGTAATCAGGAATTGAGCCACACTAGGGAGATGGAGAATGAGTAGCTCAGTTGTCAAATTAAATTAGCACTTAGAGAAGTGTAGGCAGAGGTCACACAGAGCTGACCAGGCATCTTGCATGGTTGGCTGGCAAGAAAACTGGGGAAAAAAAAAGAGGGGAAAAAGGGGGGAAAAGTGATCAATTCTGCATTTGGGGAAAGAGAAGGGGAAATGCTTGCCAGTCTGGGGAGTTCTGTGGGAGGCTGTAGTGCTGAAATCCCAGGTTTGAGAGTCTTAGCAACACACCAGTGAGGTGTCTGGAGAAGGGAGATGCCTGAAGAAACCCTGAGGGGTTTATAAATATACAGAAACTATGTGTGGCTGGCAATATTAGGGTTGGGCTTAAGCAATTTCAACTCAAAGCTGTGTCACCTCTGTCAGGCAGACTTTGAGTGTGCCAGAATCTCGATGGAGACTGCTCGCCCAAATCTGAATATGCAAATCTGAGGGCAAGAAACACCTCAGAGAGCTGGTGCAGGGCTGGGAAAGGCAGTCCTGTGAGTTTGGTCCTGTGTGTGGTGGTGTTTGAGCGTCCCCAGGACAAGGAAAGAGATCAGAATCTTGACTCCATGTTTCAGAAGGCTGATTTATTATTTTATGGTATATATATAATATTAAAAGAAAATTATATAAATATATTTATTAAAATAAATATATAATAATGGTATATATTGTATTAAAATATATTATTTTATTATAATAATGATACATTAGATATTAGATATTATTATATACTATATACTATTATAGTATACATTACATATTACTATTATATTATATATTATACTTATTATGTTATATTATATTAATAATCATATATAATTTTAATATTCTATATTAATACATAATACATAATATATAATGTAATATATATTATTATATATTATATTGATATATTTATATTTTATATTTTAATATATAGTATATTATATTATATAGAATATTATCATATTTTATTATTAGTGATATGTTTTATTATTATTATTATTATTACTATTATTATTACTATTACTATTACTATTACTTTTACTATTACTATTACTATTACTATACTAAAGAACAAGAAAGAAGACATCAGAGGGCTAGCAAAGAAAGGAATGAATAATAAAATCTTGTGACTGACCAGAGAGACCAACACAGCTGGACTGGGATTGGTCATTAATTAAAAACAACTCACTAGGTAAACAATTCTCCAAATCACATTCCAGAGCAGCAAAACATGGAGAAGTTGAAGCTTCCCAGCTTTCCAGGAGAAAAAATCCTGCTGAGGGGATTTTTCAGAAATTATCACAGTGATACCTGTGCTTAATCATTGGTCTGCTCATCAGATATGAACAGCTTAAACAGTGTTAAGGACCAGTAATTTCACTTGGAAAAAGTCACAAAGAGTGTGAAGGTGGTAGGATGAAGGTTTTGGAAATTTTTCCCATTCTGGTATTTTGTTAAACTAAACATAACCTTATTTACATGCTCTATTCTAAGATTTTCTGATCTGTTCTTTCTAAGTAAGTTTGCAGCTTTAAATGAGTTGGAAGGAAACTTTCCATGCTTGGTGTCTGCCTGTGATTTTTTTTTGGTTTGGGGTTATTTGGGATTTTTTTTGGGTTGTGTGGTGTTTGGTTTGGTTTTTTTTGTTGTTGTTGTTGTTGTTGTTGTTGTTTTTGGGGGCAGAGGGGTTTGATTCTTTGTTTGTTTTTAATGTCTCAGATAATAACCGATTTTACTGTTTTGGGGGAAATAGAATTGGGGGCAAGGAGAATACATTACTTTTTCAAATTTCAATTTTCTTTCAGTGAGCAGGAGCACTAGGTATCTAGATGTTACTGAATATGGTTCCTATTTTCCCCCACGTTTCTTCATGGGGCCAGGAAGATGAAAAATTATGAGGGCTGATTTTTTTTTTTTTTTTTTCCTCTTTGGTTTCCAGTGCTAAGTGCCCAGGCAGACTTTCTGTGATGCTGAAAGTCTTGGCTGTATCCCTTGTGCCCAAGCCATCAAATCTGAAATCTTCCATGTAGCAAGTTAATGCTTCTTTTGTGCATTCAATTGTGCATAAACATTCATCTGACTGTTCTGGATATCCTGGTTTTGCTGTTCATGCACAGGTTTACTGTAGGCATGGAGAAGTGGTGGTTCCTGACTCCTGTGACAGAGCATGTGGAATCTGTAGGCTTGGAGGTTGGACCATTGGAAATGAAGAGAGCAGATATTGCATCAGGCTTTGGTTAAAAAGGCAGTTTTTGAGGCGCTTGGAGTCAAAACAAAGGCAGCTGGAAATCTGTTGTGCTCCATTTACAAGTTTGTAAAACTTGAGCTCTCCATCAGTGCCATTGTCAATAATACAATTTTTTCCTTACTTTTGGCTGATGCCAATTTTTTTTTTTTTGGACATGCCCTAATTCAGTTTGTCCCACCTCGTGGTCCTGCCTGTGCAGATCACAGTGTGTGAATCACCACAGATTTCAGTGACCTGGACTCCCAGGCTTGTCTTGAAGAGAAGACCTGTGGAGTCCTTTGGGTGAATTGCTGGAGAAATTTCACAGTGAGCTCAGGGAGCACCTGAAAATTGTCTGCTGAAATCATCCTGCTGGGAGAAGCAGGGAAATCTCTTTTTTCAGGGTTTGTTGGGTTTTCCCAGCCATTCTGGTGGGCGTGGAACAAAGCAGATGCACACAGCCAGTGCTTTCTCTTCCTGCCTTCTGCTTGGGGATGTTTTCCTGCTTCCTGCTCTTTCCTTCCACTCTGGGGCAATTGTGCTGGATCTGTAGGATTTACTTTCTTGGGATGAATTTGTTGGGGTACCTGAGTTCAGCTATTAACACTGGTGATTCAGGGGGAAGTAGCACCCTGGCATTTCTAAGCAGAACTAATTTTCTTTTTTATGAAGTTTCATCTTTGGGTGGAAGTTTGCAAGAGGTAGAAATCTCTCCCACTATTTTTAACAGCTGGGACTGAAAATTTTGCAACAAAATTAGTCTTTCACCACTAAAAAATGTGCGAATGTGCAGTGACTGTTGCATCTTCTTGGGATTTTATGCTTTATTACTTGCTTATTCCAGTTGTCTGAAAAGGAAAGTGAGGCTCTTGTAATCCTGAACCAGTCTATCACACCACAAGGTGTAAATCAGTCCTATTTATCAAGATTTTTAGGAGCCAGAAGGTCAAAGCTGCCTTTCATCCATGAAAATAATGCATTTAGCTTCATGGGACGTGCTTGCTAAAATATCCCCCTGATCTTTCAAGGCAGAGCTGCTTTCTCCATGCCACTAAAGCATTTTTTTCACTGATAAATGACAATGTGAAAAGGAAGCTCCACGTGGAAGCTTCTCTGAGGATTTATCTGAACTGTTAAGAGCAGGTTGCGGGTGAGAGGAGGAATTCCCATTCTGGAATGGGACAGCACCAAGAGAGGTACCCAAAACTCTGTTTCACTTCAAAGAACATCCACATCATTCTTGTACAATAACTCCATGAGCTATTCCCTCTTCTACATTGACAAATAGTTCAAACAGTCTATTTAAATCTGGTAAACTTAGAACTGGAGCATTTGCCAACCTTTCTTTTAGGTCTTCTAAATTTTTCTCATCATTTTCATGCCAACTTATGGGCTCATTTTCAACTAATTTATCATATAGAAATTTAACTAATTTTGTGTGTCCATCTATCCATAATTTACAATACCCAATTCATCCTAGCAATTTTCTCACATCTGTTTTTGTTTTTGGTGCTGGCAATGATAGTATTCCCTGAATTCGGTCAGCATCTCTTATATCCTCTCCCAATTATATGACCTAGATACTTTACTTCTGGTTCCACAAATTGTAACTTTCTTTTAGATACTTTTAACCCCTTTTCCCCTAGGAAGTTCAGTAAATTAACAGTTGTTGTTTGTACCTCTTCTTTCTGTTCCCTGGAAATTAATAGATCATCTACATACCATCAACATCACCATCAGCACCTTTTCATCTGAGAGAAAACTGAGGGGTAGAAAGCAGCACATGCTTCTCAATCCTGTCCCCATTCTGATGGCACAGGCTGGGCTGTCTCAGGCACAGCCCTGAGCTCGTTTCAGAGTGCTAAAAGGGTCCTGGCAAACCCAAACTGAACAGGTCTTACTGCAGTGGGTGTGGAAAGAAATATTCTGGTCAAGAGGGCACTTTGCTGTGCTCCTGAATGGAGGCCCTGCGTTTCGAGTGCCTCCTTGCCCACTCTCTGCCCAAATCTGAGCCTGAGCAGACTGAAAACAATCCTTTTGATGCCTGAAAATAACCTGAGAGGCTGAAAATTAACTCGCCTGCTTTTTAGGCTTTTGTACACTGTCATGCAGCGGCTTGTTTCCATGGTGCCTGTTTTCTGCACGGCTCCCTGATTTGTGTTAGCAAATTAAAAACCTTGGATCTGCTTTCTTCTCTTCCATCCTGGACCCAGTGCTGAAGATCACCTTTGAAGCAGTCACTCTGATAATAAATGGAGTCTCCATGGTGACTTGCCAGGTGTAAGTGATGTAATGAGGCAAGAAGGATGTTTTTCTCAAATTCCCTGCTCAAAATAAACCAGGTGCCCCCCAGATCACCTGTTTCACTGTGGTCTAGCCTTGTGAAAAAGAGAGTAAAAATGGGGGTGTGATTCACATCAGCTGGTCCAAGGCAGTGTAAAGGACATTGTCATGTTGTCCTCTCACCCCTGCAAGTCTCCTGTGATCATAATGCAAATCTGGCTCACATGAGGAACAATTTGTTCTTGCCTCTGAAAGAGGAACCATCACCTGTGTGACCTTGGCCAAAGTGGGGCTTTGTCACAGACATATCTTATGAAAAATCCTTTTGCTAGGATTTTTTTTTCTCCTGAGAAGCTGAGAGGCCTCAGAGGAAAAGAAAAACAATAATATCTGCTGCTGTGGAATGCAACAGCTGCATCTTTGATTGGTCCCATGTGGTTGTTTGTAATTAATGGCCAATCACAGTCCAGCTGTCTCAGGCTCTCTGAGAGTCACAAGATTTTATTATCATTCTATTTCCTTTCTATTCCGTTCAAGCCTTCTGATGAAATCCTTTCTTCTATTCTTTTAGTATAGTTTTAATATATCATTTTCTTTTAATACAATATATGTCATAAAATAATAAATCAGCCTTCTGAAGCATGGAGTCAGGATTCTCATCTCTTCCCTCATCCTGGGACCCCTGTGAACACCACCACAGGGCTTTTTGTGAGGCTCCTCAGCTTAAATGTAGGTTTTGAGCATCATGTTTCACACAAAGCTGGAGGGTTTTCCATGCCCAAGTGACAGCAGAGCCTTCATGGGGATCCAGGTGAGGGTTTGGTGTCTTCAGAAAATTTTCAGTTCTCTGGGAAACTTTTGGGACCAAGTTCTAAATCCTCAGTGGGATCTGTTCCCTGTGTGTTATTTTGGACACCTTCCTCCACACTGATGGGCCTGAGCCCATCCAGCATTTAGATTAATAGATATTACTGAACTCTGCTTTTATTTTGCTGATGGATATGTCAGCTGCTGTAGTTTTCCTAAGTGCCTTTCCAAGTAGGCCTTTATTATTTTTTTAAGTTTTAAAGACACTGTGACCTTCATGCCAAAGCAGGGAACAATTTGTACTGAATTACATTACATTTTTACATTACATAATTACATTACATTTTTTATGTTACATAATTACATTTCAGAGTTTTAAGATCTGTAATTAAAAAAAAAAAAAAAAAATTCAGGTTTCCCTTAAAGGAAGGGCTGGAAAAGGACTTTCCTCAAGGGCATGGAGGGACAGGAGAAGGAGAAATGGCTTTAAGGAGAAGGAGGGCAGGTTCAGGAGGCACTGAAACAAATGCAGTGAGCCTTGGAAATTTCACTTCTCTTGGGCACCTCTTTCCAAAGCCAGAGCCCTGCAAGGAGGGCTGAGAATAAATAAGATTAAATCACTGTTCAGTGTGGCAAAAGGAGACACTAATTTTCCTTTTGCAGTGGAAAAGCAGAGGATATTGTGAGGGCCAGAGTATCTGCTGATGTAAATTACCAGAGTTTTACTGGTCATGGGGTTCATATCCCATTAACCCAGCTGGGAATGTGTCCCTGGGAGATAGTTTAATGATTTACACCAGCAGCATGGAGGCAGATGAAAAAGCAAAATTAAAAAAGCAATATGCTTAGGTCAATACGTGGGGCATTAAAGGCCTACATTAAAAAAATAAAAATAAAAAAAAATTAGAAGAAGTTTTTACCTTGTTGCTGGTTTGGAAATGGGTTTCTAGTAGTGTGATTTTATGATCAGGTGGCCTTTTTGAATCTGAGGCTTTTTGTTCGCAATTACTGGCTTTACAGATGAAATAAAGTTAAAAATAGCACAAACTGGAGCCTTGCTCCTGCAAATGCTCAAGTGTTCTTGTAAGCAGGACCTCAGAGTTCAAAGGGGTCTAAGGTGCTTACATGAGCAACATGAAATGCAGAATTTATGTGTTTTAATTCTCTGTTTTCCTGAGTTGTTTTCTCTTGGTGCAACTTGGGGGGCTTCGTTTTGAAAACCAGAGCAAGGGCATCTGGAAATTCCTAGGGTAATCTAATTACCTGCTAATAAACAAGCTTTGGTGGTTTTTTTTTTACCCTTTTCTTCCCCACCTTCCCATTCCCTTCTCTCCTTCCCTCCACACAGTAGATTTCTTTGCTTTTAAAATTTTTTCCTTTCCTTTTCCTTTTCCTTTTCCTTTTCCTTTTCCTTTTCCTTTTCCTTCTCCCCTGAGTGTTTGTGAAAGGCTCAAATTACCTTCTGCCCAGGCGACAAGCAGCCTGGTCAGGCCCCAGGTCACAGAGGGGACAGGAGTGTTGCTCATCTCCTCCTGGGTGTGTCACCCAAAACGTGGGGGTAAGTGAAACTCCCTAACGCTGTTTTTTTTTTTGGGAGCTGGCATTCCCTTTTTCCCAGGCTGGAGAGCACGAGGGAATAGCTCCACCTAGGTGCACACGGCTTTCAAAACTTATTCATGCACTTTAGGCAAACAAATCACCATTCATGGGTTTTGAATTACATATTCTCTCTGTTAATTAGTGTTTTCTCTTCTGCTGGTTATTGTTTTCTCATTTCTCTTGCTAACTTTCCCACATTTTTCTTGTGTCTTTTCATTATCTTTCTTTCACAGGCAGGGAGTTTCCAGCAGATGTTGAATTGCCTTTGATAGTCTTTTCTTTATCTTCTGGTCACTCCACCATCTCTTTGGAGAGCTGTAAATTCTGGATTCCAGGTGTCCAGGGTTTAGCTCCCCCAGGCTTTCTTCACTGAAGCTTATCAGGGTTTAACAAACTCAGAGTATTGGTGATCTCATAAACTCACTCTAAAAATAACAATCTGTGAAAAAAGCTACATTCTGCCTAAAGTGGAAAATTACACTGCTTGTGGATAAAATACACTGCTTATGATTAAGTGCAATAATTAATTTAAATTGTTAATGAGAGAAAAATTAATTAGGGAAGCAGTGTCATTCCCAAACAGGTGCAGGGAACATTCCTGGTGCTGGGCAGGAAACATCAAAGGCTGAAAGGGGCTGATCCCTTCTGAAGGTTGAGCTAGAACAGAGGCTGGATGGAGTTAAAGAATAAAGCAGGGATTTATTAAAAGGATCTCCTCAATGGATGCACCTTGGGCAGCGCAAGAGCCCAGCCAGGGCTGCACCCAAGATGAACCAAAATGGTCCCAAAAATGAACAACTGGTCATGGGGGTCTCTCACTTTTATAAGTTCTGGTCCATTTGCATTTTGGAGTTAATTGTCCAGTTCCAGCTTTAGCCCAGGCAGTCCCATCCTTCTTGTTTTTCTCTCTTCATTCCACTGCTGTTTATGCTCTTGAACCCGACGTTTGGATAATCTGTCCTTGGTCCCCAGCTAGAGAAGGAATTGTTTTGTCTCCCGGCTCTGTGCACAGAGCTCACCATCCCCTCATATGAAGCTCAGACCCACACACTAAAGCAGCACAGAATGTGAAAAATATAAATATAAAAGCCAAAACCTGAGTCGTCAGGGCAGTGTGTCTCCCCACAGCTGGGCTGGACAGAAACCTCCCCCTCTCTCTGCTATTTTCCTCTCACTGGTGCTCCAGCCCAGCTCCGTGGGGCTGGAGGGAGGAGGGGTCCCTGGAATTGTGCCCTGGGCTGGCAGCTGACCAAACCTGTCTGAGCCAGGGCTGTTTGCACAGCTTTAGTCACTGCTGTGCTTTGTGTTCAGAAGCACCAACACTGCTCTGAGGGTAGCTTGGTGTGACCCAGCCAAGGCACATTACAGCTTGGCTGATCCAGCCCAATTAGCCCTGAATGTTAAAAGCAGCAGATTCCAGCAAGGCTGCTGTGAGAGGGGAGTTGCCTCCCCTGCTTCCCACTGAAGTTTTGTGTGTGCCTTTGTGTGCCATGCTGGGGGAGCAGCGTTTTGCTTCCTAAACCAGATTAGAAACACTGTTCTTGCCCCTTCCATCTGCTGTGGGCTGCTCCTTTCTGCCTGGCTCTGACACTTCCCAGGCCTCCCTGCAGGTTTGCATCCGTGCCTCCTGCTTCACAGAGGTGCACAGCAAACAAGTCCTTCATCTGACTCTCATTTAGGTTAATGAGAATCTTTCCTCTCACTTCAGTGGCAGCTGGAGAGAGTCTTTCATCTTTCCTTCTCAGGAACTGGTTGGTTGAGGTCCCTTTTTGTTCTTCTTTTGCTGGCCTTTGTCCCCCTCAGTCTCTGAGCACCTCAGTCAGCAGTGGATTGCTCTGCCTTGTTCTGGTGCTGTTATTCTCTTTTGGGGAATAATGATGTCTAGAGTGTTCTGCATGTCCCCATCTTTAACCAAGGCTAAGTGGCAGAGATGAAAGGACAGGTTTTCAAGATGTGCATGAGAGTCTGCTGTGGTTTTTTCAAAGGTGTTTAGAAGCTTCAGAAACCACCACTTTGTTCCTGCTCCTTTAAACCCCGTAACTATCCTGAGAGGACCCAGCATTAAATAGGTTGGAGGAGGTCATGGGGGAGATCTGCTGCAGAAGGGTCTGGAGAAGCATCAGTTCCAAATCTGCTTCTGAATGTTCCCGCTTCTAAAATTTGGACACCCCCAGCCTTGGGCTTCACCACAATATAGTGGCTCTACAAGCAGAATGCCACCAGAGAAGGATCCCACCTGGAAAAGCCACTCTCCTGAAGAACCTGGCAGTGGGTGTGGGCTGATTTCAGCCCTCAAAAGCCTCCCTGCTTTACCTCAGTTAACATTTTTCATTATTTAAGGGTCCGTGAGCTGAGGAAATCTAGACAGAGTAAAATTTCCAAGGCACAAAACATCACGGGGTGGCCACTATGTGACTCTAACTTAAGGTTTCAGAGGCAAAGAGCAACCCAGGGACTCGTTCCTTTGGCACAGGGACGTGACAGGGGCAAACAAAACACAATAAACCAAGCCACAACACATCTGCAAACTGCTGCCTTGTTGACACAACACAGCCCCATCTCAACCCAGAAAATTTTCTGCTTTTCTGGCTGCTCTGGGGTGCCCAGATATGAACACTACAGCAATTAGCTGTGCCAGCAGTTACTTGTGCCTCCAAAAAATTGAGCCCTTCATTAAGGCCTGGCCCAGGATGTCAGAAGCCAGCAGTTCACCCGGAATCTTTGAAGTCTCTGAATGTTGAAAGTCTAGCAGTAATAATGTGTAAACACATAAATGCTTCCCTAGGATGTCACAACCACATGAAGGGAAGACTGAAGTGTGTTGGTGAGGATGCAAGAAGCAGCAGGACAAAAGTTTAAAGATTCTGGCTGCACATCTTTGTAATAAACATCATTATTTTAATAGAAATTGCATCCCTTTGACCGAATTTTTTAATTTTCCCCCCAGTTACTCTGGTGCACATTTATGGCACTTGGGAGAGTGATTGAGTCACTCAGATTACAGAGGAGGATTGGTGCTCCCTGGGCTGGGCATGTGACTGGTCATTTAATAATACCCTTTGTATTAAAGTGTTGCTGAATGATTGCTTGAAAGGCTTACGAAATTATATCCTTGCCTCCTTGGCTGACAGGGAGGGAGAGATCATTAAAATAATCTCTGCAGCATGGCAATGATCAGGCTTGGCTCCACAAACTGCTGTATTAGGGAAGAGGCTGAAATTTAAAAAAAAACATCCCAGGAGCTGCCATTTTTCAAAGAGAGTTTGTGGCTTATAAAGCAAAGGACATTTGGAGTAAACACAGTATATAAATATATATCTAAATATTTATATTAATATAAATCTATAACAGAATATATAATATATAATATATTAATATATTATATAAATATTATATATAACACATAATTTATATATTATATTATATTATATTATATTATATTATATTATATTATATTATATTATATTATATTATATTATATATTTAATATCTATTATAACATACATAATATAAAATAAGTATAAATATATGAAATAAATTATATACATAAAAAGAATATATAAATAAATAGATATATTTATATATAAATAGGAACACTGCCATCCTGAAGATCTCCAGTTGACAGCAGACAATTGCTGAGCCTTTAACAAAGCCATCTGTTTTGTCCTTTGTCAAATCATGCTGATGAAAAGTGAAAAGTGAAGTTTTGAGTCTTCCCAAAAGAAACATTTGGAAGTTGCCAGTCAGACACCCACAAATTCTGCTAGCTGGCAAATTTACTGCTTTTACAGCCCTCCAAGATGGGGACAATGAGGTTTTTATACAGTGCTGAGACCAAAATTATGCTTAATGACCTGTGGCAAGCAGCTGTGGTGTGATCTCCTTCCCCTGTGCTCCCTGTTTGTTGACTTTGATGGAAAAGGAGCAGGGGAGTGGGGTCTTAATGCTAGATAATCCACTCTTTTCAGGACAAAACTCAGGAGCAGAAAAGGGCTTTGATCCAGAAAGGTTCTTCTTGAATTTTCTTTCTTTCTTTGATCCAGAAAGGTTCTGTTTGAATTTTCTCCTATGAGAGCTCAGAAGCAGAGGGAACAAAGCGTGCACATGAGCCTGGCCTTGGCTGCTCTCTCCTATGTGCAAAACCACACAGATGCTCACAGGCTGAGAGAGGTGGGAGTCTTCATCTGGAAAAAAAGAGGGCACGAGGGGGGACCTCAGAGCCCCTTCCAGCACTCAAACAGGCTCGAGGAGAGCAGGAGAGGAATTTTTTTTACAAGGGCCTGGAGGGACAGACAAGGGGGGTGTGGCTTTAAACTGAGAGAGGGAAAGGGTGAGATCAGATATTAGGAGAAAATTCTTCCCTGTGAGGGTGCCCAGAGAGGCTGGGGCTGCTCCTGGGTCCCTGGAAGTGTCCAAGGTGAGGCTGGATGGGGCTTGGAGCAGCCTGGGACAGTGGAAAATATCCCTGCTATAGCAGGGGGTGGAATGGGATCATCTTTAAGGCCTCCTCCAACCCAAACCATTCCATGAGTCACTCATGCCTCAGGCACAGAAGTTGGGTGATATCAGTGCTTACCTCCACCACTTGTTTCCTGTGTATTTTGGGGTAAGCCTTTTGCCTTTCCAGAACAAGGACTGATGTTGTTGTGCTTCTGAGTCTTGGGTGAAATCCTTTTAAGTGGAAAGCTGCGCTTTAGTTTTGTTGTGTGGGTGAGATGTAATCCTCAGAAGAATGAGCAGTCCTGTGCTTACTGCCCAGTGGCCATTAAGGTCTCCAATTAATTGCAAAGCCAGGTGGTGCTGAATAAAAAATGAAATCTGTGAGATGTTTCCAGGGCTGAGCCAGTGAAACATTACTTTTATTTTTTCCTGTGCATTCCCTGTGCAGCACAGGGGGTTGGACTTCATGGCACCATGAAATTTCTCTGACCACAGACACCCAAATTTCTGTGACCTGTTGGCTGGGGAGTGGTTTTTGGGAAAATTGAGCTTCCTATGAAAGTCTGAAAGCTTTTTTTTTTCTTTTCCCCAGAAAAGAGACATCCTAAGGGCATTAATTTGCAGTTTGTATCTGGGGCTACAGTTTAGGACACATGAAGGGAAAGTGAACAGCATTTTGCATGACAGGGTGAAGTCTGTAAGTAAGAATTTAAATCCATTAAATTTAGAAATTTACTATTTTCACTATGGAGCAGAAATTTTAAAACAATGTTTGGCTGGACTTTACCTGGAGGTACCAGACACACACTTCCGGAAAAATCTTAAGCCACAAGTGTGTAGATTCCTGAAAGTCATGTGTCACTTTTGAAAATGTAGGATTTGGTCTTCTGGGCTGTTCAGAATCCCCAGGCCCACACAGAACTGGGAATCAGAGGAACTGATCAGCATTGGCATCTCCTGCCAAGAATTTTAGGCTGAGTAAAGGTATCACCCTTCTCAAGAAGATAAATTATGGCAAGTACCACATATGAAGACCCAGGTACTTGATTTCTGAGATTTAGACATGGGATCCTTGTGGGCAATCCATGTAATTTATTGCAGGAGTCAAACATCCCATTTACCATGTCCATGCCAACCTGACCTGCTGTAGGCAGGTAATTTCTTCCTCTTCATATATGTAAGTAGTCTGTGGAGTTTTTTTGACTTCTCAAAGTATATTTCAGCTGTATGCTGTACATGACAGAATATTTCTTCTCAGCACCAAGTCCCGGCTGGTGTTAATTTCACCTGTGCTTGTCTGAACTCAAGCACTGAATGGTCATTAAAGAATTGGAAGGCATAAAAGGGAAGAAAATAAATTTGTGTTGTTTATTCTTAATTCTGGGGTGAAATAGGCCACTGTCTTTAGATGACAACATGCAAATCATGTGAATTAACCAGTTTTGCTTTGTGCTGGCAGGCACAGCAAAAAATTGATGTGTTTTATGGCATCTGATGGCTCCTTCATGTGCCAGTGTCTGTCCTGAGCAGTGCCTCAGCCACACTGGCTCCTGTTCTCCCTCTGCCCACTTTTCCCACAGCTTTCCTGTAACTCCCTAGCCCTCCTTGCTCATCTTTGTTTGTCTCCTGAGCTCCTTGGGGTGTGGGTGAGCTGTGAGGAGGCACCAAGAAGCATCTCACTCTGACTTGCACTCTCTGCCCAGGGATGGTTCCCATTTTCCAGCTCTACAAAGATGCATTTTTGTTTAACTGGTTTCTTCAGCTCATCCCCCTAAAGATGACCCATCCTCCTCAGGTTTTCCTGCCCTTGCAGCCTGTGAGTCATGCCCTGAGTTTGCCTGTGGAACTCTGATGTCCTTGTCTAGATAGCAGGGCAGTCAAACAGAGCAGTCAAACAAAACAAGATTGCAGCAAGGATTGCATCTGGGGGTGTTGGTAGCACAGACTCACACGTTTCTCATGATCTCATCAGCAGCTGCAGAACCTGGAGGACCTGCCACCTCCAGGGGAGAGTGTTTATTGTGTTTATTCACACCACATCTTCCCCCTCTGAAAGTTATGTCATGCGAGGCCTTACAACAGGCGTGGGGTGAAAACCACCCTGGAAAATCTGAGTGCATCAAGGCAGAGCAGCAGCCTTATTGAAATGAAGTGTTTGTTTCATCAGGTGTGCTGGCTGGTTTTAATTTCATCAGTTTAGGCCTTTGCCAGTGTGTCCCAGACACCACTGTGGCTCTGCTTCCTGAAGGAGGTACCACTCTGAAGCATTCCAGGGAGGAATTCTGCAGATTCTTACAGAGTTAGACCAGGTTTGTAGCTCCTTTCAGGTACAAATATCCCCACACCAGGCACTTCCCTTCTGCTGCAAATGCCCCTGGATCAGCTGCAGATGACATCCTGGTGTTCATCTGTGAGGATCCAGAACATCCCTCTGTCTGTCCTGAGCAGCCAAGATCCCTGCCAGGGGGCTCAGAGACCCTGGCACAGAGCCCAAAACACCTCTGGTTTTGATTATGACCCGTGGAGGAAATTACCAACCTTATATGAAGATCAGCAAGCCACAACAGTTTAGGTAGAATAATAGTGAAGTTATCCCAGGGTGGAAAAGTAGATTTTAGGGTTTTTGGTATGGGGGTTCAGGAGGCAAGATGGAGGGATCTGGGTGTGTCCAGCCTTTCTCTTCCTCTTGGCCTCCATCTTCTGCTGCGATGTTGGCACATTTGGATTGGTTTAGAGTAGAAGCTCACTGTCTAACGTGGGTGATAGTTGTTGGAAAGTAATTGTAAACCTTGTATACATAGTTTTTAGTATAAAAACATAACACCGCCCCAGGGGCAGGCAGAATGCCTGGAACTGTCTTGCTGAGTGGACCTCGGCAGGACAGGAGAGAGAATTTTATAGATAAGAAACAATAGACAACCTTGAGACTGAGAAATTAAGAGGTCTGACTCCTTCTTCGAGCACCGTGCTGGGAAAAGAGACTTTCTAACGCATCTTGGGGTCACTCTGACCAGCTAGAGATCCCGACATTCATCCACCCTCCTAGGCTGGCAGTCTCTGATGCCAGCACTGTCCCTGTGTGAGAAGGGCCTTGCCAGTCCCAAATTGCCCCTGTGGAATGTGTGGGATTGCCAGGGACAGGCTCCTGGAGGCGTTCCCCAGCCTGTCTGTCTGTCTGCAGGGCTTGGCTGTGTCTGCCTCTGTGTGTGTGTGTGTGTGTGTGTGTGTGCAGGGTCACTGGAGGTGCTAAAAGCCCTGCTCAATTCCATCAGTGCTGGCACATCTGAAATTCACCATGCAAACAGACTCTGGGCTCCTCTGCTTCTTTTTTTGTGCTGCTTTGTTTCCCAGCTTCCTCCAAGTGTAATTCTCTATTTCCAGCTCCACTGTAGGGGGAAAAAAAGCTGAAATGTCATTCATCGCTAAAGCTTAGTGAATTGTCACTGTGATATTTTATGAAAGATCCCTGCACCAGGATTTCTTCTCCTGGGAAGCTTCAGCTTCTCCCTGTTTTGCTCCTCTGGAATGTGATTTGGAGAATTGTTTACCCAGCACGTGAATTGTTTTTAATTAATGACCAATCCCAGCCAGATGTGTCAGGACTCTGGTCTGTCACGGGTTTACATTATTCATTCTTGTTTTAGACTTCTGATGTCTCCTTTCTCTTTCTTTAGTATTGTTTTAGTACATAATATAATATAATATAATATAATATAATATAATATAATATAATATAATATAATATAATATAATATAATATAATATAATATAATATAATATAATATAATATAATATAATATAATATAATATAATATAATATAATATAATATAATATAATATTGCATTACATTATGTTACTTTATTATATTATTTATATTATGTTATATCATATCATATCATATAAAATTATGTACTAAAACAATACTAAAGAAAGAGAAAGGAGACATCAGAAGTCTAAAACAAGAATGAATAATGTAAACCCGTGACAGACCAGAGTCCTGACACATCTGGCTGGGATTGGTCATTAATTAAAAACAATTCACGTGCTGGGTAAACAATTCTCCAAATCACATTCCAGAGGAGCAAAACAGGGAGAAGCTGAAGCTTCCCAGGAGAAGAAATCCTGGTGCAGGGATCTTTCATAAAATATCACAGTGACAATTCACTAAGCTTTAGCGATGAATGACATTTCAGCTTTTTTCCCCTACTGTAGAGCTGGAAATAGAGAATTACACTTGGAGGAAGCAGGAAAACAAAGCAGCACAAAGCATTCTTTGTGATCAGCATCTGGCAGCACCTGGGGCCAGATTCTCCCAGGACATCTTTTGGAAAACCAAAGCACTGATTTAGGTGCTGAGTAGCTTTGGAACTGGTTTCCAGAGGAAATCAGGGACCAGGCAGTCACTCTCTGGCTGTCTCTGTCCCTCAGGGCTCACCCCTGTATAACTCCTGGGTCCATTTTGCTACCCAGGGGTGACCCAGCAGCAGACAGCCCTGCAGTGTGAGAGCTCTGGCTTTTCAGACAGTGAGGTGGAAGGGCTGGTGAAACAGTCCCTTAACCACTGGAGAGGAAATCAGCACTCCTGTTGTGAATCAGCTTCTGTTTGCTCAACCCCAGGGGTCAGGAAGTGTGAAGAAGAGGGTCACTGATGCCTTTCTGTGCTACCTAAAAAACAGAGGACAGACAAAGTTAAAGGAGTAAAAATTGATTATATCGATTAAAGTACACTTCAGGTACACTTTGGGCAGACAAAGCCCCCCCAGGAGCTGCACCCAAAATGGATGATGGGCTTTTATACTTTTATAAGTTTGGTACCTTTGCGTTTTGGGTGTTAATCTTCCAATTACAGCTTCAGGTCAATGCCCCAGGTTTTGGCTTTTATAATTTTCAGATTCTGTGCTGCTTTAGTGTGTGGATCTGGGCTTCATATGAAGGGATGGTGAGCTCTCTGCACAGAGCAGGGAGACAAAACAATTCCTTCTCCAGCTGGGGACCAAGGACAAATGATCCAAATCTCAGGCCCAAGAGCAGGAACAACATGGACTGAAGAGAGAAAAACAAGAAGGATGGGACTGCATGGGCTAAAGCTGGAATTGGACAATTAACTCCAAAATGCAAATGGACCAGAACTTATAAAAGTGAGAGACCCCCATGACCAGTTGTTCATTTTTGGGACCATTTTGGTTCATCTTGGGTGCAGACCTGGCTGGGCTCTTGTGCTGCCCAAAGTGCATCCATTGAGGAGATTCTTTTAATAAATCCCTGCTTTATTCTTTAACTCCATCCAGCCTCTGTTCTAGCTCAGCCTTCACAAGGCATTAAGGTAATGAAGTAATTTACCCCCAAAAGTTTGCTCCCCCCCACAAAACTCACTTTTGTTCACATTTCTCAGGGCCTAAGGCAGGGAGGTGTCCTTAATTCCCAGGCCTGGGGAGGAGTCATTGTGTCTGACCAAAATGGGAAAGGAGTATCCAACACTCTACATGGAACTTAGAGTTATACACTAGAGAATTGCAGGTTAACAAACACATGAAAAATATAAAAGTCCTAAGGAATCATCACAGGAAAAGGGAGTATGAGGCAGGGAAGTAATCATTCAGGTCAGCTCAGCCCCCACCCCTGTTCTGATCTGTGGTCCAAGGCTGGTGGTGAGGAGATTCTAAATAAGACACCAGCCCAAAAGGATAAAGGGAGTCTGTGAGACCTTTACATTTTCTATTAAATCAGATGTGGACACTCATAAAAAAAGCAAAATGAGGTGTATCATCAGGATGTAATGTAATTGTAAAAACCCAATCTTTTAAGTTAATAATTAACAATTTTCAATTTTTAGGGATCATTGTAGAATTAGGAATTTTGGGTTGCTGTGCATTCATGAGGGTCATTATTGTATTGATAGTTTTTAGATTTTGTAAAAGTTTTTATTTGATAGGTTTTTTAAATCATAAGCACTGGGGTGTTTTATGGGTTAGTAGAATGATTTTTATTTTTTTAGATTTAATACTTTTTTGATTAATTTTTGTATTTGTTGTAGTCTTTTTTTCTTTTTTTTTCTTTTTTTTCTTTTTTTTTTTTTTTTTTTTTGAGAGGCCACTGAGGAACTCATGAAGAGTATTTGTGTTTTATGTGAGTTTAAGTTTTGGCTGTACGTTAGTGGCCCCTATTAAAAACTTGTTGTCAAAATCAGTTTTTATTTAATTTAATTTTTTTTAGTTTTATTTTGTTTTATATGTGGACACTTGTGCTGTGACACTGGAGCATGATCTGCATTGGGAGGAGCATGAGGCAGCGCATAGCATGGGTCACACTTCTTCCAGGTCCTGCTCCCTTCCATGAATTCCTGTCCTCTAGTTTCACTGAGCACATGTGTGGTTAGAGGATATATTTTAAACTGAATACACTTGATCCCATATCTTTGTTATAGAAAGCAAGAATTTGGCCAAAGCTGCAAAAATATAAATTAAACTTTTTTTTCCCTCCACCTTGGACTATTTAAAAGATGAAACTGGAAAAGATTTCAGGGTTCTGATACTCATGTGGCTTTTGATGTGTTTGATGGTAAAGTGTGTGGTAATCCCTAAGGAAGGTCTTGCTGTAATAAATGCACTACAAATAGCATTGTTCTACATATTTTGCCGTAAAAGAGCATTTTTCAGCCTTATATTTCTACCAAATCCTATTTGGATTTAGATTGAAATTCAATTTCTCAAAAATCCTGTCCTTCCACACCCAGCTTGAGTACCCTGTAAGTGATGTTTTTTCCCTGGAATGTGTGATAAATGGTAACAGAACAGTAAGGTTACCTTTCTTGGTGTCCTTGATGAAATCCTAAACATTGCAAGAGGTCTCCTCATAACCAAAGGGCTGATATCCCGTGTGAGACATGAATAAATGAAAATGAAATGGCAGCTGTGTGCTTGCATGGTTGTAACAGCTGGAGCATAACCCAGGAGCTTGGTGCTGGTGGGGGACCTGAATCCCTTTCCTTCCTGCATGTGTGACAGGTAAAAGTCCTCCCAGAGAAAGAATGGTGAAATAATTCTGGTTTTTCACAATGGCAACCAAAAAAACCCAAAAATTCTGCTTCTAATGAGCTTCATGCACTTGGATCATCTGAAGAATGCATGCCCCAGGCCAGAGTGCTCAGGGGGAGCACTCTGATTGTAATCTGTACAGTCTGTACAATCTGATTGTAAAGGGTGTGGGCACTGTGGAGAACCTGCAGAAAAGGAGGCTCAGGGGGGACCTTGTGGCTCTGCACAGCTCCTGCCAGGAGGGGACAGCCAGGGGGAACAGGGACAGGAGCAGAGGGAACAGCCCCAGGCTGGGCCAGGGAAGCCTCAGGGTGGACATCAGCAGGAATTTCTCCATGGAAAGGGTTGTTAAACCTTGGAAGGGGCTGCCCAGGGAGTCCTCACGCCTGGAGGTGTCTGAGTGATGCCTGGATGTGGCACTCAGAGCTCTGGGGACAAGGTGGTGACAGTCACAGCTTGTGGGCTCAGTGATCTCAGAGGCCTTTTCCACTCTCCGCTCAGCTGTGCCATCACAGGCAGTGATAAGGCACAAAATTAGAGAACAATTCTCACTGCCTGCTTCACGAGTGAGGTGACAGCACCATCAGCATCTTGGGGCCTTCCAGCTTTCCCCTGTGTGCCAGCCTCAGCTGCCACATGTAGCTCTGAAGCTCTGGGAATCACCTTGGGTTGCCATGGAGACTCCCCGTACCTTTCAGCACCCTTCACTCTTGGCACAAAAGGGAAATTAAACTCAAAAAGTCTGTGATGAGGATCCTGGTGGGAAGGGAACGCAGCAATCCTGAGGGCAGAGCTCCTCCTGCGCCTTCCTTGAAGGGACAGGGTCCAGCTCCAGCCAGAGCCATGTGACAGTCCAAAGGCAAGCCAGCCTCCCTCTCCTGGAGTACCTCTGCAACAAAAAATACATCACACATGGTGGAGGTCCAGCTGTGATGAAGTCTCTGGTGTCAAGATGACCCTGAAGTGTTAGAAAGTCTCTTTTTCCCAGCCCTGACATCGAAGAAGAAGACAGGATTCCTTTGCTCTGGTTCTCAAGGTTGTTTATTTGCTTTTATCTAATACATTGTCTTTCTGACCCACTGAGGTCTGTCCGGCAGGTTGGGTTCAGGCACGCTGACTGCCCTCAATGCAGTGGTATCTTTTTATACTAAAAACTACATGTACATTATTTACAATAAATTCCCAATACCTATCACCTATGTTAGACAGTGAGTTTCTACTCTAAACCAATCCAAAAGTGCCAGCACCACAGCAGAAGATGGAGGCCAAGAAGAAGAAGGAGAAAGAACATGCCCAGATTGCTCCATCGTGCCTCCTGAACCCCCATTCTAAAAACCCCAAAATTCTGCTTTTTCACCCTGTGATAAATTCACTATCATTCTACTCAAACTCTTGTGGCTTATAACTCCTCACACAAGGTTGATAATTGTTTCCATGGGTTAAAATTGAAGACACGGGTGTCTTTGACTCCGTGCCAAGGTCTCTGAGCCCCCTGCCAGGGTCTGGAGTCCTCCAGGGCAGCCAGAGGAATGTCCTGGATTCCGACACAGCTGGAAGGTAAACTTAAAAAATAAGGCAAGAGAGGATGTGCTGTGAATACTGTTAAAAATGAGAAGCTTGACTAGGCCAATATTCAAGCAGCAATCAATTTATTAATTAATACAGTAAAGTATGAGCAATACAGCGCTGGGGAAGTTTGATAGTTGAGGCTCACAGGTATTTATAGGGGTACTCATAAGCTTTCTCAGCAGTTTCTATTCCCAATTTTTAATCATCAGCAGTTTCTATTCCTAATTTTTATGTCACAGTTCTATACCTATTGTGATTTAGTTTTTCTCAGGATGTATCTCAAAAGGAGTATCCCCAGATGGTGGTGGTCTGGTTTCTGAAAGAAGGAAGAAGCATCCCATCTGGTGAGGTCCAGCTCTCCAGATGTGGGTCCAGCTTTTGATTGCTAGGACTATAAATCTCATAACAGTGATGTCCAGCTTCTCTTGGTTGAAATTATAAATCCTTGATTGAGTTGATGTTCATCTTCCTTTCTCAAGCTGCTTTTCGCTGTTTTGTCAAGGCATGAGATAAGCACGTTTCCTTTATATATATTCTAAAGCTATAGTTTTGAAGATCTTTACTACAAGCAATACTCTAAAATTATACTTCAAAAGGTTCTTATTGCAAAACTCTTTAAGGCTTAGCTACAAGCAGAAAGTTCCTGTCAAAAAGCAACTTCCTTAATGCTTTAATTCAAATGCTCCTAAATCAACTTAAGACTTATAAAAGTTAATTGCAAACAAAGGATAGGTTCAAAGGCCTTCTTCCATGCTTTACTTTCCTCAGTTATTATTAGAATTCATCTTTATAACTGTCCCATGGTCGGTTTCCACACATATCACAATCACAAATACACACGTTGCCTTTATGTACCTGACAGGAAACACAGCTTTGTATTTCACAATACAGATCACTCTTCCACCGAATTTGGAGTCGAGGAGCAGCAGTTCTTCTGGCTCTGCCCTTCATAACCAGCTGTTTTGCAGCTAATGCTGTGCTGGGATCAATAACCGCTTTAAAACGTGCTCTGGTTCTTCTCAGGAACGGTGACTCTGTGCTTCCCTCTGCTGTTGGTGACAGGGTCACTGCCCATCCCTTTAAAAGGCAGCCCTCAATCCCAGTTTGAGCTTCCACTTCCAGCTTTCAGCACCTCTTAGCTCCTCCTGAGCCCTGCTCTGCTAGGTTTGAGACACTGCAGCATGCCCTTTTCTTAAAAATGGATTCTTTCTGCATTGTGCTCCACTGCAGATACTCAAAGACTTTAAATGAGCAAATTTGGGCTTCAGAGAAGTCTCAATATAGCAGCATATGCCTTTTTGTTTTGAAGCAGATGGTGCTGGTCACAGAGGAAGAAAGCACATGGGGAATGACATGTACTTTTGGGCTGATTTATCCTTGTGTGCTGGGTTGTTTTTTTCCCCAATCACTGCCTTACTATGCAATTAATTTGTACTTTTCTCTGTCTTGGCATCCTGGCTGTAGAACTGGACTCAGTGGTCTTGTCTCAATACACAGGAATTCTGTGACTTTTCAGTGACATCCTTGAATGTCAAGTGAGGATGTCACTCTTAAATGACATCCTTTGTCCTTTTTTCTCCATATTCCCAAAAATGTAACATAAAATGCTGTGGATTGCCATACCCAGCAGCGAGAACCCTGCAAAGCTTTGTTGCCTTCCCTTCAAATGGCCATTGTGCAGTGTGGAATACCTGGCTTGGCTTTCCTCAGATTTCTATGGCCCTGCCTGCCACATCATGTAGAATCCTGCTGGATGGAGCTGCTGTGGCTCCATCAGCACCATGGAGCTCGTGTTGGACAAGTGGAGAATGAGCCTGGTTTCTGTCTGGTCTTCTAGGAAAGTGCTGTCCATGACAGTGTTTCTCCATCTTTGTGTCATTTTTCCACTGCAAAAACCCCAACCTGGACTCTTCCTAAGAAAGCTGAGGCTTGTCTGGATGTTGCATTTGTGTTGGTCCATGCCCTGCTGTCTCTTTGTGGTTTCCTATTTTTCTTTTTCCCTGTGGTTTTCCTTCTCCCTACTGAGTATTTTGGTGAATGTTTCCTCTTGAAGACTTCCCATCCTTTCCAATCATTGGATGGGTCCAGCTTCTGCAGGGAGCTCCTGTGTGGAATTGTGTCTTCCAGTAGTCTGCACACAAAAAGGAACTCAAACATCTCCCAGTGGGCTGAGGCTTGGGAAAACCAGCTTGGACCATTTTGTTCTGCTGTACTGGGGTGTCATGAGGACATCCTCACCCCAGAGAAGATTCAGGCACCACCCCTGTCTTAATTCTGGCCATGGCAAGGGCTGATGCCTTTAGAGGGGCTCTGCTTTAGGCCACAGCTTCTCTCCAAATGCCCTGGGAGAGGTGAGTTTGAAGAAAAACAAGATACAGGCCCTGTGCTGAATCTCTGCTGGGCCAGAAGAGGAACAGGAAAGTATTAAATTATTAAATCAGCACTGCTGTCTGAGCATCCTTCCTCAGAGCTGGTGGCAGCATGGTCCTGACATCCAGGAGGATGGAGGGGATGACCCTGGTGCAGAACTTGCTCTGAGCTCCCACTACAGCCCACAGGCTGGAGGGGTGGGTGGTCCCAGCTTTGGAAACTCAAGAGTTGATCCTAAATAAATATAAATGGCTGTTAAAAAAAAAAAAAAACAACAAAAAAACCCAACAAGAAACAGGTCTTTCTCCCCTTCCACACTTATTTTAGAAGACAGATCAGAAGCAAAGTGTGGTATGCCACCACTACGAAGACTAAAAGCTGTGAACACAATTTTGATGAATTTCATAATAGAATGAATTCATAAATTCAGCATATGAATAACGGCAGGGCAGTGACAAAGAACAGCAGTCCAGCAGGGCTCTTTGCTCACTGGTAGATTTTTATTTGTGTTTTTATCTGTAGCCACACACTGTGCATTGCTGAGCCTCAGAGCACATCAGCTCTGCTGCTCATGCTGGTCTAACACTGACCTGCCAGCCCTTCCATGAGGGCAGAACCAGCAGCCCAAGCTGCCACATTTTGCTGTGAAACACTCAGCTCTATTTTTTTTTTTTTTTTGTTCATAGATCCTGGTTTCAGATACCTCGGATGAAACAGTGGGTCTGCTTTGTTTTGTTGTGCCTTCCCCACATGCTAAACAACATGCTGAAACATGCTCAAACACAAGTAAAGAGGAGATATCTTTCACAGCTGGAGGTAGACCTTGGTTGAATCAAATTCCAGGATGTAGAACCTTAAGGATGAAATCTAGAACCAAAAGGTTTACAGCTGGCTTTAAAAACCTACATAAGGTGAGACAAAACCTCCTGACATTCAAATGCAAGTATTCCAAGCAGGGCTGCCACACTGACAACTTTTGGTTTTGATTTGGCTGTGGTCTGGAGAGAAAAGTTTTTCTTTCAGCTCTGGAGTGGCTTGCACATTTCCAAGGGAGGACTATGAAGCATTTTGGTTGTTTAAATAAAGAGGTTTGTGCTTGGGGTCTGCCTGGCTGGTATCAACAAAGAGAATTGCCTAAAAGCAGAGACTCCTGTTGGCAACAGGAAACTGTAATGACATTCTTCATTCTTGGAAAGTGCAAACCTCCTCAGCATTTGAAGCAAAGTGATAACAACAACCAGCTGACCCTTAAAGGGAGCAGTGACCAGGCTGAGTCACTGCTGCACAGCTGTTTTTTGTCTTTCTAAGAACAGCAGGGGTCAGAAGCTGGGAGGCAATGCATTCTTAAATGTCTCTCTCCTGGATTCTGGTCATCAGTTAGTCATGACTGTAATGAGAAATATCAGGTTCTCTTATCCAGGAGCTCAGGAGCTGAAGCCATCTTTCAGCATCTAAAATTTCCTCTCGGTTGATGGTGATTTATTCCTTGCACTGACACATAGAAGCTGTTGATTCAAATAAGACTGGATTCAGGAATTTTGTTTGCTTAATCTTCCAGAAGCACCTCTTAAGAAGCAAATGTAAGGTTTGGTGACCTTTGCTACCCACTGCCCTCTGACTCAGGAGGTTGCTTCACACCACAGAGAAGGATTTCCAAGAAGAGGTGAAACTTCCAGGGCGTTTAGGCTCAGCAGCTCCTCGTGGCACACTTTTTGCCAAATGCATTTGCAGATCTCACCAGAATTCTGGCCAGCCTGCCTGGATCAGGTGTTTCCAAATCACACACAGCAGCACCCAAAACAGGCCACCCCTCCTGGAATGAGGCTCTGGGGCACTGACATCACTCTGGGATTGTTCCACTGCAGCCAGGCTGGCACTGATTTTACCTGATTTACAGCCCTGATGAGATTTTCCTACAGAAATCCCTGCTGCAGCAGGCATGAGGCAGTTTGCTCCAGGGCATATTGTGCATTAGCCTAACAGCTCTTTTCTAGAGCTGCTATTGGATCTGTGGACAGTTCCTGCATAAAAAAGCTCATCCCTTCTTGGCTGTCAGGTCTGTGTTGTTGAAATAGCACGGGGTGCCCTGGAACAGCCACATTTCCAGCTGGGTTGTGCTCTGAGGCCAGCTGTGGGCTGACCATGCCTTCCTTGCCTTTTTGCATCTCTTGGAACCTCTTGCACAGGTTATCACACTCTGGTGGTTTTGCCTCCAAGCCATGGAGGAGTTCCCCAAGCAGGGAGTGAGGTGACCCACCCATGACCCTGGTTGTCTCCAGAGCAGACTTAGCAGGCCTCTTGGCACTGAGTCTGTGTTTTAGCTGAGCCAGCAGGAGAAAACCAAATTTGGACAGTTTCTCCTCATTAATCCTCCTGTGTAATTCTGGCAGTGGCCAAGGCTTCTCAGAAACCTCAGTGGACGAGGAGATTTTGGTGGTACCTCTCCATCAAGCTGTGCAGGCATCCCTGATCTGTGGGGCAGCCCCTGTGCCAGAGCAAGGAGCTCCCATTCTCTGCCAGAACCACAACCCCATGGCCTTGCCTTTGGCTGAAACTGCTGCAAGAAGGTCTCAGAACATCATCTTTGTTGACAGTGGGAGTGGTGAGGAGGGCTGATCTCAGGTTTGTTGTTACTGAAATGGCTCCCAAGGTATTAAAGAGTCTTTTTCCCAGTCACAAGACCGAAGAAGAAGTCAGGATTCCTCAGCTGTGGTTCTCAAGGTTGTTTATTTGCTCTTATTGGATACTTTCTTTTTCAGATCTGCTGAGATCTGTCGAGCAGGTTGGGTTGAGGCACACTGACCACCCTCAGGGCGGTGTTATCTTTTTATACTAAATACTACTTGTGCATTATTTACCATAACTTCCCAGTATCTATCACCTATGTTACACAGTCTGTCTCTAAACCAATCCAAAAGTGCCACCATCACAGCAGAAGATGGAGGACAAGAAGAAGAAGGAGAAAGACAGAACATGCCCAGATTGCTCCATCTTGCCTCTTGAAACCCCATTCTAAAAACCCCAAAATTCTACTTTTTCACCCTGTGATAAATTCACTATCATTCTATTCAAACTCTTGTGGCTTGTAAATCCTTACACAAAGTTGGTAATTGTGTCCATGGGTTAAAATTGAAGGCATGGGCGTCTTTGATTCTGTGCCAATGTCTCTGAGCCCCTTGCCAGGGTCTGAAGTCCTCCAGGGCAGCCAGAGGAATGTCCTGGGCTCCCACAGGTTGAAAGCCTGTGAGAAGCTTCTGTGATCCAGAGTGGGATAACCCCATATGGACACGGGCTGGATCACGGGGTGCTGTGGGCATCTGAAGGGATGTAATGTGGTGTGCAGTCCTCTCTCTTTACAGCTTTACCTCTAATAAAAACCATGTAAAACAGCAACCTGCCCAGAGGAAATGTGATGGACCAGCAACTCCTGGTGCAAAGGCACTGCTGTGCAGACAGGAGCAAACAAGTGGCTGGACTGAACATGAAATTTCACCTTGAAAATCAAGTTCTGCAAAGAGGAATCTGATTTTCATAAGACTGCTGCTGCACTGCTTTATCTTACTTTTTTTTTTCCACGGCTGGTTCTAATATTCTGTGGAAAGCCCAGGCTCCTCAAATTGAATTTTTGCATTTGGAGGTCAGAAAATTAAAAGAAAAGAACACAAAAAAACCCCAAAAAACAACAAGACAAGAGGATATTAAAAAAAAATCCCTAGACTGTACCTGGTAGTGCATTTGAGCATAGAGATCAGGAGAGATGTGGCGCAGCTGGTGTGGGGAGCAGATAAAGTCCCCCAGGAGCAGAATAATGAGCAGAAAATGTGAATGTTTTGATCACAGCTTTTGCAGCCAAGCTTGGAGACAGCCCATGTGCACTTCCAACTGCTCTTCCACCAGCCCTCTGAAGGTGGTAGTGTTCCCTTCTCCAAGCTTGCAGCTCCACGTGAGAAAGTTTAAATTCCTTCTTGCTGCAGGGACCAGGAAGAGAGGAGCAGGTGGGAGGAAAGAAAACCAACAGAGGGCAGGAAATAATCAACAGAAAATCAACAGCCCTTGCAGAACACAGTCTGTGCTGTGCTGGTGAGCTGAAAAATGTCCTGTTCATGCCAGAGGAGAGGATCTCCCAGGGTATTCACTCAATTGTCACTTTTTGGAGCAAAGTGAGGGAGAGACACAAAGATACACAGAATATTTGCTGTTGGTCCAAGGAGTGGTGCAGAAGAGAAAGTCCTTCTGTTTGTCTGCCATGTCCCAGGCAGGAGAAACTGAAAAATAAAGATGCAGTAAAATGTGTTTAGATCATCTGCACTAATTCTCATTATGGTGATGCATGCTGTAGGGAGCAAAACACTGTGTTTTGTGGAGGGAACTGGAAATGCATTCTGCTTCATTCAGCAGTTATAAATGACAGGTCTTGCTCAGAATAATCTCTGCTGGATCCTGTAGCATCCCACCAGCTCAGAGGCACAAACCTGCAGATGGAGGTTCCACAAGCTGCCTTCTCCATTTCGCATAATGGATGTAAATTGCTTTAAAAAGGGGAAAAAAAAACCAAAACAAAAAGACTCTACTGGCAAACCTTTAGGGAGGCAAGGAACCAAAGGAATTAGGGAATCAAAGTCCAAATTCACAGTAGGGCAGCATATAAACTTGGCTTCTGGGCATCTCAGTTTTGTGCATATCCATCCTCAGACAGCAGGAAAAGTTTCTGTGATTTGGTGATAGCCCGTGTTCAGTATTTTGTTGAAAAACATCTGTGGAGGCCATTTCCAATGCTATGGAAAGCAGTCTGTGCTGTGCATGGCAAGAAGGACCACAACCAAGATCTGGGGTAACTTCCTGTAAAACAGTGAGGCACAGGACAGCTGAAATTCCTAAATTCCTGTGTGGTGGTTGGTGTCTGGGACCAGGACAAACAGGACCAGGCCTCTGATGTGGACAGGAGCCTCTGTGGTTGGGGAATGCGTGGATACTCGTGTTTTATGCTAATATTTGCTCAAAAAAAACTTGCTTAGTAGAGAGAGACTTCTCCAAACTGGAATTTTTCACGTGCACAGAATTTTTTTTAAACCTTTCCCTGTGTCGTGCAGCACATGAAGTCACCCCTGATGATTCAGGAGCAAGCCTGAACATACTGGTCCATATTCCCAGCAGCTGGTCAGGGATGTGGTGTGGCAGCACCATCCCTTCAATCACACAGTTCTGTGGATGCTGAGATGGCAAATAAAGCTGGGCTGAGGTCACTTAACCTTTCAATTTCGAAGAAGCAGCAGAGCAGGGTAAAAACCCCAAGTATCTCAATGCTAAAGTGCTTCAGGGCAAAAGTGGCCAGAGACACTTGGGAAAGTCCTGTTCTTGCAATGAGGTGTGAGCTGACAGTTTTCTGGCTGGGGTGATGCTTCCACTCCTATTTTTTCACTGCTGAAGGATGTCAGACTGTGAAAAGACAGCAACCATTGCAAGGACAGGATACACTTTATTAGCAATTACTCACTTGTTGTCCTTATTAAAAGAAGACAAAGCAAGAAATTTAGCTGGAAGTAAGTTAGGGTAGGTTTAAGACAATGCCAGGTACAAAACAAGTTTTCATATCTTTTCTCACCAGCCCATCCATTGATCTGAAAGCAATTGAAACCAAACAAAACCTTGTGATTCTGGCCTCTGAGTGTTTCTCCAGGAAGCAGCTTGAGATGGAGACACAAATTTACCTTAATCACATGCAGAAAACAAAGAAGCAGAAATTATAGCATCACTGGAGTCACTGAGGTATTTTGAGCTGCCTTCTTAAAGTCTTAATAAAAGATGGATAAACAGGTTCCAAAAATATGTGAAACCACCACACCTAAACCCTGGCCCATTCCTAGCATTAAAATGTTAAATTAAACAAAATGTTTTCAAAGGCTTTGAAATGTGTGGTGGTTATTTATATGGTGGCCATGCCTTCAAGCCTAGACAAAAATCGAGGTCCCACTGACCATGCAGAGCTCTTGCCACTAAAACAGTCAGGGCTGTGCTTCCAAAAATCCCAGCTTGGTGCACATTTTAAAGCTGGGCTGCAGTGACATGAGAGGGCTTCTGGTACACTGACAGACTCCTTCTCCCATATCTTTCTTCCTTTTCCTACCCCCCCAAAAATTTATTTTTAAGTGCATTTTCCATGAACACAGTTCCAGGCCTGTGATGGAGCATCAGGAGAGGAGCAGTGTCAGGTCCCAAATTTCTGTTCTGCTGTAGCTGTGGCATTGCTGTAACCCAAATGGACAGTCTGGGTTCTCGGGGGCACCTCTGAATAAAGATGGGTACTTCCTCCAGAGGCTGCAAGACCGCTGGTCTGTTCACAAAATGCAGGGCATTGCCACATCCCCAACTCCTGAAAACCAGGCCTGAATTTTTTCTGTGCTCCTCAGAGTACACCAGGGCTGAAATATGAGTTTGTAACTAAGTACTGTGCAGTTTTCAGTTCATGTGGCTCTGACATCTTGTTGTGGGGTGCCTGTGAACTGCCAGGCTTTGCTGGCATGATCACCTACAAAATGCTGTTGTCTGTGGGGGAAGGAGCAGCAGCTGATGGAATTCCAGGCTGTGCCCCTCTGTCAGGCAGCTCAGCGGTGATCTGTGCAGCAGGGAAGGCTGTTTGCTGTTCCCCTTCTCCTGTCACAGCTAGCAGGGTATGGCAGTGCAGGAGCAGGAGCCTGGCCCTGGCATCTCTGTCACCCCACAGCCAAAAAACTGAGAGCTTTCTGAGCCCTCACACACCACCCACCTGCCTGACACCCCATGAAGTTTACCCTCAAACCACATTAAACTAGCGCAAGAAAAGCAAAATTTTGTGTCAGATCCCAGAAGTTTTGTAGATGAAACAAGGCTAAAATAAAATGACTGATTATATTCTCTTTATCCACTTGAATGTGGGGGCAAATGTTACTTTGCCACAAGTGTTTATCTTGCTGGTTATGATTCAGCTTGCCAACTTTTGCTGTATGACCAGAACAAACTTACCCTCACAACTAGAGAAGCATTAAGCACCATTTTATCACTCAGATGTCTAAAAATCATGTTTGCTGTTCTAATGCACATCTCCAGTATGGAGGGCTGCTGAACTGATAGGCCTGTTAGCTTTCTGCTTCGCCCATGGGCTTTTCAGCTTCCCCTTTGGAAGAGCTAAACAAACTACTTGAAGCATTTAGGGCTGAAATCAAAAACCCAGTGTGGAGGGTGAGTAGTTTGATAAATGTCCTGGAGGACCTCAGTTGTGCTCGCTGTCTGTGACCGTCAGGCTAGAGCCGTGCAAATGTACCTGAGGTTTAAATAACCCAGATCTCACTGAGGCTGTCTTTGGTTACTGCTTTGCATATTCAGGCTGTAAGTGGAAGCAGCTCAGAAGCCTGGTTGAGCCAAACCACCACTGGCACATCCACAAGAAGAGGACCTGGAGCTGGAGGATGGACCTGCAGACACCTTTCCATCCATCCCTGCTCGCAGCAGGCCAACATCAGCCCTGGCACAGGCAGCCTGGCATGCCAGCAGGAGCCAGGATCTATTTTCCTTTCAAACAGCGCCCGGAGATAAATAAATAAAACTGAAAAAGAAAATGCCATCAGAAAAACCATCCTGAAACAGATAGTGAAAAGTTTTCTTCCTGATGCCTGCAAAGTCAATTAGCGGGTTACTAAATACATGCTGGGAGACATCATCATAATAGGAACAATCGGGGCCATTTGAATAGCCAAATATGCTTTTATGCCATATTTGTTTACCCTGCGGAGCGCATCCGCGATATGTATGTAAATGCCAGAGCCCATTTCTTGCTAAGCACTGTAATCCCCTCCTGCCCTCAGCCCTCACTGTGGTTCCTTGTTTGTACCTGTCAAGGGCTGCTGGGACCTACTACTGTTGATTTAAGCAAATGCACAGCCAACAGAAATATCCTGTTCAGGGCAGCGCTCCGAGGAGCCAGTTATATAAAGTTAGCTGTATGCTGCCACAGCAGGCCATTCCCTGGAAAAAAAAAAAAATGGAGAGGCAGGAGACCCTCACTGGGATCCAAGGCAGAAACACTGATTTTTTCTCCAATAGCATGGGTTGTGAATGGTTTATTCCCAGTTAAAGTGCAGAGGTGCTGGTAAGGTATGAAAATATTGGGGTGCAAGCAAAAGTAGAAAAACACAAGGCCTCCAACAAGTCTGGTTCTTGCTTGAGCTGCAGTTTATCAGGGGAACAGGTCAGCATGGCCCCATAATTACACTCAGTGCTACGACAAACAGACTTTCAGCCATGGCATGCAAAGTGAGTGGGAATAGGGAAGTGATCTTTGTTCCTCTTGGAGGTGTAGGAAGCTGAAATGCAGGTAAGTTCTGGCACTATTTCAGCAAGGTGCTTAAGCCTGCATTTAATTTTTAAGCTCTGAAATGCGTGGGTGGGAGCTGGCTCCACCAAGTCAAAGGCAAAACTCACATGAAGTGGGATTTTGCCTTCTCTGACTATGAAAGTGTTTCAGGAGGGAAATAGCTTGCCTCAGGTCACACCGGGAGTCTGTGGCAGAGCTGAGAATTGACGCCAGCTCTCTGCAGTCCCAAACGAGTGCCTTAACCTGTTTTTAACTTATTGCACGCTTCCTCCCAAAACATCATTGGGAATTCTTAGATAAATCAGATATCCTGGCACAACTGTAAGCCCGCCACTTGTTTTGGCCAGCTTTGGAGGGTGAGATGAAATATGCAGCTTTCATTTCATCTTCTGAGCAATGTTTGAATATGACATAAACAAACAAACAAACAAACTGAGCTGGATGCACGCTCATGGGGAGCTGCCATGTGTGATGTACACCCTTGCAGAACCACTGTGCTGCTGTATCAGTGAGCCAGGCAGCAAAAAGACAAGATCCTGGTTTATTCAGGCAGTCTGATGCTGCACCGAGTTGCTTTCCTAGGTTTCCAAAGCTGCAAGGCATCTAGCCGGGATGGCTCTGAAATTTCCTGCAGCACCAGCGGCTCCGTGCATCGATTCATTTACCCTGGCTGATCCTGACTTAAATCGATGCTGCCAGCCTAAACTCCTGGCAAATCTGCCCCTGCACTGTGACGGTGGTCACAAGGGTTCTTGGGTGAAGGAAGAGACGAGATCCTTGACTCCATTATCAGAAGGCTTGATTTATTATTTTAAGATATATACATATGATATAACTATACTAAAAAGAAAAAGCAGGAGAGCTTTTCAGAAGCTTGCTAAGCTAAGAATAGAAAAGTAAAGAATGATAACAAACCCTGCTCTCTCGGACTGTGTCCGAGTGAGCTCAGTTCTGGATTGGCCATTATTTCTAAACATCCAAGCTGGGCCAATCCAGACGGACCCGTTGCATTCCACAGCAGCAGATAACCTATTGTTTACATCTTGTTGCTGAACTTCTCAGCTTCAGCAGGAAAAATTCTGAGAGAGGATTTTTCATAAAAGAAATGTCTGTGACACTGCACAAGCAGGCGGTGCTCAGCAGGGCTGAGCCGATGCTCGCTGAACATTTTGGCACGGGCAGCGCAGCTCCCTCCGAGTGGCCGCTGGTGCTCGGGCTGGACGGGAGCTCACGTCTCACCGGGAAAGAGCCCAGGGACCTGCAGTCCTCACGGTGGCACTAGAAAACAATTAATCGTCGCTCCACAGGACCATCTGCTGCCGCTGGCGCAGCCCAGAGAGCTCCTCGTGTGCACTCAGGCTCCTTGGTCCGCAGCAGACTTTAAGGGTGAAGCCCGCACCTACTCCAAAGCTCACCTAACCCTTCTGGAATACCCTCAGTATTTGTCATCTGGCAGATGTGAGTGTTGACTGGTCTGTTAATGCTTGGCAAAAGATTTTTCATCTGCTGTCCAAGCACCAGGAGCAGGTTAATGCCTCCTTTCACATTCCAGCAGCAATACCTTGCCTTGTTTCCCTCCTACAGAATGCTAGAAACAAAAGGCAAGGGAAAAAAATCCAACAAGGTGCAGCCTAACAACTCATCTTGAAACGTCTTGAAACATGATTATTCTATGCATTCAATTAGTATTGGGGTTCTTTGTACCTGAAAATCAGCATATGGGTTTTTCCACCTAGAAAAAAGGCAATAACACTTCCTTATTTTGCTGGAGACTCAGATAAGCCAAACTCTGATCCAGAGGCCTCAATAAACCAGAGACAATAAATTGTGTCTCTGTAAGGTCTGATTCAGCCAGGCCATAAAACATGTGAGTAGTGCCTGAGAGGGGATGAACAAACCTCTATTAGGTGTGTGCCTGCCAAAATCAGAATGAGAGACAGAGGTTTTCACAAGTGGCTGAGGATGCAACAAGGTATGTGCAGGTCTGCCTCTGAGAACCAAGGTTCTCTAGAAGATGATAACATGATCCTCAGGCAATAAATCAGTGCAGCTATCATTTTTGGGTTTTCTTCTTTTTTTCCCCCCCTTTTTGTCTGAAATTGGTGAAACAAAGTGCTGTCAAAGAGGGGAAGGGACAGATGAATTTCCTTCAAGGTGTTCATGTTGTCACCACCATGGGGCCCAGACCACCAGGCATCTTACAAATTCCTACCTGAGAGGTGAATCAGTGGCAGTCAGTCAGTCCTGGAGGCAGGCAGTCTTTCAGAGTCAACTCTTATTTTTAAGCATTATCCCCTGTTCATCTGAGTGTGAATATGGCTCACCAAGTACTGCCATGCCAGGCACCACTGGCTGGTCACCTACCTGAGCCAGGGAACACATTCAGGACCATCACCAGGGCTGTGTGCACAGCCAGCTCAGACCTGTTTGTGTTTTTATAAGAAAGCAGAGTTTCCCCCTGCCGTGTGCTGTGGAAGGCCACCTATGCTGGCCTGCCACTTGTTGAATTCAGACAGAACTTACTCTTCTCAGGCAAACTTTTGCTCCAATTTCCCATGAAAAACTGTCCTTGAGACGTTGTCAGCTCATCCTCACAGTCCTCCAGAGAGCCCTGCAGGACACCCATGACTGCTGCACCAGACACCAGAAGGACATTTCTCTGTGAATACTCCACACAAGTGGAGGCTAAAGTCAAATTCTAGACTTTAGAGGAAGGGGCACAAGCCAGACACAGAGGGGAAGTGACCAGTGCCAGCTCATGCTGCTGCTGGCTCCTCAGAAAGATCCAGCCTTCCCAGGAGCCCCTTCCACACAGATGTAATAAAAATAGCAAAAAGATTTTTAAGAGGACTTTGTATTTCCCCATTTAGGGTCAGTGTGTGCGTTTGTTAGAGCCCTTTTCAGCCTAGGTGGTGCCTGGAATAGTGAGGAATGCCTCAGGCACCCCAGAAAGGTGGCAATCCAAAGATGCCAAAAGAGGCACTGGGCACTGCAATGACCCCACATCCCAGGGTAGCAGGTGTGTGAGGGTGCAGCCTTACCAGGACTCTATTTTCTCACTCACACGTACATGGAAATGTAACAGCATTGCAAAAGCAGTGTTTAACTGCAAGGCACAAATCCCTTCCAAAAGCAGAGTTTAACTTCCCCGCCAAGAACACATGTATTTTGGATAGATTTAATTACATGATACAGGAAAGGAAAGATTTGCCCAGATAACTATGGTGATAAGTGCCATAGAAATGCCAATAAATAAATAAAAACACAGAGCGAACCCAGACGTCTTCAACAGAGTTTGAGGGGGAACCTTCCCCCCAAAAAACCTCAAACAAACCCAAAGAATTAAAAGAGCTCTGCTTGGCACTCTCTACTTACTCCCTCATTTTAAAGAAAGAAGAGATCACTACCACCTCTTTTTGACACAGGACCCAGTGCTCATTTGGGCTCATTCAAGTCAAAAGTCACAAGGTGTGCACATCTGCATTTGCATTCCCCAGTGTCTCCTTCCTGCTGCTTCTCATCACCTGCTAATCACCTGAGAACATATTTGTGCATACTAAATAATGAGCATTGCTGGGAACCTCCTGAACTTCTATGTCATTTGAATTCAGAGAAAAAAAAGAAATTAAAAAAATTGAGTTTTCACACACTCCCAGGTTGAAAACCCTGACCATGTTACACATTTTCTTCATTGTAATAAAGGAAACAAGATGAGGCCCTAGGGGGGCCTGAATGGTGATGTGTGGTTTGCTTTTCATTGC
The DNA here is from genome assembly GCF_901933205.1 of Camarhynchus parvulus. NCBI lineage: Eukaryota > Metazoa > Chordata > Aves > Passeriformes > Thraupidae > Camarhynchus > Camarhynchus parvulus. Next base: position 10,674,875 of record NC_044601.1, read on the forward strand.
ACCCCACAGACATGAAAAGCACGTCCCAAGCTGCTGATCGAAGCCCCCTTGTCTCTTGGTTTCTAATTCCTTTTGTGCTTTTCAGTCTTTCATCTCAATTTCTCTGTTCATTGGCAAAGTGTTTCATCATTTTGTCCCCACCACGGGGCTCCAAGGACTAGATCTTCACGAAGAGCACCCAGGTGTAAAGTGAGAGCCCCATCTCCCAAAAAAATTATCAGCCTGCCTCCACAGCAAAATTGCAAATTCCCTTGCAATGAACGGGTAATCTTAAATGGTGTCACTGCAATCACAGTGTGGGAGACAGAGGGAGGAAGAAAATAAGGGAGGGCAGAGTTGGATTCAAGGAACTCAGAGGTCTTCTGCTCTTCTACAATAATGATTCTGTGATTCTGTGAAAGAGGGAAAAAAAAGAAAAGGAAAGAAAAAGAAAGAAAAGGAAAAGGAACAGGAAAGTTCAGGGAACTTCAGGGAAGTGCAGAAAAGTTCAGGGAAGTTCAGGGAAGTTCAGGGAAGTTCAGGGAAGGGAAGTTCAGGGAAGGGAAATTCAGGGAAGTTCAGGGAAGTTCAGAGAAGAGAAGTTCAGGGAAGGGAAGTTCAGGGAAGTTCAGGGAATTCAGGGAAGGGAAGGTTCCGGGAAGGTTCCGGAAGGTGGAAGGGAAGGAAGGAAGGAAGGGAAGGGAAGGGAAGGGAAGGGAAGGGAAGGGAAGGGAAGGAGGGAAGGGAAGGAAAGGGAAGGAAGGAAGGGGAAGGGAAGGAAGGAAGGGGAAGGGAAGGGGAGGGAGGGAAGGGGGAGGGGAGGGAGGAAGGGGAGGAAGGGGAGGAAGGAAGTGGCGGAAGGAAGGTGGCGGAAGGAAGTGGCGGAAGGAAGTGGAAGGAAGGAAGTGGTGGAAGGAAGGGAAAAGAAAGAAGGAGGAAGGAAGGAAGGAAGGAAGGAAGGAAGGAAGGAAGGAAGGAAGGAAGGAAGGAAGGAAGGAAGGAAGGAAGGAAGGAAGGAAGGAAGGAAGGAAGGAAGGAAGGAAGGAAGGAAGGAAGGAAGGAAGGAAGGAAGGAAGGAAGGAAGGAATAGAATACAACAGCAGACCTACCATACTTCAAAGAAGTATCATCTTCTGTTGCCCAAAGCAGCTCTATGTTTGAGACATTTGTATATGAAGCGAGGAAATCAGAGCAGCTATTACTCCATCAGGCACTGCTGAGCCATTTTGGCTGTCTGTAAATTTTCTTTCTACCAACTTCTCTCCTTTTTTCCCATCCCTGTCTCGAGAGCCATGCAGGCAGTGGCAAAGTGCAGTCTGTGTGCTTCCAAGTGCTGGATGTTAGTCCTGCCTGGAAAAGAGAGTCACAGCATTTATCCTGCGAGTTTGTTTGTCTTCTGTCACCTTGCTCTTGGCAGCCAGTCAGTGCAAAGCTACAGACAAGGAAAGACTGAAAAAAATCTGCTGAGTGGCTTCCCTGTGCTTCCTTCCCTGAGGAAATTCATGCACCAAGTTTTATATATGATATACATCTGCAGAGGAAGAGATTTCTGTCTTGTGCTTCTGTGCTGCCTAGTGGGATGTTATTCATGGACAGTCAGTATTTACGTCAATTACTAACTTGGACAGAGTTATTAAATGTAAACTGTGGCACCTTATGTTTAGCACAAAACAAAATGCTGGGAGAAGCCAGTCAGAGAAAGCCTCTGACTTGTCACAGTGGTTTGGCCAATGTTTAAATCATTCCTTTGCTCTGTATTCTCCCATACCTCCCTTCCTTCTGCCTCCCTTCCCCCTCCTTTGCCTTGTTCACACACAGCTTCCAGTGCTGGACCCTGAAGATTCGGATCTTAAACTTTTTCAAAGTGCTACCTATTTATATATAATGCTTTGGATTTGCTTATGCAGTTCATTTGCATAGCCCCAAATCAGCATAAAGCCTAACTTCATCTCACCAAGGGGATTTACCTGCAACCAAATGAATTTGGTTTGTTAATGAAGTAGTCAGATTCCCAGACAGCCCTGATACACCTTGATCACTTCTTAGAAAGAGATTTCTCTCGCCTGGAATGAATTTCAGTACAAAAGGACACTGCATTTTTGACACTTGCCGCTCAAGACCTAGGAGACAACAACAGGGAAAGACATGCAAAAACAGTGTTTTGAAAGTGTAATCAAAGAGAAAAACCTGGAGTTAGATTTGAGCCAATAAACATTACTGTGGTCAGTTTCTCTCTCCACGTAACAGTAAATATAACAGTAGCAAACACACAAACCCTGCAATTATTAATAATGCCTCAGTAATAAAGCTGTACAAATAAATGATGAGTTATTCCAGCCTGTGTGGATGTTTAGGTACATGAGCTGGAAAACACTTTGACAAACAGTGTACTCATGAAACTTTGCAAGGGGTAACAAAGAAAATACTGAAAAGTAATTTTTTCAGTTTTGAATAAAATTTGGACAAACACCTGTCCTTAAAAAAAAAAATAAAAGGGGAGATTGATGGGTAGGGGCTTCTCAGATATCCTAGAAATAAAAAAAAATATAAAACCAGTAAACCAAAACATCATGTAAATATTGACTGAAATATCATATTATGCTAAATATCCTGGCATTCTTCCAGTCTACACTAGACTAGATTAACTCATCCATATGTAAAAATCTTGTACTTACTTTCTCTTCACAAATTCATTAAAAAACACAACCAAAGTCAAATCCTTCCAGCCTTTAGTAGTACACAACAAATTCAAGGCTGAGTTAGAGTTAGGGGTTAGATCCTTTCCTTCTCTGCAGTGTGTAGGAAAGGGGAAACAGCAGGAATCTGAAAGGCAGCAGCCTCAGAGACTACAGAAAATAAATACCTTTTTCTTCTCCCCCCTACCACCTATATTTTTAGGCCAGTTCATAATTAATCACGGAACTCCTTGCCACAAGGTCCCTCAAAAGCCAGAAGCTCAGGAAGGCACCAAAGAGGATCAAATATTTATTAAGTAAGTGGAATCTGCAGAGCTACAGCACAAAATAAACACAGGTTGGAAAGGCATCCGTGCTTCTCAGGCTCCTGAGTTTGAACAAACCTCTAATCATCAGGGCTCCCTGAAAGGGAGTTTTCCAGGGAGCGCAACATGGGATCACCTTAGAGACGCCCATCACAGGGTTACTTGTGCCTTTCAGCCCCATTTTTGGCCAGTGGCTGGGACAAAACACCCATGGCCAGACAGAAGTGACCACTGCCCTGCCCGGCTCCTCTGCACCACAGTTACAAGGGGTCTCTTTGCATAGGAGTGAGTTTTACACTGTGAACAAAGCAAATGCTGGTCAGAAGGTGTTTGCAGAAAGAAGGGAGTCAAATATCTTGTACAGGTGACAGCAGCACTGTACTATCCTCTAAAGCTGCAGAGAGCATGAAGAGTTACTGGGGAGGCAGGAAAGCTGAAAGTGGTGAAGTTGTTTTGCTTTCCAATGGAAAGCATTTTGATATTTTGAAACGTGGGATAGTAACCTGCTGCATAGCCAACAAATTCAGCCCCCCCTCCTCAGCCAGGGGAGTCTGTTGCTGAAACAGTGTGATGTGGGAACTGTGAATGGACATCCAAGCCTTGTACATCCCAGTGCAAAGACAAATGCATCCCTTTGGGCAGCGCCCTTACATTGCCAACAGAATTATTGAATCAGTATTGAATCAGTTTTGAGTCTAAACACAAGATAAAATTTCCTCCAGAGCTTGGAAAGTAAATTCCAGCATGGATCAGTAATTGCCATCAGTGTTGCCCCTAGTACTTTATCAACATACTAATTCACAATATTAATTTTTATAGGGAAAAAAGTAAAAAAAACAACAACAGGGGCTAAGCCCCCAGGACATTCCCCAAGGAGGAAGACTCTAGATGTGATTTGGACACTGAATAGTGCTGACACCATGGCACCCTCCCAGAGGCCTGGTGTTTGAAATCAAACTCATGCAGGAACCTCAAGAAGCTGTTTTCTTCTCGTGAGAAAAGCTCTCTCTGCAGAATTTTTACACAACAGCAAGCACAGGGTGGACTCAGTGGCAAATGCCCATGGAGTCAGGTTTTCCCACATGGAAAATGCAGGTCTGGTTCCTCAGGCGAGCCGAATCAGAGAGTCTTCCCATGCCTTTCCAGGGCTGGAAGGGCAAAGCACAGCAAAGATCCTGCTTCTGCCAGGGCTCTATCCTCGGCCTTGTGCTCTTCAACATCTTTGTAAATGACCTGTGCACAGGACTGGAAGGGACACTGAGCAAGTTCACAGATTATAGGAAACTGAGAGGAGCAGCTGAGTCCTTTGAGGGTAGGGAAGCCCTGCAGAGAGACTTCGACAAATGAGAGGCCTGGGCAATCAACAGCTATATGGAGTTTAATGGGTGAGAGTGACAGATTCTGCACCTGGGATGGTCCTGGGGTCCCTGGTCAGTGACCAGATGGACACGGATGCTCCTGGAGCCAGCAGGGACATCCCTGTCCTGGGAACACCAGGCCCAGCATGGCCAGCCAGGCCAGGGAGGGATTGTTCTGCTCTGCTCTGGGCCAGGGCGGCCTCACCTGGAATATTGGTGCAGTTCTGGCACCACAACATAAAAAAGGCATTGAACTGCCAGGGAGTGTGCAGAGGAGGCCATGGGGATGGTGCAGGACCTTGAGGGGAAGCTCCATGAGGAGCAGCTGAGGGCGCTGGGTGTGTTGAGATGGAGGAGAGTGAGGGGAGGCCTCAGTGCAGCTCTGCAGCTTCCTCATGAGGGGAGCAGGAGGGGCAGGCGCTGATCTGCGCTCTGTGGTGACCAGGGAATGGCCTGAAGTTGTGTCAGGAAAGGTTTAGATTGGATATTAGGAGAAGGATCCTCCCCTAGAGGGTTTTTGGCCACTGGAACAGGCTCCCCAGGGAATGGGCATGGCACCAAGCCTGACAGAGCTCAAGAAGCATTTGGACAATGCTTTTGGGCACATGGTGGGACTCAGGCATGGATCTGTGCAGGGCCAGCAGTTGGACTTGATGATGCTTGAGGGTCTCTTTCAACTCAGCTTATTCTGTGATTCTATGACACTGCGACGTGCACAAACAGACTCTGAGCACCACCGAGGAGGCTCCCAGTAAAGGAACCCCTTTGTGCTGGTGGTGTGGCATTTCCTGACAGATCTTTCCTAACTGCTGCGGCAGTAATGGGGTAAATCATTCTGGATAACTGCGGGCTATCTCTTCTTAAAATTAAAGGCCTTAAACCAAATAACACAGGGAAACTGGATTATTTTGTTGAATAAAGCCTGAAAGTTTAACAGTGGAGAACTTGAATGGCAAGATTTAAGCAAGCCTTAACTTGTGCTTGATAAACAAGCACGCTGTACCCAAAGCAAAACCATGCAAAACTTTTCAGGGTTGCAGCAAGATGGCTGCGCTGATAGCAGCACATGATTACCCTTCTGCTCACCCAGATTTCACAGTGAAAGCAGCTCGGCATGTTCCGTGTTCCCTAAAACTTCTTCTTCTTAATTAGCAAGTCATGAGGTTGACCCCAAGCTAGCCAGGTCTGTGTGAAAATCACCATCTTGGTTACAAAAGAAGTCACAGCTCCAAGAGTACAGAAAACATTACTGAAGGGAAAAGGTGCAGCTGTCTAATGCCTCTTGTGAGCAGTTATTAGGGCCGCCTGTCTCCTGTAAATCTCTGGGAACGCACACTCTAAATATAGAATAAACATTAATAAAGCACAAGCCACTTTTTCCCCTCCCGTCTTTCACACCATTAAGGTTCAGGCCTCGAGGGCTCACAGGTAATGCATCCAAAGGTGAAAAAGAGACTAGCAGATACCTATATGCATCCAGGGTGGAGAACAAGGTGGCAGAAACACCACCACCGCCCACTTCCATGCCGCAGAGACAATTTCTGTGCTCAGTGGCAATGCCTTCAGCAGTAATGAAAATGTTCCCCTGGTAAAGTCACGGCAAGAGCGAAAGGCAGACGAAACGTGAGTCACCCAGGTGTACGGCAGACAGGGGAATGTGGGTGTGTTCCCCTGTGGCTCCAAGCCAATGTGACCTCAATTGAATTTCGGTGAATGATGGGCCTTCCCCCTCTTTAAGTACACACTCCTCTCTGTGTCCAGAGATACATCCACTGAGCCTAAATGCAGCTATTTAATCTGGGGTGCTCTCCTGGCAAGCCTGAGTCAACACGTGGCGGTGCCGCTGGTGGTTCTGGTGGTGTTCCTCTTCCTCTCCATTATCAGTTTTGCTCACCATACCTTGAGTTTACTTCCTCCTACCAGCTCTTCTACAACATCCAGATTCCTGCCCATGTCCTACTCGAGTGGTGTAACCACTGCTCTGTCTGTCCCCAGCTTGCAAATCATTCCTATTCTCCTGTTGCCCTTGAGCATGCGACCCAATTGCACTGAGGGGAGGAAAGCCCAGGGACAGACACAGGTTAATTTGGAAATTCTTGCACTCAAATGCTGTTAAAAGTGCTTGCCAGGGACGCCAGTGAAAGTAGGCTAGCTCCGAGATCCAGCACACTCCCATAGGAAACCTGTGTAAACTAATTCTGTCGAACCGTTAGCACTCAGGGTGATTAACCACAGCACTCTCTGATCTTCCCTTATTAAAGAGAAGGAGAATGAAATTCACTGATTCATATCAGCTTAATATAAATCCTTGTGAGATTCGCTGTTGAGTTCAGCTGCAGCAGGATCTGGTAGCCACCAGGAGGGATAAGAAAACTGCCTTGTAAGCAGCGCTCCATGTGACAGGGGGTGGCTGAAGCCACTTGTGCTGGGTCACAGTCAAACCCAGGCTCCCAGGCCATGGTGTGCAGCAGACAAGTGCATGGCAGCTGTGCCTCTGAGAAGATTTTTACTCTGGTGCCACTTTTGAATACTTGGCACTCAGCAGGCAGGCATGTGCCATCTTGTTTTAAGCAGCTCCATCTCTACATGCTAAGTGTGCTCCAGAGAGAGATTTGGGCTAGGGGTGAGCAGGATTAAGGACGACTGTAGTTTGACTGCAGAGATAACTCCCTGCTGCAAGAGATTTTGCCTTCAGTAGCTGAAATAGTGCTCTGGGGCAGCTCTGGAGGTGCTCACCCCATGTCACAGGCCACCCCTAATAACCTCAAACCCTGACTTCTAGATGCCCCAGCAAAGTGGCACATGTACAGCTTTAGCAACGCTAAACAAATCTTGTTTTTCAAGACATACTTACAAGACTTCTCGGTGTTTTACATATGTTTTTATGAGATAGGCTTTTTGATACATGTGTTGTTTCACTGCATCCATGTGCAATCCTGCACCTAAGTGCAACTCCAGGATCACAGACACGACAAAACAGGTGGCAAACACAACGTGCTGTTTCCAGCTCTACTTACCAGAGCACTGCTCATTTCAGCATTTCCTGCAGAGACCTCCTTAAGAGTAAGGACTGCCTCTCATGTGTTGAATGCTTTATGGCAAAAAGTGAGCAGTTGGCTCCCAAAAAAGTATAGGAGTAGCAATTTGGAAATGGTTAAAGACACAGCAGCATTTCCTTTTAAATACAAAGTTACAGTCCTGTCTCTTTCAGTCTGGAAATTCACACACGAGGACAACTTGGTTAGGATCAGGAAAAAAAAAAGGGAATTAAAAAAAATCAAGTGGAATAGGGAACAATGCTCTGTTTCAAGAATGCCATTGTTCATGCAACTAGAAACCTAGGGTCCATAAAAACATCAAGCAAAAACTGAAGCTGGCTGAAGCAGATAATGCCTTACTAAGTGCTACAGTGCCTTACAAAATTCTTAAGGGTGTATAATGATAGAATGCTTGAAAAGCAAAAGAAACCAGTTTCCCAGATGAAATATTCAGATTTCAGTACTTACAGATTCGCTAGAATGTAGATCTTGCACATATGTAAGAGGTTTTGAGTGGCAGCCATACAAAGGAGATCCTACACCTACCAAGTGTGCTCCAGCATTATCGGATAGGACAATGACATTTCAGGCCCTCAGCACATGCCAGCTTCAATGCTGACCTTGGATCTCTCATCCAGAATTCGCAGGCAGAGCGACAGAGGAGGTAAAAAAATGCCTGGTTTAATTGTAAAAAAAAGTTTTCACATGGAAAAAGCTTCAGATAAAGGATGACTCATAACTTTAATTTAGCTTTAAATGCTTGCTATTTGCAAACCAAACAATTCCCTACTCCCTGTGTTACCTATAAACCAAATCAACAAAGATAGCTTTCAGTAGAACAAAGCATGCCTAGGCAATAAGGGGTGAGAAATATTTTCTGCATCATTATATTACTTACACGAACTGAGGGAAAAATGGCAACGATCCCCACACATCGAAATGTGAACTTTAATAGCATTCCAAAGGCACATTTGGACATAAAAAATTGATATTGCCACTTTTCTTTTAGCTACTACAAAGATACAAAAGCCTCTTGCCTGCTGGTTTTTTTTTTTCCTCAGCTTTATTGTGCACCACATACACCCAAATTCCCGACAGACATTACAAATCATCTGAAGAGGAATCACTTCTTCCCTTTTATCCGAAGAGCAGTGAGAAAACCAGATCCTATTCACCCAGGCATTAATGTGAAAATCATCTGTTTGCTGCACATTTCTGTAAGGCAGCTGGAACAATGAGGTCCCGAAGGAAAAGCACCACGGGGTTGGTGATGACCCGGGGCGGGCTCACCGCCCCCAGAGCTGCGGCGCGGCACGCGCCAGGGACCTCGCAGCAACACGTCCTCAGTCCCTGCATGGTCAGTCTTCCCTGGCTACGTGTGCATTCCTGCAGGAATCCTGGGTCTTCATGGAGTGACTGGGCTCCCAGGACAGAGACGGCTTCAACAGAGAATTCCGTGCGGGCAATGGTTAAGTGGAGTTTTGTGTATGCGCCCTTTTATTCTCCGAGCAGTGTTTAATTCTTTGCTCGACATTACCAAGTGGGTTTTCCTTTGCTCACACTGAGGTGGTTACCTCAGCTTGCCTAAGAAATCCAAGGCAATGAAGATGGAAATCCTTAATTGCTGAAAAGACTGCTAAAAAAATTAAAATAATTCTAGGATTTGTTAGCATCAGATGCACAAGGTCTCATGTCCTCAACAGAACTATGTCCTCCAAAAATAATTTAAACTGAGTTACTTTAAAAATGGTAAATTACAGTTTTACCCATGCAGGTGAGATTAGCAGCAACTCAACATCCAGAGCAAAAACTTTCCATACACCTTTTTCCCTAAAAAGAGATGTTACATCAGCACTGCACTTACACAATCCTGTCTTTCAGAGTCTTGAGACTACATGCATTTTGCCACCACCACCTCCTTGCCTTGGTAAACTCAACCACCAACAAATACCTAACAAACTTCCTTTGGCCATGTCCATACACAGAAAACTAGAGCAACTGTTCAGATAAAATATTATACGTTTATTTAAAACTTATTTTCACCTTGAATATGCAAAATACAAATTCCAACAAAATGTTCATTATTACTTCGTAGTTTACAAATATACAAAATAGAAGTTTGCTTAAATTTATATTACATATTTATTATGTAAAGAACTATATAGAAAACATTTGTTCTGCTTAAGGCATATTTGGGAATAAACCATTGTACAAACTATTGCACATCGAAACCACAGTGCATTACAGACTGTCTGCATAAAGTTATTTTCTTAACAAAAAAGATAAACCAGGGTTATTCACCTGATTTAGGTCATAATTGGCAATCGGAAGATAAAAAATAGTTCCTTGTCAGATATGCAGCAGTTTGAGAACTTTGGCTTCCTGGTTTTGGTACCTCTAGAACCAACAGTCACTAAGCACCATGAAATAGGCTTTTAAAATATAATTCTTGTACCTGAATTTTTCCTCCTCTTTTAACATTGTAATGGCTTTTAGAAGGAAAAAGAAAAAAAAAAGAAAGTACAAGATGATATGTACATCTAATATTGCATTGAAAGGAAATTAAGGGAATGTAATTTCCCTGTGTAATATCCCCACCCTCTGAACTACATACAGTCTGTTTAACCCTGATATCCGTGACTTCCAGTCACTCCTTGGCATTCTGTAGTCCAGAAATAATTCAAGTTGGATTTACAAATGGAATGATAGAAGATCCAGTCACTGACCCCCAACGTCTTTGGTTCTCTTAAGTATATAACTATTATAAAAAGAAAGTTGCAATGTCCATATGCAGTTATCCCTCTTTTCCACTCTTTGGAAGACTTCACCTCGATTATCTGTAGTGCTTAAAATGAGTTCTCCCCCTCTTGTGGAAGACAGTCCTTGTGCTGTAAATACTGAATGTCTACGGCAGTTGGGGGAAAGATCCACTGCTTTCCCAAATCAGAAGTGCCTCTTCATGTGTAAGGCGAGGTGGTCCGACCTGGAGAAGGCTCTGTCACAGCGCTGGCACTGGAAAGGGCGGTGGCCCGTGTGTTTTCTGTAGTGACGAGTGAGTTCATCGGATCTGGCAAACTTCCACCCGCAGCCTTCCCAGTCACAGTGGTAAGGCTTCTCACCTGTTAAAAAAAAACAAAACAAAACAAAAAACAAGCAGTGAAACACAGGAATTTTTGGGTTTTTTTGCAGCTACCACTAGTAGTAGCACCTTCTTTCAAGCAGTTGTCCTGGATAAAACAAAGGGTGGTCAAAGATAATGAACTTCATGAAGCAGTTGCAAAAAAACTACAAAGACTAAAAGACTAAAAGAGCAAGGCTGTCTTTTCAAGATGTACAGGCGCTATGAAATGCTAGTGTCACTTAAATCTTCACTAAAATGCTTGTTTTCACTGCCTTGCACACCAGGCTTCAGAACACCTGAATGTGTATTTTTGCTGGCAGTGTTACACAATCAAATAGCAACCAGAAATAACTCAGCAGACAACATATTTAGATAATTGTAGGTCTCAAGAATGAAAAAACAGCCAGAAACTGTTTTCATTAGCTCGGCCTGATTAAGGACTCAGTCTTACTAGTGTCTTCATTATACAAAAACTACTGTTGATAGCAAGATGAGCTTCCCCAACAATTACAAACTCCCTGTCCCACACATCCTGGGGATGGTGCTGACTGGCTTCAGGCAGATGTTCACTGATCGCTTGCCCGATTTTTTCCCCCTTTCTGCCATTACCTGAAGACATAGCCTAACTACTGCTGTGCCAGTGTATTTTCCCTTTCCCATCTCCCCTTCAGGAGAAAGTTTTGAATCAGGTTCACAACCCAGGGATTCAAATTATGCAAATTCACAGGTTATTTAGTCACTGTTACAGAATGCCCACGCTGGCAAAACTCGTGTGCTGTACCTGCTTCCACAAGCTCAGTTACTGTAACTCTGCACTCAGCTGCAAAGTCAGAGACTGGGCTCACACACACAGACTTTGGGCAGATTTTATCCCAATTCTAGCAGGGGACAATCGACAGTTAAACTCTGCTGGTACAGGGGGGGATGTCCTACAGGTGGGTGAGGCACCCCATCGGCGCTGCCAGCTCAGCTGAAAGCCCTTGCTCTTCAGAGAATCTATCTCGGTTTTCCCAAAAAGGGAGCAACAGCTTGCAGAGGTGCACAACCTCTTGCCCTACAGCCAGCCAAGAGAGGGGTGCATGTACAAAGCACTTAACCACCAGCAAAGAAAGTAATCCTCAAGAGAGGGCTGCTGCCTTCTCATAAGTGGGCCAACACAATCCAGAGCAACAAATCCCTGCCGGCTTCCAGCTACCTGCTAATTAGCTAGCCACATAGCAAGAGAGAAGGAACAAACTCTGACTTGGCAAGAAACCCACCCGCTCCCACATCTGAGTCACTCTGAACCATTAAGCAAAATGTCAAGCCAGTAAGTGAAGACTGCTCAGGACTTCACGTAGGCAAGGAGGAGAAAAAAAAAAACCCCGGAAACCCAGCAAGGAAAAGCCTTGCTGCTTTTAACCCTTCCACTTGTCCGACGGGGTCACACTCCGTGCCCCTCAGGCCAGGACATCCCCCTGACCCCGGTGGTGGGAGGACTAACCTGTGTGGGTTCTCAGATGCGCCTTGAGATGAGAGCTCTTGGTGTAGGTTTTGCCGCAGCCCGCATAGTCACAGGTGTGTGTGGCCGTCCTTTTCCTAGGCCATGACCGCCGTCCCCTCTTGGGCTTGGTCTCCTCAGGCAGGCAGCTCCCCGGCGGCATCAGCTCTAGGGGCGGACAGGGAGGAGTGAGCACGGCCAGCGCCCAAGCCGGGACAATCCGCAGCCCCAGCAGCACCGCGGGGACTCACCTTGGTACTGCAGCGCGCCGGGAGAGAGCTGCTCGGGCAGGAAGGTGGGGTAACCCGGAGCCGGGGGATACCCCGGCGGCAGCGGCGGGTGGCCCAGCCCCGGCGTGGCAGGGAGACAGTCTCTGCCGCCCAGCATCTCCTCGGGCCCCAACGACGGCGTACTCCGGGCGGGCAGCGGGCGGCTGCCCAGGGCGAAGTCGTGCTGGGGGGCTCCTAGGGGGCTGTTCCCGTGCGGCGGCGGCGCGGCCTCCTGCTTGATTTTGGGGCACATCCGCGGCAGGGAGGTGTACGGAGAGCCGGGGCCGTCGGCTCCGGGCGGCGGGGCGGCGGGGCCGCTCTTGGGGCTGAGCCCCGGGTGGCTGTAGTCGCCCACCGCCTTCACCACGAACTTGCCCTGCAGGCTTCCCAGGGGCGGCAGCGCGGCCGGCGCTGGCAGGTACACCGCGTCCAGGTCTGGCCGCATCAGCTCGGCCACGAAGCCTCCCCGGAGGGGGACACGTCGGTGATGCTGGCCAGGTTGAAGGGCGCGGCGGAGCCGGCGGTGGGAGCCCCGTCGCAGCCGCCGCCGCCGCCGTAGAGGAGACCGGCGGGCTCGGGCCGGGGCAGCGGGTAGGCGAAGGGCCCGGTGGGGCAGGGGCTGGCGGTGGGGGCCGGGGTGGCGGCGGGAGCCACCACTATGGCGGCGGCGGCGGGCTCCTGGTGCATGAGCGAGTTGGAGAGGATGAAGTCGAAGTCCAGCAGCTCATTGAACTCCTCAGCGTCACGGCGAGGCCCGAGAGCGGCGGCACCTTCCAGCTCCGACGGCGGCGTCTCCACCGGCCGCGCCGACAGCGCCGGCGGCGGCCGCTTCAGCTGCGACAGCTCCTCCCGCCAGCGCTGCGGGGACATTCGCACGGCTCAGCGCCGGACGCACGGCGCCGCGCCCGCCCCGACGGCCCCCGCCCCGCCCGGCCCCAGCCCGTCCCGACCCGCCCGGCCCCGTCCGTGTCGCCGATACTCACGTTGCCGGGACCCGCGGGCCGCGCCGCCTTCTCGCGGCCCGCGGCGCCCGCCGCGAAGGTGGCGATGGAGGGAAGGAGCGTGCCGCTGAGCGCCATCTCGCACTCGCCGGGGGCTGCCTGCGGTGGGGAGACACAGCGGAGTCAGCCAGCGGCCGGCCACGGAGGAGACGGAGGGAGGGAGGGAAGGAAGGCGGCAGCCGCAGCCGGCACCCACCGCATCCGTGCCGGGGCGTCCCGCCGAGCCGCCGCCGCCGCCGTGATCCCGAGCGCCGGCGCGGAGCCGAGGGAAGGGAGGCGGCACGGACGCGCCGTCCAGCCGCGCGGAGCCGGCGCAGCGCCGCCGCCGGGGCGGTGCCGCGGGAGCGCCCTGCTGCTTTTTCTTCTTCTTCTCCTTCTAGCTCGGCGCTGCGCGGAGCGGGGCGCGGGGCGCTAGCGGCGCCGCGGGGACGAGGAAGAGGAGGAGGAGGCGGCGACGGCCGCCGCCCGGCAACGCGGCTCCGGCACCGGCAGGGCGGCGGCGCGAGGCGTTTCCCGAGGAGCCGCGGCCATGTGGGGAGCCGGGCAGGACGGACGGGGCGCGGTGGTGCCAGTGGGGAAAGGAGGGCTGGATGGAAGGAAGGATGCGCCGGGCGCGCTCCGCCGCCGCCGCGCCCCGCTCGGCACTGCGCGGTCCTGTAGCCGCCGCGCCCTCTTATCACCTCACTTCGCGGGCGCACCGCCCCCGCCGCCATGGCGACAGCGACAACAAACGGACAAGTGGGGAGAAAGGGGGGGACGGGGCGGGACGCAACGGCTCCGGGGAGCGCAGGGAGCGAGCGGCGGCTCCGCCCCGAGCGCCCCGTGACGCGGGCGCGGCGGTGACGCGGGCGTGGCGGGGCGGGACGGGACACGGGGACACACGCGCCGGGGATGCCCGCGCGCCGCGGGGGCTCCCGCACCTCCGGCGGGGAGGGAACTCCCGTCGGGAATGGTCGGGAAGGAAAGGAGGGAGGTGGGACGGAGCATCCCGAGCGGCCGCCGGGGCGCTCTATCTGTCCGCCTTCCGCTTAGCCTTGCATCTTATTACTATTTTTCGTTTTCTGTAGT